>NC_092874.1:273280174-273637493 GCF_028372415.1 Notamacropus eugenii | reverse complement strand
AAGGAAGGGAGGAAGGAAGGAAGGAAGGAAGGAAGGAAGGAAGGAAGGAAGGAAGGAAGGAAGGAAGGAAGGAAGGAAAGAAGGAAAGAAAGAAGGAAGGAAGGAAGGAAAGAAAGAAAGAAAGAAAGAAAAAGAAAGAAAGAAGGAAGGAAGGAAAGAAGAAGGAAAGAAAGAAGGGAAGAAAGAAATAGAAAGGAAGAAAGAGAAATAGAAAGGAAGAAAGGAAGAAATAGAAAGGAAGAAAGGAAGGAAGGAAGGAAGGAAGGAAGGAAGGAAGGAAGGAAGGAAGGAAGGAAAAAGATGATAGAACCAACATTTTCATCTCTCCAATGTGATCAACCCAAAGCCTAAGAACTCACAATGAAGCATAATTTTAAATATTATTAAATACTTATTGTGTAACAATATAGGATGTAAACTTATACTAGAGGGGTACTTTTTGTTTAGCTAAAGCTTTCTTTTTGTGTCTTCAGGAATAGTGAGTGTTTTGATATAGGCTCATGAGTAAGCCTTTGAAGTCTATGGGTTTTAATTTTCCCTTCTCCCGTGTGGTCTGTTTTCTTTTTCTTTTTTAAAATTTATTTATTTATTTTAAGTTTTCAACATTCATTTCCACAAAATTTTGAGTTCCGAAGTTTCTCCTCATCTCTCCTCTCCCTCACCCCAAAATGGTGAGCATTCTAATTACCCCTATCACCAATCTGCCTTCCCTTCTAACATCTCTCTTTTCCCTTATCCTCATCTTCTCTTTTGTCCTGGAAGACAAGATAAATTTCTATACCCCGTTAGCTATATTTCTCATTTCCCAGTTGTATGCAAGAACAATACTCAACAGTTGTTCCTAAAACTTTGAGTTCCAACTTCTCTTTCTTCCTTCCTCCCTCCCCACCTACCCCCATTGGGAAGGCAAGCAATTCAATATAGTCCATATATGTGTAGTTTTGCAAATGACTTCCATAATAGTCATGTTATGTAAGACTATTTCCCTCCATCCTATCCTGCCCCTCTTTTTTTCTATTCTCTCTTTTGACCTTGTCACTCCCCAAGAGTGTTGACTTTTAATTGCTCCCTCCTCCCATTACCCTCCCTTCCATTATCCCCTCACCCTGCTCATCCTCTTCTCCCCCACTTTCCTGTATTGAAAGATGTTTTCATACAAAAATGAGAGTGCATTTTATCCCTTCCTTTAGTCCAATGTGATGAGAGCAAGCTTCATGTTTTCTCTCTCATCTCCCCCTTTTTCCCTCCATTAAAAAGTCTTTTTCTTGACTTTTATAAGAGATAATTTGCCCTATTCCATTTCTCCTTTTCTCCTCCAAATATATTCCTCTCTCACCCCTTAATTTCATTTTTTAGATATGATCCCTTCCTATTCCACTCACCTTGCGCTCTCTGTTTCTCTCTCTCTCTCTCTCTCTCTCTCTCTCTCTCTCTCTCTCTCTCTCTCTCTCTCTCTCTCTCTCTCTCTCTGTGTGTGTGTGTGTGTGTGTGTGTGTGTGTGTGCACATGTAATTCAAGCAATTACTCAGATACTGAAAAAAAGTTTCAGGAGTTACAAATACTGTCTTTCCATGTAGGAATGTAAACAGTTCAACTTTAGTAGGTCCCTTATGATTTCTCTTTCCTGTTTAACTTTTCATGCTTCTCTTGATTCTTGTGTTTGAAAATCAAATGTCCTTTTCAGCTCTGGTCTTTTCATCAAGAATGCTTGAAAGTCCTCAATTTCATTGGATGACCACTTTTTCCCCTGAAGTATTATACTCAGTTTTTCTGGGTAGGTGATTCTTGGTTTTAGTCTTACTTCCTTTGACTTCTGGAATATCATATTCCATGCCCTTTTATCCCTTAATGTAGAAGCTGCTAGATCTTGTGTTATCCTGATTGTATTTCCACAATACTTGAATTGTTTCTTTCTAGCTGCTTGCAATCTTTTCTCCTTGACCAGAAAACTCTGGAATTTGGCCGCAGTGTTCCTAGGAGTTTCTCTTTTTGTCCAGTGGTGATTGGTGGATTCTTTCAATATTTATTTTGCCCCCTGGTTCTAGAATCTCAGGGCAGTTTTCCTTGATAATTTCATGAAAGATGATGTCTAGGCTCTTTTTTTCATCATGAATTTCAGGTAGTCCCATAGTTTTTAAACTATCTCTCCTTTATCCGTTTTCCAGCTCAGTTGTTTTTCCAATGAGATATTTCATATTATCTTCTATTTTTTCATTCTTTTGGTTTTGTTTTGTGATTTCTTGGTTTCTAATAAAGTCTTTAGCCTCCATCTGTTCCACTCTAATTTTTGAATAACTATTTTCTTCAGTAAGCTTTTGAACCTCCTCTTCCATTTGGCTAATTTTTAAAGCATTCTTCTCCTCTTTGGCTTTTTGAACCTCTTTTGCCAATTGAGTTAGCCTATTTTTCAAGGTGTTATTTTCTTCGGCATTTTTTGGGGTCTCCTTTAGCAAGGTGTTGACCTGCTTTGCATGATTTTCTTGCATCTCTCTCATTTTTCTTTCCAGTTTTTCCTCCACCTCTCTTACTTGATTTTCAAAATCTTTTTGAGCTCTTCCATGGCCTGAGACCACTGAATATTCATTTTGTATCTTTGGGATACAGAAGCCTTGACTTTTATATCTTTCCCTAATGGCAAGCATTGTTCCTCCTCATCTGAAAGGATGGGAGAAGATATCTGTTCACCAAGAAAGTAACCTTCTATAGTCTTATTTTTGTTTCCTTTTTTGGGGCATTTTCCCAAGCAGTTACTTGACTTTTGGGTCCTTTGTCAAGAGTAGGGTATACTCTTGGAATCTGTAAGATCTCAGTTCCTCCAAGGTGGCACAGTCAAGTGTGTATGCTGGCCCGGGAGCACCCAGAAACTTTTGTGCCCAGAATCTGTGAGTAATAGAGTTCCCTCTCCACAGCCACCTGGCTTTCAGTTCCACCAAGCCAGCACTGGGGTCTGAGATTCAGATAAGCTGCTTGATTTCCCCAGAGGATTTTGGTGGGGGCTGGGCCTCCACACAGGGCTGAGGTAAGGATCAGCTGCTCAGTGCCCCCAGGGCCTTTACAATCCAACAATAGCTTCAAGTTGCTATGGGAGCTGCTGTTGCCTAATGTGGCCTCTCCTGCAGCTGCATGAGGATGGAGCTATAAGAAGACACAGCTCTCTTCTTGGTCAGCTGAAAAAACCCTCTCACAGATCTTTGGTGCTTGTGGGTTGAGGGATCTGCAAACTTCCTTTACTGCTGCTGAGGATTCCATCCCCAAGGTGTGCTTGCATCCTCCTCCAGGCATTGTGAGGCCAAGGCTGGGTTGGGCTCTGCTCTGTGTCCCATGCCCCAGACCTTTCCCGTAGGCCTTTCAGGTCACCCTGGGCTGGAAATCTCCTCCACTCTGTTGTTCTGTGGCTTCTGCTGCTCTAGAATTTTTTGAGAGTCTTTCTTTACAGATATTTTATGGGCTATGGAGGAAGAGCTAGTTTATGTGCCTCTTTCTACTCTGCCATCTTGGCTCTGCCCCCTACTTTCCTTTTCTGAGCATACAAAGATCACCAGGAAGAACAGTCAACCGAGGTGCATAGGGATGCATATGGGAGTAAGGCAGGAATGAAGACTCCCTATGAATTCCCTAGTCTTTGTAAGAAAGCCTTTGTTCTGCTCAAGGATGTGCCAACCAGATATGAGCATTGATACGATGAGATTATGAAATATGGAGGTATGGGGTTGTTATTAAGCAAAGTGTTCATGTCCTTAAAGTATGGTCCTTGATACCATGTATCAATAGAATGCAAAGCCTTTGAGGGAAGGAATATTTTATATGTATCTTTGTATTCCAAACATGTAAACAATGCTTGTTGATTGATCTGACATCATAGGGAAAGAAAAAAAAACAAACAATTAAATAGTATTGCATAAGAATTGGAGTTCAAAGATGTTGAACATTGCATTTACTAGGTTTTTATGTACTGATTGGTTTTTGGTGATTTTTTCCTTTTTTTTTCTTTTTATTAAATCTTTATTACAAGGAATTAATCTTTGCTACGAGAAATTTTTTTTTCTGGGAGTAAGAGAGTTATAGGGATAAATCTAGATGATGCAAAAACAAAGGACATCTCTTAAAATCTAAGTTTAGAAGAATTGTAGATATAACATGAAAAATTGGAGTGTAGGTTTTGAGTCAGATTATTTTGATTAGGATCAAGGTTTTCCACTTGGGTGGCTTTGAAGAATTCATTTTTTTTTTGAAACCTCAATTTCCTCATCTATAAAATGAGTTGCTGAACCAAATAATCTTTGGCATCTCTCCACTGACCGTTGGGGTGATTGTATCTTCAGTTCTTTAGAGGGCTGGTGGTCCCAGATGATTCAGAGCCATATGACATGACCAGTAGATGATGACAAAAATAGTTAAGTAGGAAGAGGTCAAGAAACTTGATGATAATAACATTAAGATATTGAGATTATTCCAGATGAACAACCAAGGATGACACAGTTTTTTAAAGTAAGACTTTCATATAGTTGTAAGAGAATTTTCAATGCCTTTCATGGTAGAAGAACAGAGTCCAAAGAACACATTTCTCTGAAGTTCAGTTTCCCTGAAGTTGACCAGACTTGGTCCATTCCCAGAACTTACCACACTACAACCATGAGTCATGCAACAGTGACTTAGCAGAATTCACAAATTTTGAATTGTGCATGGTTGAATTTAACAGAAGGGGAATTGTTGTTTACCATTTACTGAAATGCTTCTAATATCCAGATAGTGACACTCAGTTTAAACTTAATCTTTCCTGTATGCAATTTACCCTGCACTTTATGGACTGGATTGATGAGTTATGGAGACATGACACAGACTCACAGAACATTACGGTAGCAGAGGCAAGAACCATTTTTGAAAAAATGTTGGCAAGAACCGTTTTTGAAAGACTGGGAAGTTGAGAACAGTCTTGTTTCAAATGGGGAAACTGGTTTTTGTAATCCTTAATCCTCTCTGAACTCCAGTTCTCTATTTAGAAAAGTGATCAGATGATCTCAGAAGATCCTACTTCAAGAATCAGATTGGCCCTGGGGTTCACTACCAGTATTAATGAACCAACAAGTATTTATTAAATATTTGCTATATTAAATGTTTACTGTGCTAATTGCTGTGAGTACAAAGAAAAAAAGAAAACATCAGAACTATCCCTGTCTTAAAGGAGATAGTAATCTAATTGAAGAGAGAATGTGCATATAAATATAGATAAATATTAGATACATACAGAATAGACACAATGTGCTAATATATGGTTATGTTTTTGCATGACTGCACATGTATAACTATATTGAATTTCTTACCTTCTCAATGAGGGGTGGGAGGGAGGGAGGAAGGGAGAGAATTTGGAACTCAAAGTTTTAAAAGTAAATGTTTTTTTTTTACATGTTACTGGAAGAAAATAAAATACTAAATAAATAGTAATTTAAAATAGATGAGAATGTACCAGCTCCTAGGAGGATCAAAAAAAAATCTCCTGTGAAAGGTGATATTCTATATAACCTTGAAGAAAGCCGGAGAAGGTAAAAAGTAGTATTGAGGAGGTCAAGCATTCTAGGCATGAAGAGTAGCCAGAGCAGTCATGGAGGTGAGAGATTGAACACTGAGGTTGAGGATGAGTAAACAGTAAGACTGTTCCCTCCAATATGTGGAGTGTAACAGGTAAAAAGACGGGAAAGTTGGGGAAAAGCCATGTTGTAAAATAACTTTAAATACCAAATAGGGGAGTTTATATTTGACTATGAATTAGATGTAGAAAACTGAATGTTACTGCAGTAATGTTCATTTGGCTTTGAATCCTCTGAGAATTTAATGTAATAGAAGACTGGGAAGGTGTGGGAGGACTTTCACACTTCAGGTAAAGGTTGGGCCTCTAACATCCTTTTTAATATTTACATTTTATGGGTGTATGAAATCTCATGAGCCCAGATGGGAAAGTGGGAAATGGGCTCTAACAGTGAATTGCTGGGATGCTAGTAGATTAGGAGCCAGGAAGAATTACTATAGCTAATACCTAAATTTATGGAAATCTAGTCTAACAAGTTTTCTACAATATTGAATCATAGATTTTCATCTTCAGGGGGGAAAAAACAAGGGCATAGAGGGAAGGAGAAAGTGAAAAGGAAGGTGGAAAAGGAAATGAGAAAGGGAAGGGAATAAACATTTATTCATCATGATAGATATGTGCTAAGCAATTTCCAAATATCATCTCCTTCCATTTTCACAGTAGTCATGGAAAACAGGTGCTATTGTCTCTGTTTTACAGTTGAGGAAACTGAGTCAACCAGAAGTTATTTGACTTACCCAGTTTCTGGGACTAGCTTTAAATTCAGGCCCGGGGCTTAACCTATTATGCCACTAAGCTGCTCAAGGGACCACAAAGATCATCTAGTACAACCCTCTCTCTCACTTTGTTATTTTTTTAAAATTTATTTATTTATTTTTAGTTTTCAGCATTCACTTCAATAAGAATTTGTCATCTTTCCCCTCCACTCTCCCCAAGAGATTGTTAATTCCAATTACCCCTTCCTACAATCTGCCCTGCCTTCTGTCATACCTCTCCCTTCTCTCATCCCCTTCCCCTCTATTTTCTTATAGGGCAAATTAGATTTCTATACCCAGTTGCTTGTATGTCTTATTTCCCAGTTTCAGGAGAAAATAATTGTTAACATTCTTTTTTAAAACTTTGAGTTCTAACTTCTTTCCTTTCCTTCCTCTCCACTCATCTACACTGAGAAAGCATGGAATTCAATATAGGTTATACATGTGTAGTCAAGCAAAACACTTCCATAACAGTCATATTGTGAAAGACTATATTTCTCTCCATTCTACCCTGTCCCCCATTTATTCTATTCTCTCTTTTGACCCTATCCCTCCTCAAAATTGTTTACTTCTAATTGCTCCCTCCTCCAATTTGCCCCCATCTTGTGTCATCCCTTCCCACCCCCAATTATCCCTTTCCCCACTACTTTCCTGTAGTGTAAGATACATTTTTATACGAAATCGAGTGTGCATGCTATTCTCTCTTTAATCCAAATCTCATGAGAGTAAGGTTCACTCTTTCTCTCTTACCTTCCCTCTCTTCCCCTCCATTGATAAAGCCTTTTCTTGCCTCTTTTATGTGAAATAATTTACCTCATTCTATATCTCCCTTTCTCCTCCCAATATATTCCTGTCTCACTCCTTAATTTAATGTAATCTTTTAGATATCAGTTCTTCATATTCAACTCACTGTCTGCACACACACATACACACCTTACCTCTCTCTCTCTCTCTCTCTCTCTCTCTCTCTCTCTCTCTCTCTCTCTCTCTCTCTCTCTCTCTCTCTCTGTCTATATATATATAATATCCCTCCAACTACCCTAACACTGAGAAAGGTCTCAAGAGTTGCAAACACTGTCTTTCCATGTAGGAATGAAAACAGTTCAATTTTAATAAATCTCTTTGATTTCTCTTTCCTGTTTACCTTTTTATACTTCTTTTGGTTCTTGTATTTGAAAGTCAAATTTTCTATTCAGCTCCAGTCTTTTCATCAAGAATGTTTGAAAGTCCTCTATTTTATTGAATGAACATTTTTCCCCTGGACTATTATATTCAGTTTTGCTTGGTAGGTGATTCTTGGTTCTAATCCTCTGGAATATTATATTCCAAGCCCTTTGATCCCTTAATGAAGAACCTGATAGACCTTGTGTTATCCTGACTGCATTTTCACAAAACTCAAATTGTTTCTTTCTGGATATTTGCAATATTTTCTTCTTCACCTGGGAACTTTGGAATTTGGCTACAATATTCCTAGGAATTTTCCTTTTGGAATCTCTTTCAGGAGGTGATTGGTGGATCCTTTCAACATCTATTTTACCCTCTGGTTCTAGAATATAAGGGTAGTTTTCCTTGATAATTTCTTGAAAGATGATACCTGGATTCTTTGTTTGACCACACCTTTCAGGTAGGTCAATGATTTTTAAATTTTCTCTCCTGGATCTATTTTTCAGGTGAGCTGTTTTTCCAATGAGATATTTCTTCTTCTCTGCTATTTTTTCATTACTTTGGTTTTGTTTTATAATTTCTTGGTTATTCATAAAGTCATTAATTTACATCTGCTCCATTCTAATCTTTAAGGAATTATTTTCTTCAGTGAGATTTTGAATCCTTTTCCTTTTTACTAATCCAACATTCCTCTCCTCGTTGGCTTTTTGGATCTCTTTTGCCATTTGGGTTAGTCTATTTTCAAAGGTGTCATCTTCTTCAGCATTTTTGGGTCCATTTTAGCAAGCAGTTCACTCATTTTTCACGATATTCTTGCATCACTCTCATTTCTCTTCCCAATTTTTGCTCTACTTGATTTTCAAAATCCTTTTTGAGGTCTTCCATGAACTGAGAACAATTCACATTTTTCTTGGAGACTTTGCATGTAGGAACTTTGATTTTGTTGTCTTCCTCTCTTTGTATATTTTGATCTTCCCTGTTACAAAAGTAAAATTCTATAGTCTGATTCTTCTTCTGTTTTTTTTTCTCATTTCCCCCACCATTTGTTTGACTTCTGAGTTCTTTGTCAACATAGTTCTGGGGTGTAGTATCAGCTACTGGATCTCCTCACAATCCTAAAACTCCAAAAACAGCTCTTGCCACTACTCCTGCTGCTTCTGCTTCAGCAGTCTCCTCCATGCCCTCAGCTTCCCTGGGGCTAGGGCTGGACAGGACCACTCTACTCTCTCACATAGGTTCCACATGCTTTTTCCACTGACTTTCCAATATGTCATCAGTGTTTTGGGGTCATGAAGCCTGGAAACCACCACATGGACCAGAGATTTATTCCCCCCAGGCTTGCTCATGTCCTGTCTGTGCTGGTACAGCCCACATTGGACTGCGCTCTGCTCCCAGTGTGGTGTGATAGAAGTTTTCCATTGCCCTTCTAGGGTGCCTTGGGCTGGAGATTTGTTTTTCTCTGTCATTCCTTGGGTTCTGAAGCTCCAGAATTTGTTTAGAGTCATTTTTCTTACAGGTATTTGGCTGGGCTTGGGGTGAGAGCTCTAGCCAGTCTCTGCTTCTACTCCACTATCTTGTCTTCTGCCCCCCTCTCTCATTTCATAGAAGGGAAAAATTGAGACTCAGAGAAATGAACTATGCAAGATCATATAGGCACAGGATCATAGGACTAGAGTTAGGGGAGACCTCAGAGGCCATGTAGGCTAACCTTATTATTTTACAGATGAAGAAATGGAGACCCAAGGATTTGGTGAAGTCAGTTGTTCCAGCTTATGCAGGTAACAAACACCAGAGGTGGAATTAATTATGATGCTGGGGCTTCTAACTCCAGGGTCAATTCTCTTTCTGCTGTATCCTACTCCCTCTCATGGTATGGAGAGTGTTTTCAGGGGCTGTCTACTCCATCCCCAAAAAGAATGCCTGCTGCATGCAGATAAGTTTCTATGCCAGTGGACTTATAAGTCATTTCCCTCTTATCCAGACAAGAGAAACAACTATAATATCAAAAAAATCATTAGACAATTTTCCAAAGGACCTTCATGGTTTTCTTTGGGGTGATATTTGTGTCAGTCCACGCTTGCATTCACAGATATTTCTGTGAGACTGAGAGTTAACTTGGAGCTTCATCTGGTTGTTATGGAAATGGTCTGTGAATACTCAGGGTAAGTACTGGAAAGAATGTCAGATTGGAGTGTTAGACAATCCTGTGTATATTTAATAATGGATTGTAAATGGGAGAACCCTAGTTGAGTTCTGCAAAATCAGTCAAGCAACAAGTAAAAACCACTTCTGTGTAATATATGAGGTGGGGAGATGCCTTATGTGCTGTTTCATGATAGTTTTCTGAGACATATTGGCTCTTGGAATTATACTCAGTAGCAATCATCAGGAATTACACTCACTCTCCCAGATGTGTGATCATTCTCCCAGATGAAAATAAAGTATCCACACAGTAGTAAAGTGAATGAAAAAAAAAATTAGAAAGCCTAATTGATTCACCTAAATAAATATGACTTACCTCAAAAATTAAGACAAACCCTCAATTTCTCAGCATACTGGTTCCATGAAACCTCACCAAATCAAGACAAGAAGGCTTTGAAACTTTGAGAAAGCCTCCTGTGGCAAGTATATTACCACTACTGCCCTGCTTTCAGGGTTGTTCATTTTATTAGCAAATTCACCAGTGCCTTTTATTTATTTTTAGATTGAATTTCTTTCTTACAATTTTATTCTTTCAGTGAATAAAAATCTGTTTTTCTCTCCTTCTCTTCCTTCCTACCACTCCCAAACATGAAGTAAAACACAATTAACTCCACCATCACAACACACTGGTAACAAATATGAACAGCCAAAGCAAAACATATAAAAAATACCTCATTCCACACTCAGACCATCCATCATCATTAGTCCCCAGAAATTGCTGTTGGTCATTGTATTAATCAGAATTCTTAAGTCTTTCAAAGTTTTTTTTTTTTACAGTTATTATTATCATATGCATTGTAGTCCTATTTCTTCTCACTTCATTATTTCAATCAAGTCTTCCTAGGCTCCACTGACACCACCTCTTTTATCATATCTTAAGACAGAGCAATATTCCATTTCACTCATATAGAGTGATTTGTTCAATCAATTTAGGTATATGTATGTATATGCATATATAGGTATATTATATGTGTATTATAGGTGTATCATATGTATATTATGTGCGTATATGTATGTAAATTTGAATATAGATAAATGCACACATGCGCACACACATACACTTGGTAAATTTTGTTTCTTTTCCTTGTTCTTTGATGTCATTGGGGTATAGCCATAATAGTGATATAATTGGGTCAAAAGGCATAAGGGGTGGGTAACCAGATTTTAATAACTTTTTAAACTCAATTTCAAATCAATTTTCAGAATAACTAGGCCACTTTACAGCTCCAACAACAGCATATGAATGTGCTTGATTTTCCACAGCCCCTCCAACATCTGCCATTTTCCTTTTTTGCCAGCTTGGCCAATATGATAGGTATGAGACAGAACCTTAGAGTTGCTTTAATTTTTTTAACTTTAATTATTAGCCTTTTGGAGCTTTTTATTTTTTTTTATATTGCTTGATGACCTGCATTGCTTCCTCTGAAGACCGTAAGTTCATCTATTTTGGCCATTTATCAATTAGAGAGTGATTTTCATTTTTAAATCTTGGAAATGAACTTTTTATCAAAGAAATTTGTTGCAAAGATTTTTCTCCCCTCTTCCTGCTTCTCTTCTAAACTTAGCAGCATTATTGGTGATTTTGATTGCTGTGGTTGCTGTATGTGCTATTTCAGAAGCCCTGGGGGATCTCATGGGATTCTAGATTAAGAGCTAGAAGAACATCAGAGTACATTAAATTCAACCTTCTCATTTTACAGATAAGGAAATAGGCTGTCAAGAGATTAAGACACTTGTTGAGGGTGACACTGCCATTCAGAGTTGGAGACCATCTTTGAAATCAGAATGTCTTCACTCTAAATCCAGATCTCTGTCCACTAAAGCACATGACCTCACTAAGGCAGATGACACCTCTTTCATTTTCTCGCACTCCAGAAAGGAGCTCTAAGAGCATTGGTTCTGGAGTCAGAGGTTGTTGCTGTTCAGTTGTTTCCAGTTGGTTCTAACTCTTTGTGACTGCATTTGGAGTTTTCTTCATAAAAATACTGGAGTGGTTTGCCCTTTCTTTCTTTAGATCATTTTATAGCTGAGGAAACTGAGGTATACAGGATTAAATGACTTGCCTGGGGTCAGACACCTAGTAAGTGTTTTTAAGGCTGAATTTGAACTCAGAAAGATGTCTTACTGACCCCAGGCCTGGTCCTCTATCCACTGCACCCTGTAGCTTCCTCAGGAATCAGAGAACCTATTCTCAAATCTCACCTGTGATGCTTGCTGCCTGTGTGATCTTGGACTAATCATTCCATCTACTTTGGGCCTCAGTTTCCTCATCCATCAAACAATAAGATTGGGCTAGATGACCTTTGAAGTTCCTTGAAGGGTAGCTAGGTGACACAGTGGATGGAGTGCCCTGTGTGATACCAGGGTACCCTGAATTCAAATCTGGCCTCAGATACTAGCTGTATGACCCTGGGAAGTCACTTAACCCAGTTTGTCTCAGTTTTCTTATCTGTAAAATTAACTGGAGAAGAAGATGGCAAAACTCTCCAATGTCTTTGCCAAGAAAACCCCAAATGGAGTCACAGAGAGTCATATATGGCTGAAATGACTGAACAATTACAAAGTAGCTCCAGATCTATGAGGTTATGAATAAATAATACTAACTATGACCTTTTAAGGTTTGATTTATGACAGAGAAATTCTACTCTCATCCTCCGACCACATTTATATAATGGTACTATGTAATTATAGCCAGGAAACACCGCAAAAAACATAATGGAATTGGAGCTGGAAAGGTCAATAGAAGCCTTTTTGTTTAACAAATGAAACACCCTGAGAATTCTAGTACTTGACCATTGTCACTCAAGTAAGATTTAGGAGTGCCAGGCCAGGGCTTCAACCTAGGTCCACTGACTCAAGATAGAAGTAACCTCCAGTTATATGAGCACGATCTCTGAGTGGACTATATTAAAGAAATATTGAAATCTCCTGTAAATTGACTATCTTCAGGAGTCACTAATCCTAATATTTTCCCAGTATCTATTTTTTTCGAGAATTGAGGAAGGGGCTACATCTTTCCTGAATGCTAAGGATGGGAAAGAGTGGAATGGATCTGATCTGGAGGAATTCCAGGCCAACAGTTTCATCCAGCTCTCATTCAGAGGGGTCTCAAGGGAACTCGGTTGGTTTTGTGTGAATGTCAAGAGTTCATAATTGCCCATTCTGAGGATCTGAGAACATGTACCAGGTCTGCAATGCCCTGGGTCACTCCCAGAAGCTATTTTGGAGAAACTATGAGGTTATGGCGCAACATTCAAGGTCTAAGTGAAGTGTTAAATTTGGAGCCAGTTGGCAAACCCAGAGGGAATTAAAAAAAAAAAGAAATTTAGAAAGCTGTGTTTAACTGAAGGTCATGCTTTTTATACATGAGGAATTATGGTATCATGGGCTGTTAGATTACTTAAACAGAGTCATCTTATCTTGTATTTAAACAGTTTGGAGAGTTCCATTTTAAAAAAACCAATTAGTGCCTTTTCTAATTTTCACCTTTAACTTTAAGATTCCAAAAGGTCTGTAAGAAATGTAAGGAAGGACGGATAACAGGGAGGCTTTCCTGTAAGCACAGAGTCAGGGGTGATGAATTTTAGGATGCACTGAGACTGGTACAGAGAGTTAAGAACAGAAAAGTAATTTTCTGGTTCCATTGGGGATCCAAGAGTAGGATCCAAGGAGAAATACAAGCAAACCTTGGGCTGATGGTGATAATAAGTGAAGAAAACAGAAAATCATAGCTGTTCAATTCATACGTTCTAGTTGTGTGATAGATGAGTCATTTAACTTGTGTTTACCTCAGTTTCCTGCTCTGTAAAATGGGGATAATAGCATCTACCTCTCAGGATTATTGTGAGGATTGAAAGAAATAATAATTTTAAAGTGCTTATTACTGTACTTGGCACATAGTGAGTACTTTATGCATGTCAGTTATTATTATTTTTTTCTACCAAAGAGAATGATATTTGACCTGGGAAGGGCATGATAAAAATAATAATAGTGAATGTTTATATACCTTTAAATTTTGCAACACACTTTGCATATATTAATTTTTATCCTCACAACCACTCTGGGAAGTGGGTGTTATTATTCCAATTTTAGAGACAGAGAAATTGAGGCAGGCAAAGATTCAGTGACTTGCTTAGCGTCACGTAGTTAACTGTGTGAGACTGGATTTGAAATGAGGTCTTCCTAATACCAGGTTCAGTGTTCTATCCATTGTGCTACCTAGTTCCCCATTAAAAACTCTCCTCTGAAAATGACTAATGAATATGTTAGTAGCCAAGATCACTAAGAGCATCTAGTTGACTTTCATGAGTTCACATCTTTTGGTTCAGATGAGTTAAATACAAAGGTCCTAAAAAAACCCAACAACTTATAGATGGTATTGATAAGCCACTTCAAGGGGGAGACAGTATATAAGACCAAAATATTATAAATTTGTGGAGCAATACATTATGCTTTTACCCCATAAATTTATATTATAGCATCAAGTACAATAAGTATTTATTTTATATCATGCAATGTAGAGTGCATTAATCAAGATGTACAAATTTTTAAAGGTTTCACTTCAGTGTGTGTGTATGTGTACACACATATATGTACATATGTATATTACATATAAATATATTTGTCTTTTGTGAGCACAATAGATAAGCAAATTCTTTAAACCACGGACAATTCTAAAAATCTGCTTAAAGATAAATTTAATCAAGTCCAGTATGATTTCAGAGAACCCTTTGAATTACTATAGCAATTTTTGATGTAAAATTCACTTAGAAATTAATCATTTATTTATAGTTTTGTAGAATTTCCAGTGTAATATAAGAGGAGGGTCATTGTACAAAGAGACCACTGCTGGTCCTGATTTTGCCACCAAATGGGTATGTTAACTTGGGAAAATCATTCCTCTGGTCCTCAGTTTCCACACTTGTAAAATAAAAAAAAACAAGGTTGGAATAGTTGATTTATAAGGTCTCTGTCCAGCATTAAATTGTAGATTTCTAAAATAATTTCTGGCACCCCTCCTCATAGTTACCCCCTGACCAGCTGCTGAGTCACCAATAAAATCTATCTTTTTCAAAAGGCATTGTCATAGAATCCACCTCCACCATAATGCCAAAATTATAATTTTGTGAAGAAATAGATCTTGCAAAAGAATAGCTTTTTAGACCACAGCTATGTAGCCACGGACATGTTTAAAAACTGCTGACATTCAAAGAGGGAAAAGCCTTGGTTTTGTGTAGGACATTTAGAAAACAAAGCAATCTAAACTTCAAAGATATCATTTCAATGAGACTCAAAATAGTGCATGGGTCTGTGGCGTCAGACCTCGGCAGATGGACAGAATATTCTAAAATATGCCTTAATTCTTGTGATTAGTCCACCAATTAAAATGTACTATACAGATAGAGTGATTGCAGAGATGATCAGGGAAATGCAGTTAGCCAAATGTGAGGAGCTGTGATGGATGGGGTTGTTTATGATAACGAGAACAATTGTCCCATGATCAATACAAATGATAAAATGAACTGAGTATAGATTTCCCTTCTTCAATGTTTATGGACATAGTATATAGAGAGACACTCATGTACACCTATGTGTATGTGTATGTAGGTGTGCATACCTCTTTGGATGTATTTATATAAAAATGTGCTTGATAATGTGCAAGTACTAGATTAGGCCCAAGAACCCTGGAAAGTCAGAAGAGAAAAACGAATTAGCAGTTTAGCAACAGATGTTCCTAGAAAATTCTGGGGGCAGAGCCAAGATGGTGGAGAAGCAGCATGAATTTTCGAGAGTGCTCCTCCCAGACCCAGCCAAATACCTATAAAAATTGACTCTAAGAAAATTCAGGAGCTGCGGAACCCACAGAATGATAGAGTGAAGCAAATATCCAGCCCAAGACAGCCTGGAAGGTTGCTGACAAGTGTCTACGGTGCCACTCTGAGAGCAAAGCACAGTCCAATGTGGGCCATGATGGCATAGACAGGACCTGAGCAGGCCTTGGGGGGACTGAATCTCTCACACACCTGTGGTAGTTTCCAGACTTCACAACCCTAAAACACTGAGGACAAATTGGATGGTCAAAGGAAAAATCCTGTGGGACCTGTGTGAGAGAGTAGAAAGGTCCAGTTCCAGCCTGAAGGCAGCAGGAGGAATTGGTAGAGAAACCCATGACAGTCACAGCAGCAGCAGCAGCAGCAGCAGCAGCAGCAGCAGCAGCAGCAGCAGCAGCAGCAGGGGCAGCTGCAGTAGCTGTTTCTGGAGCTCTGGGCCCAGTGATTGTTGGGGGATCGAGCAGTTGACAGGACACCCCTCACACACACTGGAAGCAGAGAACTACTTTGACAGAACTCAAAATTCAAGGAAATGGCTGGGAAAAGGAGCAAAAATCAGAAAAAGAATTAGTCTATAGAATCTTACTCTGGTGACAGGGAAGACCAAAACATGTAAAAAGAAGATAATAAATAAAATCAAAGCTCCTCAATCCAAAGCCTCCAAGAAAAACGTTAATTGGTTTCAGGTCATGGAAGAATTCAATACAGGATTCTGAAAACCAAGTAAGAGAAGTAGAGCAAAAATTGGGAAGAGAAGTGAGAGTGATTCAAGAGTATCACGAAAAATGAGTTAACTGATTGCTAAAGGAGAACCAAAAATGTTGAAGAAAATAACACTTCAAAAAATAGACTAACCCAAATGACAAAAAAGATCTAAAAATCCAATGAGGGGAAGCATACCCTAAAAAACAGAGTTGGCCAGATGGAAAAGGAGGTCTAAGAGTTAACTGAAGAAATTAGCTCCTTAAAGGTTAGAATGGAGCAGGTGGAAACTAATGACTTCATGAAAAATCAAGAAATTATAAAACAAAAAGGAATGAAAAAATAACAATGTGAAATATCTTATTGGAAAAGCAACTGGCCTGGAAAATACATACAGGAGAGACAATATAGAAATCATTGGCTTACCTGAAAGCCATGATCAAAAAGAAGAGCCTAGACATCATCTTTCAAGAAATTGTCAAGGAAAACTGCCCAATATTGTAGAAAGAGGGTAAAATAAATATTGAAAGAATCTACCAATCACCTCCTGAAAGACATCTCCAAAGAAAAACTCCTAGGAATACTGTTGCCAAATTCCAGAGCTCCCAGGTCAAGGAGAAAATATTGCAAGCATCCTGAAGGAAACAATTTGAGTATTGTGGAAATCAAGATAACACAAGATCTAGCAGCTTCTACATAAGGGATCAGAGGGCTTGGAATATGATATTCCAGAGATCAAAGGAGCTAGGATCAAAACCAAGAATCACCTACCCAGCAAAACTGAGTACAATACTTCAGGTGTAAAAATGATCATTCAGTGAAATAGAAGACTTTCAAGCATTCTTGCTAAAATGACCAGAGTTGAATAGAAAATTTGACTTTCAAATATCAGAATCAAAAGAAGCATGAAAAGGCAAACAGGAAAGGGAAAGAATAGGAGACTTACTAAAGTTGAACACTTGACATTTCTACGTGGAAAGATCATATTTGTATCTCGAGACTTTTCTCAGCATTTGGGTAGTTGGGGGGATTATATATACATAGACAGAGGGCACAGGGTGAGTTGAATAGATAAGGATGATATCTAAAAAAATAAAATTAAAGGTCGAGAAAGGAATATTTTGGGAGGAGAAAGGGAAAAATAGAATGTGGCAAATTATCTCACATAAAAGAGGCAAGAAAAAGCTTTTTCAATGGAGGGGAAGAAAGGGGAGGTGAGAGGGAAAGAGTGAACTTTACACTCATCACCTTTGGCTTAAGGAGGGAATAACAAGCACATTCAATTTGGTATGAAAATCTATCTTACACTACAGGAAAGTAGGGGGGAAAGGGATAAGCAAGTGGTGGGGGGATAATAGAAGAGAGGGCAAATGGAAGGATGGGTAATTAGAAGTAAATACTTTTGAGGAGGGACAGGATCAAAAGAGTAAATAGGGAGGCAGGATAGAATGGAGGAAAATATTGTTAGTCTTTTGCAACATGACTTTTATGGAAGCCTTTTACATAACTACATATGTAGAAAATATATTGAATTGTTTGTCTTCTCAGTGAGAATGGGTGGCGAAGGAAGAAGGGAGAGAAATTGGAACTCAAAGTTTTAAAAACAAAAGTTAAAAATTGTTTTTACATGTAACTGGGAAATAAGAAATACAGGTAATGGGGTATAGAAATCTATCTTGTCCTACAAGAAAATAGAGGAGATCAGGATAAGGGAAGGGAGAGGTGTGATAGAAGGCAGATTGGGGAAAGGGGTAATCAGAGTGCACGTTGTTTTGGGGTGGGCAGAACGGAGAGATGGAGAGAAAATTTGCAACTCAAAGTCTTGTAGAAATGAATGCTGAAAATTAAAAATAAACAAACAAACAAACAAATAACCAACTACCTAAATGAATAAATGGGTAAATAAATCAACGAACGAATAGATAAATATATACATACATATATACATACACACATAAAAAAAAAAAAAGTCTGCTCGTAGCCTCAGCCTTCTGGCCAGCCCTAAAGAATGACCTTAGTGATCCTGTCCAGTAGTGAATGAAATACTAGTTGCCATATCTATCATGTGAGACTGTGTCCACTGGTTATGTTGTTTCCAGAAGGGAGCTTGGTCCAATGAATGTTTAGTAGAATGTAGTAAGGGGAATGTTGCTGGTATGGAGAACCTTCAGCCTCAGGGCCACTTGTGGTCCTCTAGGTTCTCAAGTATGGCCCTTTGTATGAATCCAAACTTCACAGAGCAAATCCCTTTAATAAAAGTATTTATTCTGTAAAACTTGGACTCAGTCAAAATGCCACACCCAAGGACCTAGAAGGCCATGTGTGGCCTCAAGGTGGTGAGTTCCCCACTTCTGGTAGGGGGAACTGCTCTTAAGATTTAGTTCACTCTGTCCATGTCTCTAAGTGGTAAAGGAGAGTGGCCTCATCATGTTGGAGATTTGTGTACTTTGTTCTATCTTCTCAGCAAATACCCTCTTTTGTAAATGCTAGTGTACTTTTAGTGGCTATAAATAATATCAAGGAGATATTAACTGATCAAAATGATATTGGGACAATAATCATTAGTGTTTAATGTTGGGAGAATACACTGTAGGTGGGCTTGAATTGTGGTCTTAGAAGAATTCCAGAGTTATTCAAGAATATCCCTAGAATCTTAAGGGGAGATGAAAAAGTAGATGTCCTATGGTTAGAAGAGTTAGCCCCAGAAAAATATGTACTATCTATAGACTAGGGGAAACTTGGTCATGTTTGTAGAGAACCTTGATGGACTGAGGATGAGAAAGAAAAGTGAAAGAGAAAGCAAGAAAGGAAAAACTGATAGGGTTATCCTTCCATATAGATCAGATTAATTGATTGTAAGTTGTACCTATAGCAAAACTTAGGTTTCAGTTGTTCTTGTAGTATAGTCAACTTTGGATTAATAAGTCAATCAGTCAACAAGCATTTATTACAGTCACTGTGCCTAATCATCTGTGTACACAATGAGAGAAATGAAATAGTCCCTGGCCTCAAGGAACTTACCTTCTATCAATTGCAAAATAATTACAGAGAACACAACTAACAAAAAACAAAACAAACAAAGAATTTTAAAAAAAAATTGCTGACAATACACCTGTCCGAGGAAAGGTAGTCAAAGTCAAAACAGGAGCAACATGGCAACCTAAAACCCAAAGGAGCCAGAAGAGCCAAAGTCATAGATCTCACCTACAAACATTCCACAAGTAGGGCATTATAGCATCTTGTCTTTAGTTTTAATTGTCTCTCTGCTCTTCTACAACCTCAACCTTTTCTTTTTTTTCTTTTAACATTTATATATGACCATGAGAGACAAGGACAGAGACACAGAGAGAAAACTTTATCCAAACCATCTGGTTTCAAAAGACTTACTGCGTTGGTCAGAGTTGAGGATGGTTTTGGCGGAGTGAAAGAGGAGATAGCCCATTCTTCCTCACCTGTAAGAAAAAGAAAGTGAGAGACTGCCTGCAAAGCATGTAAGGCAAAGATTTTATCTTATTTTGTTAATGTAATAGTATTTTTTTTCCAATTACATGTAAATATAGTTTTCAACATTCCTTTTTGTAAGCTTTTGAGTTCCAATTTTTTCATCCTCCCTCCCTTTTCTCCCCTCTCCCCAAGATAGCAAGCAATCTAATATGTTATACTTGAACAATCATGTTAAATCTATTTTCACATTAGTCATATTGGGAAAGAAGAATCTGAACAAAAGGGAGAAAACATAAGAAAGAAAAAAAAGTGAAAATAGTATGCTTAGATCTGCACTCAGACTCCATAGTTCTTTCTTTGCATGTGATTTGCATTTTCCATCTTGAGTATTTTGAGATTGTCTTGGATCATTGTATTGCTGAGAAGAAATAAGTCTATCAGAGTTGATCATCTCACAAGGTTACTCTTACAATGTTCTCTCGGTTCTGCTCATTTCACTCAGCATCAGTTGATGTAAGTTTTTCCAGGTTTTCCTGAAATCTGGCAACTCAACATTTCTTATAGCACAATAACATTCCATTACATTCATATACCACAAATTGTTCAACCATTCCCCAATTGATGGATATCTCTCTCTCTCATATTCTCATATATATGAGGTATGGGTCCTTTTCCCTTTCTTAGGATCTCTTTGGAATGCAGAGCTAGTAGTGGTATTGCTGGGTTAAAGGGTATTCACAGTTTTATAGTTCTTTGTATATAGTTCCAAGTTGCTCTCCAGAATGGTTGGATCAATCCATGATTCCCACCAACAATGTATTAGTGTTCCAATTTTCCTATATCATCTCTAATAGTTTTCTTTTCTGCCATATTACACAATCTAGATGTGAAGTGGTACTTCAGAGTTATTTTGACAAATAGTGATTTATGGAATTTTTTCATATGATTATAGATAGTTTTAATTTCTTCATCTAAAAACTGTAAGGAACAGATTTTAGCTGGTGTCAATTCATTGGAGAGGAAAGTTGGTTGCAGTTTGGAAGATGATGAGAGCTGAGGGAGGAAAATTTAGGGAAAGAAAAGTAAAATGGTCAAGAAAAAGGTCATTTTCTTTGGCATACGGAAGAACTGAGCTCATATTCCAACTCTGCCACTTAGCGTCTATGTGATTGTGGGCAAATCTCTCTAGGCCTCAGTTTACTGCTTTTTAAAGAGAGGGTTTTGGAAAAGAACATCACTAAGATTCCTTTCAGCTCTAAATCCTGTGATCTAAAGTCTGGCAGAGGGCCTGACAAGTTGGAAAGGCATAAGTCCAGGCGCAAGCAAAATTCAGCTTGCCCCAGCAATTTTCTGTTGTCACACAACTGAGTTTGCTCATCACCTACATTTCCAGTTCCATATTGTACACAGTTCTGAGGATAACCAGTGTATGCAAAGGAGTCTTAGTCTTAGCCACATTTGCCTACGAAAATTAAAAGTATCTAAAGACCTTTAGCCCAAACTGCCCAAAGTTTGAAAGTCATTGCGCCATCAATCTTGGGAGCTATTGGCTGACCCTGAGCATTTATATCAGTTCACAAAGTATTTGTGTGTGTATGTATGTGTTTGTAAACACATACATGATAAATAGATAGATAGCTGTATAATAAATATTAATCTACTAATTTATTTCAAACAATCCTTTTTTAAAAATTTTAATAAAGCTCTTGATCTATAAAGCATTTATATAGACACATATACATAAAACATACACACATATATACATATTATATATTTCATAAGTAATAATGTATACTATAAATCTGTGTTTATATTTAAAATTATGTGTTGTTTGTAAATACATGTACATCCATCCATCTATATCTATATCTATCTAGCCATCTGTCTAGTCATCTATCTAGCCATCTAGCCATTTTTCTATCTACCTATCTATCTATCTATCTATCTATCTATCTATCTATCTATCTATCTATCTATCTATCTATCTATCTACCTACCTATCTACCTATCTATCTATCTATCTATCTATCTATCTATCTATCTATCTATCTATCTATCTATCTATCTGTCTATCTATCTAGGACAGAAACAGAGAGAGAAGAGAATTTGGATTTGTGACTTTATTACTGCAGAGAACGTCTAGTAAAGAAACTCTCTCTACCAGTACAGATCAGCTGCTAGTATGTAACACATCTAGTCTTAGTTAGATGCCTGGATCAATGAGTCCTTCATTGACATGCTCCAACTCACAAAACAGTTTTACCAGAAGACGTCAGGTTTTCCAGACTGTGTAGTATAGTAAGGAAAGGGTTGAGTTTGAAATCTGGAAGACCTGGTTTAAATCTTACTTCTGACATTTACTGCTTTGTGATCTTGGAAAATTTACTTAATCTTTGACTATTCTAGACAACTCTCTCAGAATATAAATTAAAGAAAGGTTCTGGTCAGCATTAGTGGAGGTAATTTCCCTACCAAGAGCTCTTTGCAGTAATAAAATCACAGGTTCATGTCATATATATGGGTATTTATGCATAAGATATATACATACATGCATACTGTATATATACATCTTGTATACTTGTGTACACAATACACATATTGTATGGTTATATGTATACATACATACAATATACACAATATACTTGTGTATATATATATATGTGTATGTGTATCTTGTGCATACACATTCATATATATAATTTGTTGTTCAATGGTGTTCAATTCTTTGTGACTATAGCATATCAATACTGTCTGTGGGGTTTTTTTGGCAAAGATACTGGAGTGGTTTGCCATTTCCTTCTCCAGTGGAGTAGAAATGAGGCTGGTGACTTTGCACAGCCCTCCCTCACTTAAATCCAATTCAATTGAAAGTCATGACATCACCTGCCTAATGTCACGGTCTTCTTCGAGAACAAAGACAAAAAACATCAACAACCTTTAGTCAGAACTCTCCACTACGATCTGTCCTCCTTGGCAACTTACATGCCATAGCCCCTGGTTTCGCTTGATCTACACAAGCCCCTCCACTGTGATTAGGCAGTGATCCACAGGGGATATGCATATTTACATACTTATGTATATATACATACACATTCACATATATGCACAAAATATATATTATATACACTTTGTAAATCAACAGCTTTACTAAAATTAAAATGAACAATATATTAAAACAAATTAATAAAATGAACAATTTAAAATAACAGCTTGATATTTCCCTTCTTTGTATTATTATTATAAACTCTATATGCAATGTTCTTACAGTCATCTTGAACTTCAACCATAGTGAGTCACACAACCCAAGCATAACTTGAGGTATTTAAATGTTGACAATTTGCATAAATAAGGAATATAATGCATTGTTTATTTCCATTTGACATTTGGACTTCATTAAAATACTAGCCAAAAAAATTCAGGGGATTAGGCATGCTCAAAATACATTTTCTTTGGCAACAGATAATCATAAAATTATGCGCAAGTAGGCAAATTCATCACACATATACTAAGTACCTACTATATGCAACGCAAGGAACTCTCCTAGGCCTAGGAGAAATGAGAAAATGTTAACAACTTGGTCTGGAAAGGAAATGAACAAGCCTATGAGTCAATGAATATGTGTGAGAAAGAATGATTAGCTTGTGTGTAGAGTGAAGGTGTCTCCAGTTGAGCACTCCTGAAAGCTGATGCCTGAATTTCTGGAAGCATGGAAGGACTATCCTAGCAGAAGCTAGCACACTCTGGTAGGTCTTCCAGCCCTGACAGTATGTGTGAGATCTGAATTACAGATCCTTCCAAGGTGCAAGATAAGAATTTGAGGGACTGTAATAACCAGCCCCTAATGATGATGTAGAAATCTGGTTGGCAAATTTATTAGTTCTGAGAATTCTCCCCATAAGAAAAGAGAACACTAGAAGACAAACCAGTGGGTCAAAGTTCAGATGTAAGTAACAGTAGTAATAAACAATTATTAAATGCCTACTATAAGGTAGGCGCGATGCTAAGAGCAGGAGATACAAACATATAAGTGTAATGTAAAAACATAATTTAAAACTATGTAAAATAATCACTGGGAAAGGCCATGTCTTTAATTTTCCCCTGTGTGAGAGGGAATACTCTAGTGTTTTAGTTAACCTTCATCAGACTCAGTTTCTTTATTTGCAAAATGAAGGAGATGCACTGAATGACCTCTAAGGTCTTTTCTAGTTAAAACCGGTTTTCATTACAAAGGAAAGGCCAGGTGGGAAATGAAGGTCTGCAGACTTGGGCCAATATCTAATTTTGTGATATTATGGTTGCTAAGAGAACATCTTCCTCTCTAACAATACTGGGTAAATTAAGTTATTGGCTACTAGATTAGAGAAGATACACATATTTTGGGGCTTTTAAAAGTTGCACTGACTAAAGTCCTCTAACGGATTGTAAATTTAATGCTAAAGATTTCAAAATGTAGACAATGTTACGTGTGCATTTATCTTTTTTTTTTTTGGACTGGGTGAATAATTGAATTGCTATAGGAAATTCCCAACCAAGTAAATGCCTCTACCTATGAAGATCCATAATTGTGACATGATATACAATCTTTGAGAGTCGCCTAGGGGCCAATGAAAAGTTGAAGTGATTGGTCCAGGATCACACAGTCAGCATGTGTCAGAGGAAGTGGGCAAGATTTCTATATTTCACTAGAATTCCATATTACTAGAGTATTTGCTTATATATCTCTCTTCTCCTCTTCTTTTTCTTTTTTCTTCTTACCTCTATTCTACCTCTCATCTTCCATATATTTATATGTACATACACACATGCATATGTGTGTGTGTGTCTGTCTATTGATGATGTAGGCTTTAAAGTCTTCTATAGATTGTAACTATATGAAACAATCTTGATAATAGACATTTTGTTATTCACTTATTTTTTTGCTGCCTGAATGGTTCGGTCAAACTCTTTTTGAAAAGCCTCTCTATTTTTCCAGTACCCACATTTTTTACCAATGCTATTTGCATTACCAGGAGTCATGAAATTCTAGAGGAAATGAATATCACAACAAAGGACAATGGAAGAGCATGCTATTGAGCCATATAATGAATAAGGTGCTTTGCTAAGGTGGATGAACTCATGGAAATGTACGAGCAAAAAATAAAATGGATTGATAATGTGAGAGCAACAGTAAGGTAGAAAGCTCAGATACTCCACTGGTATCCTTCTGTGTGTCAAGAGAAACAAAGGAATGCCCAAAGTACATGGGACAGACACTTTGTGGTAAAATTACTAATGGGCATGGACAAGAGCTGAACAGAATGGACAGTCATGGATGATTTGGGATCTGCCTTGTAGGAAAAGCTTTCATATCAATGAGATCACAGAGACATGTGGATATTTCATATTTAGTCAGAGAAGAATTATTGTTTGCTCCACTTTCTGGCTCTGATGAGTCCTTGGGGGGTGGAGCTAAAAGAGTAATGCCAGATGGCCATAAAGGAAAAGTTTCTGTTGATTCTGTTGTTGTGAAGTGAATTTGGGATTCAAGTTTTTGTGAATTCCATGTGGCAATGCCACCTCATCTCTTGGGGACTGTACCGTTTACTGCATGAATTTCTTATGATCATCATTATGGTGGCAAGAGTATACCTTCATCAAGCCAAGCCCCATCATTTCTAGTACAGGTTGACTTGGGGAAAAATAAGTAAAAAATTACATTGAAGTGCCAGTCAATCAATAAGCATTTATAATTACCTACTGTGTGCTAGAAATCAAGGACACAGAGACAGGAGAAATAACTTCTGCCCTTTAGGAATTTGCCTTCTTCTCCCTCCTCCTCCTCCTTTTCCTCTTCTTCTTCTTCCTCTTCTTCAACTTCTTCCTCTTCTTTTTCTTCTTCCTTTTCTTCTTCCTCTTTTTCTTCTTCCTCCTTTTCCTGCTTCTCCTCCTCCTTCTTCTTCGTTTTCTTCTTCTTTTTCCTCTTCCACTTTTTTCATTTATTTGTATTTTATTTATTCATGAATCTCCTTTACAACTGATTTTTTTCAATGATAAAGAATTCTGATTTTTCCATCCCCCACTAATATAGGGGTAATTAACATGCACAGTCAAGCAAAACTAATTCTTATAATTGTCTATGTCCAAAAGCATGTCTCATTCTGCACATTAGTCCATTGCCTTTCTGTCAGAAAGAGAATAACAGTCTTCATAACTGGACCTCTGGAACCACACCATTGATTACTGTATTTGTCAGCATTATTAATTTTTTCAGAACTTTTCATTTTTTATCGAGAGACAGTAGGAACATATATGCAAATCATGTGCGAACATGGAACTCAGAATAATGTTTTTCTTTGGTCCTCAACTAACTGTGGACAGAGGTGGTCAAGATATGAGCTAAGGTCATATCTTATTAGCAATGCAACAGGATGATGCCTACTTTCATTATGAGGTGTCACATCGAGTAAATCCTGATAAGTTTTGTTCATTAGTAACTGATTAGAAGCTCTCACAGAATCAGTAACTATAACACAGAGATACTAGAAAATTTGCTGTTGTTCTTGTTCAACATCAGTATCAGGATATGCAAATATAACCAATGCTTTACATAGAGACCATGCCCTGTATCTGAAGCTATGTTGCATGGAATGACCCCTTTTGTCCTGAAACCACAGTTCCACAATAACTCTGTAAATCAACGTAGGACTCAACTCAGTGATGACAACTAACAATCCTGTCTCCATAGCCATTCCCCCCAACTTCACTTTACCTCCTGTACACCTCTTAAAGAGTTATAACCCTGAGGGGGAAAAAAAAAAACATTAGGGGAGGCTTTGTTTGGATGAGTTCCCTATCTATGACTTCTCTCATTCACAATTTTCAAATGCATTTTATGCATTTATATTTAGCATAAATGTAAATTTATATTTTATTTTGTGTTTCCTTGTATATGATTTCAGGGAAGTTCAGAGAAAATAACCTGGGATTTATACACACACAAACACACACATTTATATATTCCTGAGTAAGAAGATTCTTCTTAGGTTGCCCCTATATTTGTGTAATGCATTAAGGATCATGAAAGGTGCTGAGTTTTTCAGTGTACATGGGATCTGTGGTTATTGATGAGAGCTGTCTTCAGTCTACTGAGTCAACTCAGGACTAAGAGTTTGTTCATTATTTTCTAAAACCAGTTTTCTCCATAGTCATATCCAGTAAGAGAAGAATTTATCTGTAAGAGATGTAGTACCTTCATAGTTAATCTTTTCCAACAGATCATTCATTCTGAGAGATCCCAAATGCCCTACGCTTTTAGGATCATAAAGTATGACTGTGACAGCTCTGGTAGCATTCTGATCCAAAATTCTGATGATATTTCTATGCTAACAATTCCCTAATATTCTGCAGATTGTATCTTCATGAAAATATGATGACGTTATATAATAATATAAATTTTGTTATGTAATATATATGATGAATATATAACTAAATAATATAACATTATATGACAAGATTCATATGTTATAATAAATATTTTATTATATAATAATAAAAAGTTTAATTTTTTATTATTTAAGACATCCCTTTTAGTAGATAATTAATTTTGTCAGCTCGTAAACACCTCAGATTCTTCATCCAGTTTCTCTGCTGGACACCCCCACCACACCAAGTTTGAGAAGGAGTAATCTTCATTCCCACACCATTAATGGAATAAAAAGATTATTGGAATTAATGAAAAATAGAATATTTAATGGAATAATAGAGAGGTGAATCATGGAGGTCTTCAAATATCCAGATATCCAGTGAAAGTGGCATATTCCCAATCTATAATGATGCATAACTCAATATATGACCATATTTTATTTTTTACTCTTTAGGAGAAATGCATATGCAGAAGGCCTGAGGAAGTTAACCATGTTGAAGGTGTGACAACATATTGTTTGTTCAGTCACTTTTTAGTCATGTCTGACTCTTGGCAACCACATTTGGGATTTTCCTGGCAATCCTACTGGACTATTTTTTCATTTCCTTCTCCAGTTCATTTGACTGATGAGGAAACTGAGGCAATCAGGGATAAATGACTTGTCCAGGGTCACATAGCTGGCAAATGTTTGAATTTAGGTCTTCCTGACTTGAGGGCTGGCATACTATTCACCACGTCACCTAGCAGTAAGCTTATCTGTAGGAAAAAGTTTCACAAGAGTCTTTGTGATCAACAGAAATTTTAATGGCAGAGGCATTTTGGAGCTCCTTATTCCACACATTTACAATATTTTTACTCATCTGTGTGTCGTTTTGAGCCATTAGTGACTTTGATTTTAGGAGTGTCAAGGCTTCAAGTATTACTGGAAAAAATAGGGGTCATTTCTTTGGGAATGGTGAACTTTTAAAATATTTTGCTAACTATATTTCACTATACTTAGTTTTCTTTATAATCCTATTTATTTAATTTTGTTCACTTAAAATCGTGATTCTGAAAAGGGACCTGTAGACTTCAAAAGTTAGCCAAAAAGGGATCCATCATCATCATCACCATCGTGATGACAAAAACAGATATTTATATGGGGCAGCTAGGTGGCACAGTAGACAGAATGCTGGGTTAGAATTTGGGAAGATCTGAGTTAAAATCTGAACTGAGATACTTACTAACTGTGTGATCCTGGGCAATTCATTTCCCCGTTTGCCTCCATTTCCTTATATGCAAAATGACATGGAGAAAGAAATGGCAAATCATTCCCATATCTTTGCCAAGAAAACACCAAATGGGATCACAAAGAGTTGGACATTACTGAAAAGCAACATTTATGTGGTGCTTAATATGTACCAAGCACAGTGCCAAGTGTATTATAGTTATTATCATATTTGATCCTCACAACAATGCTGGGGGGTAGGTATTATTTTCCCCATTTTAAAGATGAGGAAGCGGAGACCAAAAGAGGCTACATGACTTGTCTAAGGTTACACAGCTAGTAAATATCTGGGATAAAATTTATACTTAGGTCTTCCTGGTTCCTGGCCCAGCACTCTGTCTACCATGTTGCTTATCTGTCCCAAAATAATCTCTCTCCCTCTCCCTTTCCCTCTCTCCCTCTCCCTCTCCCTCCCTCCCTCTCTCCCTCCCTCTCTCCCTCCCTCCCTCCCTCCTCTCTCTCTCTCTCTCTCTCTCTCTCTCTCTCTCTCTCTCTCTCTCTCTCTCTCTCTCTCTCTCTCTCTCTCACACACACACACACATGCATGATAACCTTTGGAATAGAGACAGTGCTGTTAGGCATCACTGATAAGGAAAGAGACTGTTTAAGTAACAACTCTTCTTAGTGGCAATTAGAGGAAAGATCTATTCACAAGAGAAAAAGAGTTGATTGCTGTACTTCATTAACAAAGGGGACCAAAATGACATCACCATGATAAAGTGAAATTTCAGTGTGTCCAGCTGTGGCTGATCAGACCAATATGAACTCGGAATGCTTTACCACAAGTTGGACACAGATAGTCCATGGGAATATGTGGGGTGGATACTTCAAATTTGCACATTCTACCTTTACTTTGTACTGTCTCAATTCTGCTTTGCTCATAGAGGACAGCACCCTTTTTGATGTGGGCATACCGCGCTGAGCGGTCCTGGGCCAGTGTCTTCCATGTTGCACAGTGAAATCCAAAGTTGTTGAGAGAGATCTTGAGAGTGTTTTTATATCTGTTCTTCTGACCACCTGCCTGCCCCACGTGAGTTCTCTACAAAATAGTCTTTTTGGCAAGCATGCATTTTGCATTCGAACAACGTGGCCAGCCCATTGGAGCTGTGTTCTCTGAAGCATAGTTTGAATGTCTAGCAGTTCAGCTCGAGCAAGGACTTCAGTGTCTGGTACCTTATCCTGCCAGGTGATCCTCAGAATCTTCCTCAGACAGTTCAAATGGAAGAGATTCAATTTCCTGGTATGGTGCTGGTAGACTATCCATGTTTCGCAGGCATACAACAATGAGGTCAGCACAATGGCTCTCTAGACCTTCAGTCTGGTAGTCAATCTAATACCTCTTCTCTCCCAAACTTTTCTTTGGAGCCTTCCAAACACTGAGCTAGCTCTGGCATTGTGTGCATCAATCTCATTGTCAATGTGTACATCCCTGGAAAGTACACTACCAAGGTAAGTGAACTTAACCACAGCATTCAAAATTTCTCCATCTGTTGTAACCAATGGTTCCAAGTATGGATGGTGTGATGGGGGCTGATGGAGCACCTGTGTTTTCTTGGTGTTAGTTGTTAGGTGAAAATTAGCACAGACCCCAGAAAATTGATCCATACCTCGTTACATCTCAGCTTCAGTGGCAGCACTGAGTGTACAATCATCTGCAAACAGAAAATCATGTACCAACACTCTCTCTACTTTGGTCTTGGCTTGTAGCCTTTTCAAATTGAATAACTTTCCATCAGGATGGTAGTTGATCTTGATGCCGTGTTCACCCTCATTGAAAGCATAAAGTAACTACAACTCATAAATCTCATCTATTGTTGACTGTAAGATGGAGAAATGTGAGTGATATGGCAATTTATAGTTAATTTAATGAGTAGTCATTTCTTTTTGCCTTTAAACCCAGCACCATGCCCAGTTTCTAGCACATAGTAACCACTAGTAAATGCTTATAGACTGACTGACTGTGATTTGTCTTTGGCTCTATGCTATTAATATTTTTTCCAATGATTTAAATGAAGGCAGAGATAGTTAAGTTAATCAAATTTGCACATGACAAAAAAGTTGGAAGAGAAAGCTGAATGCTGGGTGACAGAATCAACTACCAAGAAAATCTCAGCAGACTAAAATGATAAGCAATATCTCATAAGATGGAATTGAATGAGGACAGATAAAAAGTCTAACAACTGGCTTCAGAAACTGATCTGCTCAAATATGAGGGCAGACATGGGTAAAAGATGTGTGGAAAAATGACAGGTTTGTTGACTACAAATTCAAATATGAGTCAATGGTTCTGTGTGCCCCTAGATTTAAACTCCCCGCCCCTCATCTTATTTACTGAACCTCTTCAGGCCTCAGTTTCCTTAGCTATAAAATGGAGTAGTACCCCATGATATCTAAGGTCCCAGCTTAGCTCTAGATCAGATGACAACTTATGGAAGTTATTGGTAATCCAACTTTCATGTTTTCTTTGCATGAGTTATCAGACCATGGCCCAAACTTAAAGGTCTTAGTTACTAGACAAGAACATCGCTGATATACTGGAATCAAAAGGTCCCATTGTGAAGCCTGTACTCAGTCAAATAAGGGCATTTGTGGGAAGTCTTGTGTTCCCAGAGCCAACTTCCTCAAGTTATCCATGATGAGAATTGGCTCCCACACCGAGACAGATTTAATTAGAGACAGCCATGTCTCACAGTAAGGGGGTATTACAAGAGTAGGGAATCGTGAGCAGTTGATGGCACCGTACCAATTGATATTTTGTGGCTAAAGTGTAGCTAAAGTGTCATAGCAAAATAAAACAAAATTTTGGTAACAAAAACCTATGTGTTATGTTGATAACAAAATCCAGACATACACTGACTCAGAAACATTCTTCTTCACTTTCCAAAATAGATAACAAATTGGAGAGACAAATACAACAAAAACAGCTTTATCTACCAGGTAAGGACATGACTTAGAAACAGTAACGACAATACTAAGAGTCAAGATGTAAAGTGGGCATAGATATGATGGTGTGAACCTTGGAAAATCATTTAGCCTCTCAGTGCCTCATTTAAGTCTCTAACACTATAAACTTCAGAAAAGGAATTTATCAGCATTGGCACAAAGAATTTCCTATCTGGACGTAACCTAGCCCATAAGATTATCTGAGTTCTATTCTTATTTATGACACACACTGGCTACATGATCCTGGGAAGGTCACAGTTTCTCATAGCCTCAAATAATTTTCTATAACATCATAAAATATGGAAGTGGTGACAGCCTGCTTTGGTAGAGGGTATTTTCCCGCACTGGAAGTTCCCTAAAACTATGATATCACAAATTAGTTTCAATGATCATAATTATAATAAATACAGCAACCATTAGAAAGTTACTGTGAAGGCATGATGGATTGAGGGGAGACCTCTGAGTGAAGAAGAGCTAGGTTCAAGTCTTACCTATGATATCTATCAGCTGAGTCATAGAATCATCATAAGATCACAGCTTTAGACCTGGAAAGGTCTAGATCATCTAGACAAAATTCTGTATTTTGCAGTTGAGGGAGTTGAGATCAAATGACTTGCCCAAGGTCACACAGTTGATAAATGCCATCAGTGATATTTGACTCCAGTGTCTCTGTTGTGGGCAAATCACTTAAATTCCCAGTGCCCTGGGAAACTTTCTAAGCCCATATATTGCCTTGATTTCAAAGAGAGACATTGGATGAAATGATTTTAGCTCTAGAGTAACGATCCTAAATTACAGGTGAGTTGACAATCAATACTAGCGGATGAAATTTCCACTCTGGGATTCTTCTTCATCAAACAGACAAAAATCTCATAACTGGCACTTTCATAGTGTTTTATGTTTTTTCAGTCAGATGATTTCCATCATTGTCACTAGTAATTGCTTCAAGTCCCAAACTCACATCTCCTCATTAGCCCCTCCCTCCCTCTGATTGGAAGGGTTAGAGGGTAGATAGTAGAATGATTTTCCTTGATCCGCCATTTAAAGAGGGGTGCCACAGTAGCATTTCATTATTTCCCACCTGGCTACAGAACAGTCGGTGTGCTCCTCCTCTTCTTCCCTTGGGTTTCAGCCTCTTTGCATGTGTTGTCTTTCCTTAACAGACTGTTTCCTCCTTCAGAGTAGACATTGGCTTCCTTCCTTGTCCTCAATTCTTAGCACAGTGCCTGGAACATAGTAGGGATTTAATAAATGTTTATTGACTGACTGCAAAATGGCTTACATGAGTTAATTCACTAGTTCCCTCTTGTGAAAGAAAAAAATATAGAAATGCCTTCTTCCTGGAATTTTATTTAATTTAATCCTTCATTTATTAAACACTAATATGTGCAAATCCCTACACATTGTACAAGGATACATAGATGCAAAACGTGTTATAGCATTTTTTTCCTGAAAAAGTTTACAATTGAATACAGGGGATGAACTATGTATTGAAATAAATATAAGGCAAGTTAAAATGAGAAAAGAAATACAGAGAAGAGGTCAAAGTGTTATGAAAAATTGAGGGTGGAGGAGTAGAGAATCTTCCAGTTCTCAATCCTATGATCCTGGAGTCTCCTTTAAATAGAGGCAAAGACTTGAATCTTTGCTTTATATTTTCTGGAATGGGATAGAAAAGCCTCTATTAAACATTTACAATGTGTAAGCCTAGAGCTAAATTGAGGGACTCAAAAAAAAAGTTAGTTCCTTCTTTAAAGAAACTCACATTTTAACTGCAGAAGAGAATACATAAATTAAGACTCGTGTTTATTTCATGGATGAGAGAAGAACCAAGTGACATTTGGTCAGGGCAAGTATCAGGGGAGATGGTGAGGGCTTGTTTTTAAATTAGATTCTTCAGGATTTGACCTACAGGGGAGTGAATACCTACAGCCCCAAGAAGGTGAGGTCAAAAATTCTGTTATCTGACATCTCTGTGTCTCTCTCTTCTCTCTGTGTCTGTCTCTCTGTCTCTCTCTTACTATCTCCTCTCTCTCTTTCTCTCCTCTCTCTCATCCTCTCTTCTTTCTCTTCTCTGTCTCTCTATCTTTCCCTCTTCCTCATCCCTCCTCTATTTTGTCTGTCTTTATTTGTCTGTTCATCCATTTAAGTAAATGTCTCTCTCTTTGGTGTTGGATAAACTAAGAATAAAAACAACTCCATTTTTTAAAAGCAGCAGAATACAAGAAATTGAAAATAATGAAACACTAACAAATTTCCAAAGAAACAAAAACCCTAATGTTGACTATATCTAATGACACGATTTGCTGTAACTACCTTCTGATGGAAGTTGAGGTGGGGATAGACTGACAAGGACATAGGTTTTCAAGAAAGAGAAAAGGGAAAGGCTAGAAAGAACAGTAAGAAAAGAAGGAAGGAAGATTACGAAGCTGACATGTAGCACTTAAAATTTACAGATTCATGATCACATTCATTATCTCATTCGATCCTTCCAACAACCTATGAGACAGTGACTTGACCACAATCAGATAGAGAAAAAGTGAAAAGAGAAAGAATAAAAGGAACAAAAAAGGAAGATGGAGGGTGAAAAAAGAGACAAAAGCTGGAAAATCAAGAATAAAAACATTAAGAAAATAGAGATTCTTAGAATTCGCTCATGTTGAAAAGACGTAGTTGGCATGATGGCATTGAGCCCTATGGCTTAGGACACACGGAAGGAATGCTGAGATGGGGAATGGAATCTGGATTTAGCTTTATTGATTGCCATCTTGGGATTATTCTTAGCTACTCAATCTTCTTTATTTCTCATCTCTGTCCATACGTGGTTATCTGTTTCTATATGTTTAATCCTACTGCTATAGTGGAAGGGGTCATCTTTCTAGAACAAATTTTCTGTCTGAATTTGAAGAGGAGAATATCATTTTAAAGCTATGATTTACATACTATGGTACGGGAAGGACAAGAAGATCCGAGATTTCCTCAGCATGGGGAGACTTCCATAGTGGGAGCTCCCTCTATCACCATATAGCACATAACTCATCTATGAGTTAGTAGCTAAGTCCCAGAAAGTTTCCTAATGTACTTAAAACTTATATGAGTTACATATCTGGTAAATTAAGTTTTTCTGACTCCAAGCCCAGAACTCCCTACTACTCTAAGTTATCTCTGTAATTATATACCTTAACTAGTTCATGAAAAAAATTTAACATTACATTTTTCTTTCCCAATAAATCTGTCCTTTTCTAACATAACTATCCAGGTATATTTAACTCAGACTTCATTTTATTCTCCCTCTATCTCCCCTGGTTTTGTTCTCTGGGGGCTCAGGATCTGCCTGCCCTTTGGAACAGTGTCAATGGTGCCACTGAACAACACCTTGAAGCATATACTTGTGCCTAATTTTGAGATGTGAAAAGTACATAATCAGGGTGTTCCAAAAGTCTCAGGAACGTTTTCAGTTTAAATAGTTTAATAGCTTAAAATATCCTTGAAGTATTTGAGACGCCCTGTGTATTTATGTATGCATTGTGCAATCAAATTTTATGTGTGTATTACATACGAGCACATGCTTACTGGTTATATTTCTATATACATGAGTATATAGAAATTTTATATATTCTTAAGCCATACACTTGAAAAAAATAAAGTTTAGAGTACAGAGGCAGAATTTTTTTTCTCATGAATCATAGTAAGCTATGTAGACATCTGTAGAAGTCAGGAGAAACTAGCCCAGCCCTCCCTTCATGAGACACTTGAGACTAAAAAGATCTACAGATGTCCTTTATCTTGGGACAGCAATTGGCCAGACAAGCTCATATTTCTTTTCCAACCATCTGTAGCCACAGCACCAGGAGGTCTTCGCAGACCCAGGATTATTTCACGATGAAGAAATTGGATTACAGTTTGCTGATCCAAACTGAAATGTAGTGTTAAAAAAATATAAACTATTTATATGAAATGGTTGGAGAATCAGTATTTGGGGCAGTAATAGTAAAATGTCATTTTATATCTGCATTGTGTGGAAGGTAGTATACTCTTTGTTCATGCATGTATACAAACTCATACATTTATACACACAAACTATTATCACACTACCCTACATAGGTCTTAAAATTTAAAACTAGCACTAAATTTTGGGTCAAAATAGATAGATAGATAGATAGATAGATAGATAGATAGATAGATAGATAGATAAATGTGAATATATATGTGTATGTGTACATATGTGTATACAGGGTACATCAAAAGTCTGAAATGTGGGTATGTATATATAAACAAAATATATGTACATGCTGCACATAAAATGTGTGTATATGTACATGCGCTGGGTGTTTGTGTGCCTATACATGTGAGATACATATATATGTATATACATATGCATAGGCATATATACATGCATCTCTCTGTCTATCTGTCTCTTTCTTTCTCTCTCCCATGTATCCAAAGTCAGGTCAGTTTTAAAATTAATAGCTGTGTAAAGTGGTAAGGTAGTGTGTATGTATGTATATATGTATGTATGTATGCATTGTTCATTCATTGTTTGTCCTTCCTTCTTGAAGTGAACCATGACATCAAGAAGGTGATGTCATGACTTGCAAATGAACTGGATTTAAGTGAGGGAGAGCTGTGCAAGGTCACTACACTCACTCCTCTGGAGCCATCTGAGTGCAGTAGGAAGATATAGATCAGGACTACCGGAGATGGCCCCATGTGTATGTATGTATGCATGTATGTATGTACATATATGTGTGTGTGTGTGTGTGTGTGTGTGTTAGAACAGGGTGTCCCAAAATCTTAAAACGCTTTTAAGATATTAAAGTTTAAGATTGCACTAAGGCTTTTGGGACACCCTGACTAGGGAGGTAGCATTGTGTATGGGACAGAGTTTTGTCTCTGGAACTAGGAAGGTCTAGGTTCAAGTCTTGAAGTTGACAACTAGCACATTATAATAATGGTCAAATCACTCAACCCTTTGTCCTCTTGGAGAATTCTATGAGACTGGTGTAGGTAGAGGGAATTTGCCTTTCTGGAAATTTATACTGATGAAGTCATAAGTCTGGACCAAAAGAAAAAAAAAAAAACAATAATGGCATGTTTGTTTTTTGTATATTTTTTCAGATGTCTATACCTTGTCACTTGCCTCTTAGTAGTTTAGAGGGCTGTGTCTTTAAATAAACTTGATTGCAAATGAGTAGAGTCCCTTTCATATTACAAAATCTTCTCTCACTTAGACTGTTTGGTGATCAAAGCAAAGATTCAAAAAGGTAATAGTCCACCAGTGACTGTGTCTCAGTCTTGCTAGAAGTGTTTCTATCCAGAAAGAAATCCCAAAGAAATCAGCAAAGTAAGAAAAATATAATTCGCACAAGGAAACTTTTCAAACAAACATAAAGAAACAAAAATCTTTCCTTTTAAATGTGGATGGAGGAGGAAATGGTAAGTAACATACCACCACTTTATATAATGTGATTAGAAGAATACCAGATGTTGATATATATTTTAAAAATATAACATTGCATTAAATTCACTCAATGAATGCCTTGTTGCCAATACACAGTGTTATAGCCCATTGCTACTTACTGGCTTGGTTCTTCACCTCCACAGAAGACAATCCAAAAACTGGGATCATAGCTGGCACAGGATCTTGGCAGAGAAGATGGATGCAGCTTAATGGAAGTTTAACAAGTTATAATCTCATAAAATCATGGTTTTAGATCTGGGAAAAACCTTAAACACTCTAGCCTAGCACTTTCATTTTGCAGATGAAAAAATGAGACCCAGAGAGAATAAGAGACTTTTATAAGGTTATACAGGAGGCATTGTGGTACAGGGAAAAGAAACACTGGACTTGGAGCCTGAGAACCTGGGTTTAAAAACTACCTATGACACATACTACTTGTGTGACTTTGGACTAAGTCTTAAGGCCTCATTTTCTTCATTTGTACAATGAATGCGTTGAATTGGATGGACTCTTTAGTTTCTTCCAAATCTCAATCTTATGTAGAGTGTTCCAGCAGGGTGGAGTTCCAGACTTCAGGTCCAGGTTTGGCATCAACTAACTACTAAAGTGCAAATAAGGTTGGAGGAGATGTTTGGAGTTCATAGGTTTAAGGTCATTTATTTGTGTTCATCCTTTATTCTTGAAGAGGACCATAACATCAGGAAGAGAATGACATGCCTTGCAGCTGTTTTTGATTTGAGTGAGGGAGGGCTGTGGAAGGTCACCAACCTCACATTCTCCTCCAGGGTCATCTGGATCCAGTGGCCAGATATCCATCAGGATGACTGTAGATGGCCCAGGATGCAATGGGAGACGGTGACCCATCTTTTCAGGTTCTCGCTTTGAGTGAGATAAAGCACATTTAGTTAATAGGCCTCTTTAAGTAGTTATTCAAGGGATTACCCTTTTAATTTAAAAAAATCAAGGAAGGGGGGAGGAGACATCTGGAGTTCATGAGTTTAAGGACATTTACTAAAGACTACAAAGGTAAAATAGGGTCATAGAAAGCGGAGGACAGTGACAAAGAAGGCTAAGATAGATGTGTCTCATGATCAACAAAAGTCAAGAGAATAAATGCCAGGAATTATGAAAAAAGTCATTTGCAGAGAGTCAACATACATTTATTAAGCACTCACTATGTACCAATCACTGAGAGCTGGGAATAGAAATATGTAAGTAAAGAATATTCTAAAGAGGGAAGACAATGCATAAGAAGACCTTAAGGAGAAGAAGAGCATAGTAACACAGGTTAGAGAGATGTTGAATCATAGATTTTTAGAGAAACATACCTCCTCTTGAAATTACTCCTAATACATAGTCATCAAGTCTCTATTTGAAGAGGAACTCAAGACAGCCCATTCCCCTTTGCATCAGCTCAAATTATTTTATTGTTAAAGTATATTTTATTCACTTTATTAAACATTCTCCAATTACACATAAAACTAACATTTTTTTTTAAAATTTTGTGTTCCAAATTCTCTACTTCCCTCTCCTTTCCCTACTCCTTGAGAAGGCAAGCAATTTCACATATATTAGACACATGGGAATATTTGAAACATATTTCCATATTTGTCGTGTTGCAAAAGAAAACACCGAGAAAAGTAATAAAACAAGAAAAATAAAGTACCAAAAAATATGCTTCAGTATGAATTCAGAGTTTATCAGTTCTCCTTCTGGAGAGGATCTCATGGGTCCTTTGGAATTGTCTTGGATGATTGTCTCGACCAGAGCATCAGCTCAAATTGTTAAAAAAGAAAGTTTGGTCTCATGAGAAATCTAAATCTTTGTACTTGGAAAATAGTAAGCACTTAATAAATGCCTTATCTAGCTAATTTGACTCTTTTTGATGTAAATCCTTATATCATATTTAATCTAGGGCCATGAAGAATAAATTTTATCCCTTCCCCACATTTTCTTCAAATACTTGAGATGTTTCCAAAAAAAAAAAAAATATGTCTTTAATTCATCTAGTAAATACAGAATTCCCATAGCCTCCAAAATCATCAACCTTCTGATCCTCCACTCTTAAAGATCAACTTGTCAACTTCATTCCTAAAACATAGCACTTGGAAATGTACATGGCAATCTAGATTTGGTCCATCTACGGATGGCTTTAGCTAGACTAACACTTCCTACATTCTGAACACAATGTCTTTCAACTGTGTTGACTTTTTTGCTTGTTTATTTATCATTATGTTGAATTATGATAAGTTTATAATTCATGAAAATCTCTGTCACATGAACTATAGTTTAGTTGTCACCCTTCTCATTCCTCACTTTTACCATTGAATTTTTGAACCCAAAAGGAAGACTTTATGTTCATTCTTATTAAATTTACTTTTTATCAGATTTAACTCAATGTTCTATCTTGTTGAGGTCTTTGAGATCCTAAGTGTGTGCTTCTCAGTTAACCCTGCAAGTTTTCTCTCATCCCCAAATTTGACTGTCATGTGTGCCTTCATTCAAGTCTTGAGCATGTGGGATAGAAGTACACCAACGACAAATCTCTGAGATTCTTTGGTAAAAACCTTCCTCCAAGTTGAGGGTAACGAGTTTCATCATTGAAATGAAGTTGAATACTCCTAGAATTAATGTTGTTGAGTCCAAATCTCTCTGACTTGTAACTAAGAATGTCATGTGGGACTGTATCCAGCAACATGCTGAAATCCAGATGGTAGAACTATCAGAAGGGAATCCACAGGTAAGCCTTCAATGGATAAAATAAAAGATCTCCTTTTTGTGAGGTCTAATTCAAAAAACAAAAACCATGGAAGTGGAAAGCAAGAATTATTCAAGAAAAATTAAAGTAGAATACACTAAATAGAGCAAAACATGCCCTGGGGAACAGTGCCATTTTGTATGCTAATGAATCCAATTAATACCCCATTAAAATCTTGGACAGAATGCAAGTCATGAGAATTGACAATAGTTATTTACGCATCATGAGATTCTGTAATTAATATGAGGTTTATAATTAGCATCACAGATTCTTGGGGCTACATATGTCAAAGGCCAAGTTGATCTGTTTCTCTTGCAAAAATTTTCTTGTAGACTGCTATGATACTTTAGGATGGAAAGCCATACCTAAAACTCTAGTTGAGACGTATTTTGGAATCTTGATTAATGTCTCTTTTTAAAAATCTTCAGAGGCTCCTTACTACCTATCAAGTATAATTTAAACGTATTTTAATTAAACATTCAAGGCCCTCCAGAATTTGGAAAGTCCATTTTACTTTTTCAGCTTATCTTACACTATACCCCTCCACCTACTTTGATGGAATTACTTTCTGTTCCTGAACACACCCTGACCCTTCTCTTTTTCATGCCCTTTCTCATTCTGTTCTCTGGAACATGTGATCCTGCCTTGTAAATCTAGGATTTAGATATATAAGTTACCTTAGTGAACACTTGGCTCAGTTCCTTCGTTTTATAGACAAGGAAACTGAGGCCAAGAGAGAGAATGACTTCTCCAAGACTGTACAAATAAGACATAGAAGAGGAGGGATTCAAACCCAGGACTTGTGTCTCTAAATTCAGTGTTCATTTATCGTATCACTTCTTCACCCATTTAATTCCTAACTACGAATTAGAGTCGAAGAGAAATGTCACGTCCTTTCTTTGATTGTGCCTTGCATTTATTAACAAGCTTACCACATTGAACTTCACAAAAGTGCTTGACTGTGAACCTAATACACTATTTTATACTATCATGTGCACATGTGTGCATTTGTGTACATATACATGCATACACATGTGTGTGTATGTATGCATTATATACACATATCCAAACCCTATTGTAGATTGTCAGATCCTTATCTATAAATTTGAGAAAATATGGACGCAGAGTAAGTCAATCCCTTGTACCAAGGGTTTTCCACGTTAACATTATATTGGTCGCAACAGAGAATTCAGGGTGTCCTTCCCTTGTCTGTCATCCTTCCAATCCATTCTCCACACTGCTGACATAGTGATTTTCTTTAAGCAGGAATCCAAACCTTTCACTCTCCTATGGAAATTCTATTGGCTCCTAATTGCCTCTTAGATTTTAAAGTCCTTTCTCAACTTGTTTTTACCCATCTTTGCAGCCTTGTTGTACATTCCTGCACATCTCACACTTCGTGGATCCAGACAAACTGACTTTGTCTCTCTCCTTCTCACATGTGGTGTTCCATCTCCTGTATTCATGCCTTTGAATTGGCCATCTTTTGCATCTGTAATACACTGCCTCCATTCAAATTAATAAGCTCTTTCTCTCTTCCTTTGGGATTGAATTGAAGTGGTATCTTCTGTATGAAGCCTTTCCCGATTCTTCCAAATGCCTTCTATCCCCCAAACCTTTCTTTTTATATGTATTTCTTGTCTTTATATCCTAAATATAATTATATATGTTCTTATGTGTACATATATAGACACACACCTATTTGTATACATATAGGCACAGGTGTTTAGGCATACACCTATACCCTATCTATATATTGACAGTTATGTCTATATCTACATCTATATTTATGTCCATGCCTATCAATAATATGAATAACTATATCTGCATCTATATCCATATCTATAGGTATCTATCTACCTTTGTATCTATTGTTTTTTTCCCCCTTTAGAATATAAACACTCTGAGAATAAGGATTGTTTCCTTGTTATATGTATCTTAGCATGTATCAGAGTGCCTGGCATATAGTAAAAGTTTGACAAAAGTTTGTTGGTTTATTCATTTATCTTTCCCACTTGATATAATTTAAGATATCTCCTCTTTTTCCATCCCTACAGTTCACTGAAAAACTCCTAAGGATTTATTATTTCATTAATTTATTCACTTGTTCACCTATTTATTGACTCATTTGCTTGTTCATTCATACATTTATTTTCTCATTCATGCATCTATTTATTTTGTTAACCATGCTTTGTAGTCTTACAGTATCACCATAAGAATATTGTTCTCTAAAAAGTGCGTCTATGTGAAATCTGAAGTCATTTGAAGTGCAACACAATTTCCCAAAGGTAACTGACCATATTTTACCCCTCCTATTTGATTCTGGGCTTAATTCATCATCCACATATAATGTTTGATCAAAGTATATGCAGTAGTAGGTCAGGTGTATAGGTTGTATATGTAGCTGTATATCATGATCTGTATAATGCACATTTTTCATCCACTTGCACTTTCCTCTGTGGATGGTTAGACAAAGATCTCTCGAGGGATCAGTGGACTCATTTACGAGACTCCATAATGTTCTGGGGTCTTAACAAAATCTTGCAAAACTATAAACAGATAGGATCGGAGAGACAAAACAATTTTCTTAGTCATGTGTTTTCAAGAATGTAATAGAGCCCATAATTGAGATAAAAAAGATGTTATTAAGATTTCAGTGCAATATAAACATTCTGTAGGAAGCCCTGAGATTTACCACTAACTTTAACGAACTCTAACATTTACTTACATGGTTTTGTCCCAAAACAAACCTTTGCATTTGGAAAGAATGGATTAAATACTGCTCCCAGCAAAAGGGTTGTGTTTACATACTATTGGGTTATACAAGCTAAGATTATTATCTTTAAAAAACCAAATAGACAACAATCATTTATAATGCATCTACTATGTGTTAGACAGATGTTAAGTGCTGGCAATACAAAGAAAGTTTAAAAAAATACAAATAAAAAACAATTTCTGCTTTCAGACCCACAGTCTATGCAAACAACTATGTAAAAACAAGATATATAAGATAAATTTGAGATAAAAAATGGAACAAATAGCTTGTATACATCTGCTAAAATTTATTTGTTAACCCATTTATAATTAGCAGTTCTTTGATCACACTCCCCCAACATGCATATGCACACACACATAGATATAGATCTATATATATGGGCAGATATATAGATATCTAATCATACTTTATATATTCACACCACTCATGCAGATGGCAATTAGTCAGGAATTTATAATCTTGAGAAGTTCCCTGGGGCACTGAGAAGCTAAGTAATTTATCCTAGTTCATATTTGTCAGACTGGACTTTAATTCATATCCTCTCATCTCTAAGGTCAGCCCCTTGTCCACCCCAATTCAGTGACTCTTGAATTCCTTGGAACAAAGCATTCGCAGTGAACTCCATTCCTTGAGGGTGGGAACTTTTAAATTTTTGTCTCTATGTGTCTGTCCACAGGCATTTCATAAATGATCCTGGAATTGGATCTTTGAGGAACTTTCATGTCCCAAAGGTAGTCTTGGTGGAGTGAATTCCACAATCAAAAAGATTTTTCAAATTAACCTAGTTGTTAAAATAAGAAGGAAATTTCAATGATCTAAAATAATGAACAGTCAAAGGAGTATTCTGTTGCTAGGAGACCAAATATGAATATTTATTTTTTGTTTATTGTCGAATTGTTTTCAGTCATGTCTGATTCTTTGTGACCCTATTTGGGGTTTTCTTGGTAAGGATACCTGAGCAGCTTGCCATTTCCTTCTCCAGTGAGTTTTACAGATGAAGAAACTGAGGCAAACAGGGTTAAGTTACTTATCCAGGGTTACATAACTAGGAAGTCTTTGAATTCAGATTTGAAAGCAAATGCCAGTCTTCTACTGTAGGTATACACTTATGAAAGACGTTTTAATAATTCATTGCAATATTCTTTAGTTGCCTACTAGGAAAAGGGAATGTGCTAGAAACTGTTAAAGATTTAACTTCTTCGCAGATAAGGTCGAACTTAAATGAATTTTTGTGGGAGGAAAAAAGAAAAGAGGAGAAAATCAAACACAATTTACAGGATTTTAGGGATTAGCCTGGTTTGTTTATTTGGCTAACACGTTGGAGAGTGTTACCTTGGTTTCTCTGCTTGTGTATTCCCTAACTTGTGCAAATTCCTCTTTTTAATGTTGAAATCCAGCTTGTAGATGACTTTTAGTAACTTCTGCACATATGGTATCTTTGCTAAACAGTCAGGCCAAAGAAATGCCGTGCATAAACCCTTGTTTGCATACCACTGAAACCAGGGCCTCTGCTAACCACAGAAATCCAGCTGGCCTGTGTTAGGTGACGTGGCTGTGTTATTTCCATTCCTGACTCCTGAGGAATGAGCTGATCCTCATCCTATCTAGACCATATAGGCTTTGGAAATGTGTTTTTTATTTTTTTTTAAATTAGCAAATGCACTCACTTTTGTAACAGTGCTAAAGAACACACTATTTTTACTATTGCTATTTCTTCTCCCAGTTTCTTTGCTTTTTGTTTTTTTGATTAAAGGGGCCATCCCTTGAGCAACTATTTAAAGAAGCCTATTCATTGAATAGGTGTAACTCACTCAAAGTGAGAATGCTATAAGACCTTAGCCTGAAAGGGCCACGGTCTCACATTGTTTCCTGGGCCACCTCTAGTCATCTTGATAAATATCAGGCCACTGAACCCAAATGGCTCAGGAGAAGAAGGTAAGGCTGGTGACCTTTCACAGCCCTCCCTCACTCAAATCAAAGTCAACTGTAAGTCATGTCATCCTCTTGATGTCGTGGTCCTCTTCGAGGATGAAGGACAAACACATAACAGCAACACAAGTCTTTAATACAAGCATTAATACAACAAAGACATTAATTGCCCTTATTAATTGTTCAATTCAACAAGCAAATTATTAAGCACCTACTATATACAAGACACTCTGCTGAGTACGGGGAATGAAGAGACAAAATGGAACATGGTTCCTGATCTCAAGGAGCTTTTATTCTTATTGGAGGGATAATGATATATAATCAATATAGCAATACTATGTTAATAATAAATATAGTGTAAAAATAGTAATAAAATAGTTATTTGAGGAGAGAGAGAACATTAAAAATCTAAGAGGAGGAAGAGGATGGAGCAGATACCTGAACTGAGCCTTGAAGGATTCGAAGAGGCAAAGATGAGGAAGGAGAATTCACTCCAAGAATTGGGGACGGGGAGGTAGTTAGTGCAAGGACATAGAGTTTGGTTGGAATATAGAGTGTTAGAAGAGGAGGAAGAAGAAATAAGCCAGGGAAGGTAGGTTAGAATCACATAATGAATGAGGCTTTCTCTCTCTGTCTTTCTTTCTTTGCTTATTTATTTGTTTACTTACTTCTTTGTTTGCTTGTCTATCTGTTTGTTTATTTATTTATTCATCCATCCATCCATCCATCCATCTATCCATCTATCCATCTATCCATCTGTCCATCTATCTGTCTGTCTGTCTGTCTATCTACCTATCTTCCTACCTATCTACCTACCCACCTACCTACCTACCTACCTACCTACCTACCTACCTACCTACCTACCTACCTATCTATCTGTCTATCTATCTATCTATCTATCTATCTATCTATCTATCTATCTATCTATCTATCTATCTATCTATCTATCATCTATCTATCTATAGCTAAAGACAACAAGATGACATTGAAGCCTTTTGAGTAAGTAAGTAATGTGTCCAAAACTGTGCTTCAAGAATATTTAACAATGATGTAAAAGATGGTTTGGAAAAGAAAGAGACTGAATATAAGGACACTAATTGAGTATCTATTGTAGTGAGAAGTCATTAGTATCTGGATTGGAGAGGGCATTGTGTAAGGGAAGAGAAAGAAACAGATGTGTCAGATTCCTTGGAGGTTCAATAACCTCTCTCCTAAAACACTCTCAGTCCCATGTCACCAACTGATTATTAGATATTTCCAACAGAATTCCCCATCACAGTGCCAAGCTCAGAATTTCCAAAAATACGGTATAACTGTTTGCATTTCTATCCCAAATCCATCTTGCTCCCTAATTTTACTATTTATTTTTAGAGTACCAACATCCTTCCAGTGACCAGATTCATAACCTTGTGGGTCATCCTCAACTTCTCCCTCTCCTTCATCCCCTCTGCAGAATCATTTGCTACATACTATCACCTCTACCTTCACAACATTTTTCACATGCTTTCCCCTCTCTCTACTCCTAGAGTAACTCCCCTATTTTATGCTCTTGTCACATTTATGGACTATTGTGATTGAATTCAATTGGTGTTGCTGCCTCAATTTTCTGCCTACTCTAATCCATTTTTTTTTTTTTTGGCCAAGGGAAAAGGTGAAGAGATAGAAGAGGGCCCAAGACAGAACTTTGGTAGACATTTAAAGTTAGGGAAGGGGAAATGGAAGATAATCCAGCAAAGAAAAAGGAGAGATTTCACATAGGTGGGCAACCAGAACAGAAATTTCAGGAAAACCAAAAGAAAGAAGTGTTATTATGTCAAAAAGGATGGAGGAGTGAGTGTTTTCTCCCATTAGTTCTAATTCAACTTTACAATACGACTAATATGAAAATAGATTCAATATGAACATATATGTAAAGCCTATATCATATTACATGCTGTCTTATGGTGGGAGGATGGGAGAAATGGGGAGAAAATTTGCAACTCAAATTCTTATGGAAGTGAATGTTAGAAACCAAAAACAAAAAAAATCGTTATTTTTTAAAGATCAGAGGAAATAATTGTTGATTCAGCATGTACAGATAATCAACTTGGAGTAGTCTCTAGACTATCCTGTGATTTCCTTGGGATGGGAAACTTCCAGATGAGGAAGTCTTAGAGAACAGTCTAGAAAAATATTGAGAAGTCAAGAGACTTTCCTAGAATTATACAGATAAGATACATTAGTCAAGACTCAAACCCAGAACTTCCTAACTTCAAAATCAGTTCTTTCTCTACCTACTAAACCATACTGTGCTTCTCAGCACTAGTGAGAAAACTATAAAATGGATAAGACGCCTAATTATAAGAATTTGGGAATTAGTCAGGAGATGAGAAATTTGAGACAGTGATTATAGATGATTCCCCTCTCTGCTTTCTTACCCCCAGGAGTTTAGCTATGAAAGGAAGGCAGAGCATGAGGCAACAACAACATAAAGGAAGGTCTGATTCAGTCAAAGGGACGCATTTGAGAACCTGGAGGGCCAAATGTGACCTCGAGGTGGTAGGTTTGCACAGCTCTGTTCTATTCCCTTTAGTATCCTAAATATCTTCTGACCTCTGTTGTCAAACACCTTGGAAAAGCTGTCTATGATATGTGCCTCTACTTTCTCTCTTCTCACTTTTAATCCCTTCCAGTCTAATTTCTCACCTTACAATTGTACAGAAATTGATCTCTCAGAAGTTACTAATGATCTCCTACTTGCTGAATACAATGCCCTTTTCTCTATCCTCATTCTCCTTGACCTCTTTGCAGTTTAGATACGGTTGATCACTCTCTCCTCCTTAATATTCACTTCTCTGTAGGATTTTGATTCACCACTCTTTCCTGGTTCTCTTCCTACGTATATGATTTCTCCTTCTTACTCTCCTTTGCTGAATCCTCTTCAGGATCATATCTTGTTATCACAGGGATGCAACCTGGACCCTCTTCTCTTCTCTCCCTGCATTACTTCATTTGGTGATCCCATTGACTCCCATGGATTTAATTACCATTTCTGTGCTGAAGATTCTCACATCTACCCTTCCTGCCACACTCTCTCTCTGCTCACTTCCAATCTAGTATCTCCAACTGCCTTTCAAACATCTCAAACTGGATGTCTTAAACATCTTGGACATCTTAAACTTAATATGTCCTAAACAGATCTCATTCTCTTCCTACCTAAACCCTCCCAGCCTCCTACTTTCTATATTATTGTCAAGGGAGATACCATCTTCCCAATATCTTAAATTTGCAATCTAATGTCATCTTTGACTCCTCATTTCCTTACACCCCCTCCCCCCCCCCCCCAAAAAAAAGACAATCTCTTACCAAGGTCTGTTGATTTCACCTAAGTGACATCTCTCCAATACATTTCCTTCTCTTCTCTGGCACTGCTATTACTCTGGTGCAGGCCTCATCCCCTCATGCCTGGACTGTTGCAGTAGACTGCTTGTGGGTTTGCCTGCCTCAAGCATCTCCCCACTCCAATCCATCCTCTACTGAGCCACTAAAGTGATCTTTCCTAAAACGCATGACTGACCTTATCACCTCCCAACTCAAAAATCTCCAATAACTCCCTGTTGCCTCTGGGATCTAACACAAAATATTAGCTTTCAAAATCATTTATAACCATGCCTCCTTCTATATTTTGTCTTCTTACACCTTACTCTCTGACATATATGCTTTGATCCAGTAACAATTGCCCCCAGGTTCTCCCATCTTTCATATCAAGACATTTTTTTCTGACTGTCCCCCATGTCTGAAATCTTCTCCTTCCTCAACTTCAACTATTGACCTTACTGGCTTCCTTTAAGTCCCAAACTAAAAGCCCACCATCTAAAGGAAGTGTTCCCCAATTCCTCTTAATTCTTTTCTTTACTTCATTATTGATCCAGTATATAGCTTGTTTGTGTATGATTGATTGCTTGTCATCCCCTCCATTCAATTGTTAGTTCCTTGGGACTATCTTACCTCTTTTCGTGACTCTAGAACTTGGCCAATGTTTGGAACCTTAGTAAGAGCTTAATGATAAATTTATATGAGCAGACTGATAAATAATCATAAATATGTGTATGTGTAGACATACACCTGTTTATGCATATGTGTATGTGTACATAAATATATACATGTAACATTCATAGACATATCCTATATATGGAGAGAAAAGAGAGGAGGGGAGGGAGGGGGAGAAAGAGAGAGAAGACAAAGAAAGAGAGAGAGTACACATATAATTCCTCTAATAAATATGGAGGTCTGTGTGTATTTGTCACAACAACCTGTGAGGTAAGTGCTATTATCTGCATTGAACAGTTGAAGAAACTATATTGATCCTAGAAGCAATAGGGAATCCCTAGAACTTACTAAATGGGGCAGGGGCTGACATGATGTGCTTAAGCAAAATTACATTGGTGACTGAGTGGAAAATGGATTGGCGTGAGGAGATGCTTGAGGCACCATTGTAGACCCATCAGTAGAGGTTAAGTGACTTGCTTAGGGTCACACATCTAGTAAGTGTCTGAGGTTGAATTGAAAATAAAATCTTCCTGATTGCTGGACTGGGACTCTTTCCCTTGAAACACCAGCTACCTCTAATGAGTAACCTGAGACCCACAAAAGTTGAGTGATTTCTCAATGTCATATCTCATGAGGTCAGGACTTAAAAAAGCAGGACTAGAAATACCCATATTTCTTGTCTCGCAGTCCTTCTCATCCTTGTCATAACACCACACTGCCTCTTGGTAGAAATGTATTTCTACTAGTAATTAATTTGTAAACTGAAGTGACTTTCTTTCCAAAAGAATGAATAAGCACTATACTGTGGTCTGTATTCAATTAGATAACCCTAGATGAGGCATGACACCATAGCAACTGTACCCTGGATCATCTCAATGATTGTTTATGTTTTCAACTGAAAATTCGGAGAATGAAGATTTTATTAAAGGAAGGAAAAAAATAGCAAAAGTATAGGGTTTCCAACCCCAGGGCTTCCTTGATGATTCCCATGCCCACTAGGTCAGACTGACAGGGTCAAAAGGGAACAATGTGGATCAAACTTCATTTCCTAACTTATTGAATCAAGCTAACTGAATGTGAAAGCAGAGCTTTGGATAGGAGAGGCTAGCATGTAGTTGTTCCTTTTAGCCCTCCAAATCCCCCATTCAATACTGAAGGAGTCTCACTTTGATTGCTAAAGGTTATATTCTGACTTTACTATTTTTTCCCAAATGAAAACATTGAAAACTCAGCATATGTCAGATTTTTCTTTTGAAAGCTCAGAGTTCTTTCACTGCCAGAGGTCATCAAAACAGCTTTTAAACAAATTGTTTTAACCTTCTCTCAAGAGGAGAGGTTGATTTCAAGATAAAAGTAACAATGGAGAACTAGGGTTCTCATTTTGCTCTTTAAATTTAGAAAAGATGGAGGAGGCATAGTCAACTTTCCCAAAGTAAGTAGTCAAGGCAAGATGATGTTGTGTAAAGAACAATTGATTGGAATCATGAGACCTGTTTTTTAGGTTACACAGGAGCCAACTGTGTGAATTTAAGCAAATTATTCTTTGTTTCTCAGCTTTCTTTTCATAAAATCTGTGAATTGGTTGACATTATTTCCATTCCATTGATTGAGATTATTCCCTTTGAGCTTAAGTATATTTTTGATTCTTACAGAATAAAAGCTCTAAATGAACTTTTTACCAGTAATCATGAGCTGCTGATGGTTGATAAAATAACACTTTGATCCAGCTACTAAGCTAATCATCCTTAAATTTCATCAAGTTTGTCACCTTTTTTAGAGCAATGAAAATAGTTATTTTCCAATATACACTGGGCATGACTGGTATTTCTCTATAGATACAATTACATGAAAAAGAGCAGTTTTAATGTTGACATGCCCATTCATGACAAAAATAAAAAAATCCTAACCTTGAAATCTCTTGAAAGTTATTTCTCCCACAAGTTAGATCTTTAGAATGCAAGTTTTGGCTCCCAAAAATATTTTGAAAGAAAAGGACATAAATTTCCAATTTATTTTGCACTTGCCTTCTACTAAGAAATATTTTATTTATAGCTATCTGTAAATGGTGTCCATATGGATTTGACTGGCTAAAGTTAAAAGAATTTAAAGCACTTAAATAAAAGAGTACCAAGATGATAAAAACCTTGCAATGCTATTTTCATTAGTTCTTTACTCTTCTGCTTTGGATTTTTAAAGGTTCCATTTGCATGACTGGAATGAATAGATGGCCCAGACTTCCTATATTCAAATTTGATATCATGAATAAGTCAATGGGCTTGAAGTCAGATACTACCTCAGACACTTGCTAAATGCGAGACAAAGGGCATATCTTTTAACTCTATTTGCCTTAGTTTCCTCATCTGCAAAATGAAGGAGTTGAAGTCTATGACATCTAAGGCCTTTTCTAGCTCTCAATCATGTATTATCTGGCCTGTGGGAGGATGAAGGGAAGCAGTTCTTGAAATGTGGGCAGATATTCTCTACCTAGTTTCAGTATAAATGGCTACATGAAAGCTCGAAGTAGGCATTGTTCCAATTCACAAGGTTCTGTTACTAGGTAATGGTAAAAAAAAGAAAAAATCTCATTGGTTTTAACATCAGAATAACTAAATGACCAAGGGGTTGCTAAGGCAAGATTGAGTTGGGTATACAAAAGGGATGACCTGCTCCTTCTTTGTTTTCTTTTCTTTTCAGCTATGAGTGAGGCATGTATACTTTGAGCTGTATTCTTGAGATCCAAGTAAGGGAGTGAGGATGAGAGCTGCCTTCTCTCCCACCAGGCCATGGTAGCTATGAACACTTGGCCACCTCTGTTTCTCTTGTTCATAACTTCTTATTGTGGAAGACTAAGGGATGGACATATCTAGACAACCACTGGGTTTGAGAAATATGGAGATCCTATCAGAGATCCCATCAACAATGAGATCTTAATGGTCCATTGGAGTTGATAGGTTTGGTTTCTGGAGCAGTAGTGGCTGAGAGATAGTGGAAACATCTACAATGGATATAGAAAAACAATCAGTCCATTGATATAAGGAGCTTTTGTGAATATGAGCCTTTGTGGGAGAGAAAATTATTTACTATATATTTGAGAAAGGTACAGATTCTGGGAGTTTCTTTGAGCAATTTGTCTAACAGAGACCTAAAGGGAATTCCATGAGGACTCTGTGAATGAAATGAAAGCTTCCAAGTTCAAGTTTCTGCTTTGGTTAATGGATTCTTTATACATGTCCCTCACTAATGTACTTGTGCTCTTGTGCTCTTTTCCCCCATGAGTATGAGAATTTGGGCAAGAATTTTAACAGAATACTTTGCATCAACTCTTTTTGTCACACCTGATATATAGTTATGAATTATCTTCCTTCTTCATGGTGCAGTGGTGAAGATTCTGAGGATGTGGATTAAATCCTATTTCTTGTGCTCAGCACTTGTGTGACCTTGGGCATACAACCTAACTGTCCTGAGCCTCATTTTCTTTCTCAGTAAATAGATAGCTTCCAAAGTACCTTCCCCTTCTAGATCTGTGATCCTACCTGTGTGACTTCAGACAAGTCACTTAACCTGTCACCTGTCATGTAGTTTTAGAACTGCCTGGGGCACTGAGAGCTTAAGTCATTTGTGCAGTCACATAGCAAGTAAGTGCCAGTGACCCAACTTGAATCCAAGTCATCCTGCTGGTGAGGCTTCAATACACAGTTCCCCCAAACTTCTCACTTCATAGGTTTATTTATCTTTGTACATGCTCTGTCTCCCCAATAGAATGTAAACCCCTCTTGGGAGGGGATTTTGATTTTGTCTTTTCACTTATAGCCTCATTGCCTGGTACATAGGAAATGCTTGATGAAAGGTTGTAGAATGAAATGGAATGGAATTGAGTGAGAGAGACTGGACCCAATTCTAAGCCCTTTCCTTCCATTTCTCTTGCTCGTTTATGGTGCATTTCAAAGAATGTACAAATTCATGGCCACTCTTAGGAAAATAACTCAGAATCCACGCTCTATAATGACAGTCTTTATTATCATAATTTCAAAAGTATTCAGAGTATAGTACTTAACTATAAACTAACACAATACTTCTTTGCCAGCTTCCATAACAGAATAATTTTTCTATATTTCCCTGGGCTTGGGTCACCTTAAACTGGCTCTGGGTCAGATGATGCTTGTCTAGATCTTGAAAACCACCACTCAAGGAAAAGGTAGAATGAAGCTTCTGCATGTCATAACAAGCCTGTTGGAGGTTGTCTTGGAGGCTGCTTGGGAGACTTTGGACTTTAGGCATGAGGTCCATGAAGGCCAACAGTAATTTCAGGGCAATGCTACGGGACATGTCCAGAGTCAGGGCTTCAAGGTGCTGTGTATCACCATCCACATTTTCAGACTGGTTCTTACTCTACTTGCTCCACATCTTAAGTAGGGCCTTATGGCCGATCCCCAGAATCTTGCTTTCATTGATAAGTCAATTCAATCACTTCATAGAGCTGGTAGAGTTTTCTGATGTTGTTCTTGATACCTCTGATATTTTCCACAGTGTTCTTATGTGCCTGGAGGTTGCTTGGCAGAGAACTTAGTGATGTACTTTTGTCTCTTGAAGAGTTTTCTTTAAAACAATCTTCATCTTCCTCTGAAGATTCTTGGATATTAACTATGTCCAGCGAGATTGGGAGGAATTTGTCTATATGAAGTTTTAATTCTTCTAGTGTTTGTTTCTCCTCTTGGATTTCAGACAGGATTTTCTCTTCATGAGACACAAATCTTGTGATAATACTATTGACACTTGTGCTATCTTGCTTGTCTGAGTCACCACTACTGGCATGGATTAATAAATCTGTTTTTTGCGATGGTTGAACCTCCATCTTTTTAGATGAATGTAGTTCCTTTATTCGGTTCTCCCGAGAAGTGGGCAGTCCCCTCACCAGTAAAAGCTGGAGTCAGGAGGACTATAATGATAGTCTTAACAGCTAAAAACATAATCGCAATAAGACCCTTATTTATCCAGAGGGCAGATTTCTGGCAACCACATCTTCTCTGGAGGAGAACCACAATGAGGAAAAGGCCTCTGATGTTGCTACCACAAAGACCTTGCATGGAAGCCATGGCCTTCTTGACTCTGACCTAACAGAAACAGTAACCAACATGATTGTTTGTTTGGTGGACTAGAAATAGCCCAAGAGAAATAGCGTAAAGAGTCCATTAAAGATGGGAGCCTTGAGAAGTAACAACCAACACTTTGACAGAGAGGGAGGAACTCCCCCCGCAAACCCCTAAGATGAAGATGTAAGAATTGATTGTTAGAGCTGAGGAAAACCCCTGAGGCATTAAGATTCAGAGTTCTTTACTGGGCAAAATTAGCACAATGGAGGGAATATGCTAGACACTTTAGAAAGATTTAGACACTCCTCCATCTATGCTCCCAAAAGAAAAGAAATGTATTTGTTTAAAAATTATTTATAGGTACTATATACACACGTTTGTATGTACACATATATACATATAATATATGCATATGCAATGCAATACATATATGTGCAAACATAGTGCACATATGTGTGCATATATATGTACTTTCTATGCACACACATATGTATATATGCATATACGTACATATATGTGCATATATAGCTATATGTGTGCTTGCTAAGGAACATAATTACACCAAAATTTCCCGCTTATCCAGAATTCAGATTTCTGGCACCCGCATACATACACACACAATACACATAGTGTGTGTGTGTGTGTGTGTATGCATGTATATATATATATGTGTATGTGTCTGTGTGTATATGCACCTATACATGTGTATATACATACACACATATACATGTATACACATGTGCACATTTATATGTATGTGTATATGCATACACCTATATGTGTATATACTATATACATACTGCTAAACATATACACACATAGATAGTCTATGCATATATTACCATATTTACATGCATATGCACATATATGCCTGTGAATGTGTGTATGTGTGTGTGTGTGTGGTGGTGTGTATTGCCCCAAACCAGAAGTAACCTAACTTCTCTTACTGGGGGATTGTTGGATAAACTGTGGGGTCACGAATGGAGGGAAATGCCCTCATATAGGGATTTTTAACCTTTTTTAGCATCATGGACCCCTAGAAGAGTCTGATGAAGCTCATGGACCCCTGGTCTCAGAAGGATGTTTTTAAATGCATAAAATAAAACAGATAAGGTTGCAAAGGAAGAATTTTATCTTAAAATAGTTATCCTTTTGAAAAAGTCATTCATAGACCCCTTAAAATGTAGATCCCAAGTCAAGCCAACAAGTATTTATTGATACCTTAGAATAGGCACTGTGTTAGCACAGTATTGGTATTACAGTATTGGTAACACAAAGAAAGGAAAATAAATAAACAAGCAAAGAAAGAAAAATCCTTCCTCTGGAAGAGCTCACAGTCTCACTGGAGAGACAATATTCAGTCGACTACCTACAAATAAGTGATATATACAATAAATGTGAGATAATTAACAAAGGGGAGACATAAACATTAAAGGGGGTTGAGAAAATCCTTTGGAAGGGGAGTTTTTAGCAAGGACTTGAACTGAGTGTAGACAGCCAGAAGGTAGAAATGAGGAAGGAGAGAGTACTAGACAAGAGCTGGGGGTGAGGTAGAGGGAAAGTGGAAGACACCAGGAGTCAAGAGTTGGAGAGCCTTGAAAGAAGAATATCAAGAGGGTGGCTGGGGTCACTCAATTACAAAATATATTTGAAGGTGGGCAGTAAGATGTAAGACTGGTGACCAATATAACCAATATAACCAATATAAGGAATACATGTCAGTATGGATAAAATTCTTCAGAGAGAGGAAAAAAAGAAGTTGGGATCAGAAAAACAGAGCACACACACACTTTAGACCAAAAGAGAATAACTTAATGGATGTGAATGGACAAACATAATCCTAAGAGAGATTTAGAGGAAGTAACTGGGAAAAAAATAGGACAGTTTATTGAATTAATTTATTTAAATGTAAATAATTACAAATGAAGCTTAATTATTTCTGTGTATAATATTGCTTAGGGTAAATAATTATTTTACTTTCAGTAGCTTTGGGAAATGGAGGGATGGGACAGGCTTTCAAAATCTTAAGAATTCCCTTAAGTGGAGCAACAAATTCTCCAATTGTGCAGATAATTTAGTTTTGAGTGACTTGTTATCCTTATAAACCCAGAGATGTCAGTAATCTACTCCAACCGACATGAATCCCAAGGCTTGTTTGTGTTTTGTTTTTCAATAGGAGCATGGTGTAGGCAATCAACTGGTCAGTCAATGGACATTTGAGTGCCTTCTATGAAAAACAGGAAACTTGCTAAGGGTTCCTGGGAATACAAAGGCAAACAAATAAAGGAACAGTCCCCACTGTCATGGAGCTCACAATATAACGGGAGACACAACATAAAGACAACTATTTATAAACAAGATATAGACAGGATAAATTGGAGATCAGCAATAGAGAGAACTCACTAGCATTATAGGGGAATCAGGAAAGGCTTCTTGAAGATGCTGAGGTTTTTAGCTAGGACTGGAAGTTAGTCATGGAGGTTTGGTGATGGAGATGAGGAGGGAGAGCATACCAGGCATGGGCGGCAGCCTCAGAAAATGACTGGATGATGGCATTTAGAGGAGTAGATAGGACACTCCACACATCGTAGCCTGAATTGAATATATTGTAATATATTGCCCAAAATGCTAGGAGAGGTGATGGAAGCATCTTCTTTTATCTGATTAACCTGTTACTTAGAGACCAGACTGGTGTCTACAGTTGTGCAGTAGCTAATACGGATACACTGATTTTTTTTTTTTTTTGCCATGTTGAATTGAGGGTTGAAGAAGAAAAAAAAAGACCAAATATAACATATACATGTATATATACACAGGTATGTATGTACATACGTATGTGTACATGCATGTATGCACACATTTACGTGTGGATGTATATGCATGCATACATATGTGTATATGTATATGTGTGAATATATGTATGTGTATTTATTATATATACATATATAATATATAATATGTTATATATATATATTGCCTAGTTATCAATGCATCAGCATTTATTCAGAGTTCAGGCACCGTACCTGGGGCTAGGGATGCAAAGAGAATCATAGAATTTATAATCTGATGGTCTGGTATGGGAAGGGAGGGGGAAAAGGTGACAACATATAATTACTAATACATGATACCTACAAGATTGATGGGAAGTAAACTTGGAGGAAAAATTTTTATCTACAGCGAGCTCTGGGAAAGCTCTTTTGAAAAGGTGGAGTTCAAGTCAAATGATTTGCTTGTTTGTTTGTCAATCAGGGTTAAGTGACTTGCCAGAGGTCATGCAGTTAATAAGTGCCTGAGATAAAATTTGAAATGAAGTCCTCCTGGATCCAAGGCCAGCACTGTATCCTCTGAGAAACCTAACTGCATAAGTTTAGGACAATTCTCAAAGGAAACTAGGGATTCTAAGAAGGATCTAGATGTACAATATATACTATACTATACAAACTCTCTGATGGATTCGAATTATACACAACTTTTGCTAACCATAAAAATTCACCTTTGTATAGCAATTTAAGCTTCACAAAAGGGAAGTAGGTGGTAAGCAAACTGTTAGTCCTTATTTTCTGATTAGGAAATAAAAGGCTATTGAGGTGATAAAACTTTCTGGTTGGTGTCTGACAAGAACTGAACCCAGAACTCAGGATTTCAAATTCATCCCATTTTTTCACTGAATTGAAATCTCAAGCAAATAGTGGTCCCCAAACATCATCATCATCATGCTTTCACTAGACCAGATCAAAAAGTGTGATAAGGACAGAAAAGGGAACATATAGGACATCAGTACCAACCACATTATTTTCCCTTCCTGTGCCTTTGGTTCTACAGGAGATCAGAGTGTAGAGGGAGTTGCTTTGGTACAGAATAGTGGGATTTCATGAGGAGATTTGGATGGGATGGAGGTTGGGATTCTTCAATCAGGTGGGTGGAAGCAGAAATGATTTTTGGGCAAGAGCTGACGTGGTAGCCATGCTGACCTGATCTGATATTGTCCACATCAATTATGCATGAAAAGAGTTAAGACTCCAGACTCAAGTTTTCACCAGCCATTTATTTCACATTCTTATATGACCCATCTGAGGCCCCACATGAAAGGATTTGGGCAATGGGGTTTCAGATGACTAAATCTTAGTGGAAAAATCCATCTCCACTGGGTTTCAAAATCATTTTTTCCAAAAAGGCAAATTCCCATTTTACATCCTTGCACGCCACAGACTATCATGATACCAAAGGGCATATATACTGATTCAAAAAATGAGTTGTGCATATTCATATATGCAGAAAGCCTGGTTTTATCATCAAAGTTTTGGCTCAGTGGCACCTTTATAAATCTGCCCAACCATGAGCCTGACTGCTATAACATCTGTCACTGTTTGTCCTAAGGCACCTATTTTTGAGAGGGAGGAAGTTGTGAGGAGGGGTGTCTCGAAAGGTCCATTGGCGCTCAAGAGCACATTTAATGCTCTTTTAATCTCTTTACCAGTCATTGAATTTTCTGATCCCTAAGTTTGAATGTGAATAGCCAAAATTTAGATAAATAGGGATAAAAGAAAATATTAAAGAAAAATTCTAATTCTCTATAATAAATCTCCAGATAAAGATATTTATAGATTGTCTAAAATCTTATTGAGTCTTAGAGTCTTCTGCTTCTTTTCCCATCATTTTACCATCTTCACTGACATGAAAGGTGTCAGCACAGAGACTTCTGTCCTTGGAATGAGATGATTCATTCAGGTGACTTGGGAAAAGTCATTAAACTCCTTGGGTCTCAGTTTCCTCATCTGTAAAATGAGGGAATTAGGTTAATTATCTTTCCAGCTCTACTTCTCTGATTTGTTTTTAAATTTTTCTTTGTTTCTTAGGTCACCATAGTGAAAGAATTGGTTACCCAGCTTCCTGGGTGATGGGACTGTCTAGCAGGGGAGGAGAACCAGTGGCCTTTTGACTGAGTCCAAATTTTACAGAACAAATACTTGGATAAAAAAATCCTTTTATGAAGGGGGTTTGTTCTATGAAGTTTGGATTCATTCAAAGGGTGGCACTTGAGGACCTAGAGGGTCACATCTGACCTCAGAGTAGAGCGACCCTGCTGCCAAAACTGTTTTCAGAGCCTTTCTAGCCTGACAGATCCTGTCTCAGTTTACAGTCCATTAGATGGATCCTGAAGCATCTATGTATCCTAATAATCAACATTTCTATGGCACTTTAAAGTTTGCAAAGTGCTTTGCTTATGTGTCCCATTTTGTCCTCACAACAGCCTTATGAGGTTGACACTCTTATTAGCCCCATTTCACAGGTGAGGAAACTGAAACTGAGAAAAGTCAACTTCCTTTTGCTTTTTTTTTCTTCCTCCATTAGAAAGTAACATATGAACTGAAAGTCATGGGGTATGAATCTGTGATTTAAAAAAATAATGTGAGTAAATAGCAATGTCCTGAATAAGAAGTGATTCAACTCACAATCAAATAGTAACTGTATGAAAGCGAATGATCGTGATGGTGGTTGCTAACACATAGAATGTCTACTAGGTTCCAGGAGTTGTGCAAAGCACTTTATAAATACATCAGTTGATCCTTACAATACCCCTAGGAGGTAATTACTATTTCTAATCCCCATTTCATAGATGAAGAAACTGAAGGAAACAGAGGTTAAGTCCAGGGTAACACAGCTAAGTGTCTGAGATGGAACATGACCTGAGGCCATATGACTAGACTTCATTTCAAACTTTCTGAATCCAGCTCATGAGCTCATAGATTTAATACTGGAGGTCTTTTGCAGTTATCCAGTTCAACTGTGTCTTTTTTTGCTCCCAAATTATTAATTTATTTGTTTTCAGTTTTCAGCTATCACTTCTGTAAGTTCCAAATTTTCTCCCCTTCTCTTCTTCCACCTTCCCTCCCCAAGATGGCCTGCAATCATTTATAAGTTGTACACATATATTCCTATTAAACACACTTTCCCATTAGTCATGTTGCATAGAAGAATTAAACTGAATGGGAGAAACCATTAGAAAAACAAAACTTAAAGGAGAAAATAGTCTGCTTCATTCTGTGCTCTGACTCCACAGTTTTTTCTCTGGATGTGGATGGCATTTTGAACCATGAGTCCTTTGGAAATGTTCTAGGTCCTTGCGTTGCTGTGAAGGGTCCTTGCACATTGTAGCTATTACTGTGCATAATGTTCTCCTCTCTCTGCTCACTTCACTCAGTATCAGTTCACAAAAGTCTTTCCAGTCAACTCCATCATTTTACAGATGAAGCTGAAGCACAGCATTAAATGGCTTGTCCAAGAGTTTAAAGGATGACAAAAGAACCTAAAAATATACTTTAGAGAGAAAAGGAGAGGAGAAAAAAGAAAAAAAGCCATATTCCAGAGGACAAACACTAACTCATCAAAAAAATAGAGACTGAAATGAATATGAAATTTAGAAAAATAGAAAATCAACAAATAGGCAAAGCCAAAATAAGCATAGAAGAGGGAATATTTAAAAAAGTAGAGAAATAAATTGGAATTTTTTAAAAATAGAAGTTACAAAAATAAAGCTATTGCTTCTTTAAGAAAACTAACAAAATTTTCAAGCTTTCCAATGACGCAAATAAAAAGAATAGGAAGAAAAACGAAATTATCAACACAAAAATGAACATGGTGAAATTACAAGTGAAACAAAAAACATCAGAAGCTAATATGCAAAATTATATGTTGTACAATTGGAAATTTAAAAGGAAACAGAGTTGTATCTATAGAAATATAAAATGCTCCAAGTTATCATAATATAATACACTGATCTTATTTATGTATTTATTTTTGACAAGATTTTATAATCCCTCCAACTACCCAAATACTAAGAAAAGTTTCAAGAGTTACAAATATTGTCTTTCCATGTAGGAATGTAAACAGTCCAACTTTAGCAAGTCCCTTACAATTTCTCTTTTCTGTTTACCTGTCTTGTTTCTGTTTTGTTCTTGTTTCTGTTTCTTGTTACCTCTTTTGATTCTTATGATTGGAAGTCAAATTTTCTAGTTAGCTCTGGCCTTTTCATCAAGAATGGTTGAAAGTCCTCTATTTACTTGAATGCCCATTTTTTCCCTGATGTATTATACTCAGCTTTGCTGAGTAGGTGAATCTTGGTTTTAATCCTAGGTCCTTTGTCTTCTGGAGTATCATATTTCAAGCCTTTCGATCCCTTAATGTAGAAGCTGCTAGATTTTGTGTTATCCTGATTTCTTTTCCACAATACTCAAATTGTTTCTTTCTGGCTGCTTGTAATATTTTCTCCTTGACCTGAAAACTCTGGAATTTGGCTACAATATTCCTAGGAGTTGTTCTTTTTGGATGTTCTGCAGAAAATGATCAGTGGATTCTTTCAATATTTGTTTTACCCTCTGGTTCCAGAATATCAGGGCAGTTTTCCTCGATAATTTCATGAAACATGATATCTAGACTTTTTTTTTTTATCATGGCTTTCAGGTAGTCCCATAATTTTAAAACTGTCTCTCCTGGACCTGTTTTCCAGGTCAGTTCTTTTTCCAATGAGATATTTCACATTGTCTTCTATTTTTTCAATCTTTTGGTTTTGTTTTCTGTTTTCTTGGTTTCTCATAAGGTCATTAGCTTCCATCTGCTCCATTCTAATTTTTTTTCTTTTTTAAAATTTATTTATTTTAAGTTTCCAACATTTATTTCTACTAAATTTTGAGTTCCAAATTTTTTGCCCATCTCTCCCCTCCCGCCAAAATGCCGAGCATTCTAATTACCCCTACCACCAATCTACCCCTCCCTTCTAACCTCTCTCTCTTACCTTATCTCCAACTTCTCTTTTGTCCTGTAGGGCAAGATAAATTTCTATACCCCATTAACTGTATTTCTGGTTTCCCAGTTGTATGCAAGAACAGTACTCAACAGTTATTCTTAAAATTTTGAGTTCCAACTTCTCCTTCTTCTCTCCCCATCCATCCCCATTGGGAAGGCAAGCAATTCAAGATAGGCTATATATGTGTAGTTTTCCATAATAATAATGTTGTATAAGACTAACTCTATTTCCCGCCATCCTATCCTGCTTCCCATTTCTTCTATTCTCTCTTTTGACCTTGTTCTTCCCCTAAAGTGTTGACTTCTAATTGCTCCCTCCTCTCATTACCCTCCCTTCCATCATTCCCCCACCCTGCTTATTCCGTTCTCCCCCATTTTCCTGTATTGTAAGATAGGTTTCCATACCAAAATGAGCATGCATTTTATTCCTTCCTTGAGTCAAACATGATGAGAGTAAGCTTCAAGTTTTCCCTCTCACCTCCCCACTTTTTCCCTCCACTGAAAAGTCTTTTACTTGCCTCTTTTATGAGAGATAATTTGCCCCATTCCATTTCTCCCTTTCTCCTCCCAATATATTCCTTTCTCAGTCCTTAATTTCATTTTTTTAGATATTATCCCTTCCTATTCAACTCACCCTGTGCTCTTTGTCTCTCTGTGTATGTGTGCGTGTGTGTGGGTGTGTATGTGTCCAGTGTGACAGACATTTCCCATCGGCCTTTCAGGTCACCATGAGCTGGAAATCTCCTCCAATCCATTGTTCTGTGCCTTCTGCTGCTCTGGAATTTGTTGAGAGTCTTTCTTTACAGGTATTTTATGGGCTGTGGGGAAAGAACTAGTGTATGTGTACCTTTCTGCTCCACCATCTTGACTCCATCCCCCTCCATTCTAATTTTTAAAGAACTATTTTCTTCAGTGATCTTTAGAACCTCCTTTTCCATCTGGCTAAGTCTGCTTTTTAAAGCATTCTTCTCCTCTTTGGCTTTTTGGACCTCTTTTGCCAGTAGAGTTAGCTTATTTTTAAAGGTGTTATTTTCTTCAGCACTTTTCTGGTTCTTCTTTAGCAAGCTGTTGAGTCACTTTTCATGATTTTATTTCATCTCTCTCATTTCTCTTCCCAATTTTTCCTCCATCTCTCTTACGTGATTTTCAAAATCCTTTTTGAGTTCTTCATGGTCTGAGACCATTGCGTGCTTATTTTGGAGATTTTGGATGCAGAAGCCTTGAGTTTTATGTCTCCCTCTGATGGTAAACATTGTTCTTCCTCATCCAAAAGGATGGAAGAAAATACTTATTCACCAAGAAAGTAATCTTCTATAGTCTTACTTTCCCCCCTTTTTTGGGCATTTCCCCAGCCAGTTATTTGACTTTTGAGTCCTTTGTCAAGAAGAGGGTATACTCTAGGGACCTGTAAGTTCTCAGTTCCTCCAAGGTGGCACAATCAAGGAAGAGGAATTTACTCCTCTCCTGGCCTGAACTCTGTTCTGGGAGCTACCACAAGCTTTTCTGCCCAAGGTCTGTGAGAAGAATTCCCTCTCCAGAGCCTCTACCAGCTCCACCAGGCCAGTGCTCCTCTTCATTCCAGAATTGCCACTCAGGGTTGAGATCCAGAGCAGCAGCTCAATTCTCCCAGAATCATTAGTCTGAGGGCTCCAAAAATGGATGCTGCCATCACCTGGGTCCACCTGGGTCCACCTGGGGCCGGGGCCAGGGTAGGAGGACCCTGCTCCCTACTCACTCAGGTGAAGAGCTTTCTCACTGACCTTTTAAGCTGTCTCTGGAGTTTTTGGGTTGAGGGAGCTGGGAACCGCAGTTGCTGCTGCTGGCGCTCTGAAGTCTGCTCTAGTCCTGTTACTGTCTCGTGGCATGATCAGGGCTGGGCTGGGCTTCACTCCGCATCCCATGCAATAGACCTTTCCTTTTGGTCTTCCAGGCTGCCTTGTGCTGGAAATCTCTTTCAGTCTGTTGTTCTGTGGCTTCTGCTACTCTAGAATTTGTGTAGAGTCAATTTTTACCAGTATTTTATGGGCTGTGGAGGGAGAGCTCTTACAGGTTGTCCTTCTACTCCACCACCTTGGCTCTGTCCCCCCCCAATACACTGATGTTAAACTATATTATTTCAGAAAAATAAATTGTTTTACCTGTGAATGAAGAACCAATGGGAGAGAACAAATGAGTTTGATTTATTTAATTCTTTCCAACTTTGAAAGCACTATTACTTCCTACATAACACAAATTGTTCTAAAAATAATGAATAAGAAAAAAACAACTCTTCTTCAACTTTCTGTAATTTGCTTACCTGATCTATTCATTTTTCTCTTTTGCTACAAGGGCAATTGTATATGTTTGCCCCCAATGTCCCTTCAATCTTTAAATCTATGACCCTTGATAATATTTTTAAAGAAAACAATTTAATCATATTAACTAAGATAGAAGCTACACAGCAAAGGAAATATCTAAAGATCACTATCCCCATGAAATCCAAAAATAAAAAAATTAATAAACAAACAAAACAAACCAATTAGTAAATAAATGCCAGCAAAAATGCTAAGGGGATATATTGCCCCTCCACCTCCTCTCTGCCAAAATCATTGTGGTCAAACTAGATTTAATCCAAGGATGTAGAGATGCTTTAGCATTAGGAAAACAACACAATTATATATAAAATGTATATAGACATATATGTATGTGCATATTGTATTTATGTGTGCATGTGTTACATACATATACACAAATATTTTTATTATAAACTATTTAGTGGCTATTATGTAATATTATCAAGTTGATGCAAGCTCCATCCTACTTACCCTTTGAAACCTTAGGCAGTGTACATTTTAATATTCCAGTTTTATAGACAAAACATATTACAACTTGCCCAGGGTTAGGAAGCTAATAACTGTCAGAGTCAGGACTCAGACTGAGCCTTCTGACTCTACAAACGTTGTTCTGACTTCATTCCCTACTCCCAGGCTATAACTTTCTTACCAACCATGTTATGCCTTGCAGCTCCATTTTCCTGAGTTTCGCCATACTTTTCTGACTCACTGCTTCCTGAAATTTATAGGACCCATGCTTTACTTTAAATGATTGTTAGCAATTTTAATATCTTTTGGATGCTGTCTGTTCATATCATTTGGCCAATTTTATATTGGGGAATGATTTTTTTGACTGCCATATTCATTAGGATTATATTATTTAGTTTCTGTTTAAATTTGAATAATTTTAATTATTTACGTGCCCTTTATTGATTATAATGTTTATCTTCACTTCCAGCCCTTGTTCTACTCCATGTGTCCAAAATATTGTTTTTCTCTGAGACTTTACTTCTATTTAATACACTGGCTTCTGTCTCCTCTGGTATGATCACTCTCTGAACACCCAAAGGCTTCAGGCTGTCCTCTTAAAAAATTCTAAACTGTATATGGAAACTGACCAGGGATGCTCTTTATTATTATTCCATCTGGTGACCTTTGCAATCTTTGCTGGGGTGTTTCTGGAAGAATTGGTTTCCTCTTTACATTGACATCTTAACCCAATGCCCTCGATCATTATTTTTTATAGTCATCAAACAGTATAACCTAATAGGATCTTCTATTTTCTACAACTTTCAGTCAACTGTATAATGGTGAATATGTGGCCTGATATGGGATATCAGTATTGGAAGTCTGTCTGTTCCCTTTTAATATTCTCATCAAGAATGACCTCAATAGGAGTATAGATTGATCACAATATTAGATGATAGATAGATGGATGGACAGGTAGAGAGAGAGAGAGAGAGAGAGAGAGAGAGAGAGAGAGAGAGAGAGAGAGAGAGAGAGGTAGATAGGTAAGTAGAAAAGTGATCATATGGCTTGGTGCTTATTAATGTTCTCAGTTGTATTGTGGGGGCATAATAATAACTGATTTTCCTCTCATGGCTTTACTATTCTCTTTGTATAAATACTAACAGAATGATCTCTCAACTTCATCAGAATTATGTTTCCTCCAGGACAGATCTTATTCAAAGGGCAAACATTTATTGACCAAATCTGGTATGTGCCAGGCACAGGACCAGGTGCTGAAGATGCAAATAAAATGAATGAGAAAAAAAACAAACAGCAATTCATACCTTTAAGGTGCTTTCACTCTCACCAAGAAGAAAATACACATATACATACATACATATACATAAATAATCCAACACAAAATATTTGCAAAAGAAATACAAAACAAACTTAGGAAACATGTATCTAAGACATGTGTATAGAATGACATACATGAATGGAATACATGCTGCCCAGCTGTGCACACACAGGAAATCAGCTGCTATCTGTAACTCTCTACTGATTGACTCAATGCTAGACTACACTTAGTGTGCATTATTTTAGACAACACACATTTATTGTGTGATGAGCACCTTTGAAAATCTGGTAGGAAGGGTTGAAAATCCTTCCAGAATTGTTTTTATTTTTATTTATTTATTTACTTTAATGATGAGAGGAAATGTTAAATTTCAGGTGGAAGTTAGTGAAGATAAAGATTATTTCTCCCATCTAAATTCATGGAACATCAGAAATCTCTCCACTCACTAAAAGAACCCCGGTTTTTGACAATTTGCACCCTACTTCCATCCCTAACCCTGCCTCTCTTTACTTTTTCTTTTCAACTCTCAGATTCCTTTTGGACTCCCAAGGAGATGAAAGGCAGACAGAAAAGAGAAAGGATAAAACCCTTAGGTGGAGCTGCTTCAGGCATCACTCTTCACCTCAAGTTTTATTTCAGATTCCTGCCTTTATTGCATATGTATGGTCTGCTTCAATTCTTTTTCAGGTTTTCAGCCCCACCTTAACTGTAGAATTACTCAAAAGAAATACAATGTTCAACCACCTGTGGTTGGCACGTCTGTAAGACATACTTATTTACTTGGTGGTCTTCTTGCAAATACCTACCATGAGCAGTGTAATAAGGCATTATCAAAGGTTCATTTGTAGACTAACAACAAAATTTAATCTCATTTAAACTTTATGGACTCTTGGCAGACACCAGGTTTTAGGAGGGGCAATGCTATGGGATCTGTGTGAAGCAATTTGGAGAAGTGGATAGAATACTAGATTTAGTTAGGGATACCTGGATTCATAATTACTCCTTAGATACTTACTGCAAGCAGAACCTTTAGAAAGTAATTTAATTCTTTGGTGCCTCAGTTTCCTCATTCCCTAATTGATGAATGGTCAAAGGATATAAACAGGCAGTTTTCTGATGAAAAAAAAACAACTAACCAATTTATAGTCACATATTTATAGTCACATGAAAAAATTCTCTAAATCATTACTGATTGGCAAAATGCAAATTACAACAACCTTGAGATATCATTTTACACCTAACAGATTGGCTAAAATGATAGAGGAGGAGGAGGATGGGTATTGGAAGAGATGTGGAAAACCTGGGACACTAGTTCATTGTTGTAGTTGTGGATTAATCCAACTATTTTGGAGAGTATCTGGAAGTATATCCAAAGAGTTATTAAACTACTTGTACTTACCACTACTTGGTCTGTTACTGAAAAATTGTAGGGATGCCCATCAATCAGGGCATCTAGGTGGTGCACTGCATAGAGCACCAGTGCAGGAGTCTGGAGAACCTGAGCTCAAATCTCACCTCAGATATTTGACACTCACTAGCTGTGTGACCTTGGGCAAGTCACTTAACCCCAATTGCCTCATCCTGGGTCATCTCCAGTCTCATCCTGATGAATATCTGGTCACTGGATTCAGATGGCTCTGGAGGAGAAGTGAGACTGGTGACCTGCACAGCCCTCCCTCACTCCAAACAAATTCAAGTGCAAGTCATGTCATTATTTCTCTGATGGCATGGTCTTCTTTGAAAACAAAGGAAAACACAATCAATTGGGGCATGATTGAACAAGTTGTGTTATCTGATTTTAATGGAATACTTCTGTACTATAAGAAATGACAAACTCAATAATCTTAGGAAAATAAACATGGAAATTCTTGCATGAAATAATGAAGGGTGAACAAACAGAACCAGGAGAACATTGTATGCAGTAATGACTTTGAAAGTATAAGTTATTTTGACTGTTATAAATGTGCAAATGAACTATAGGGGATGTATGAAGAAAAACTTTAATTTCTATTCTTAATGAAAATGTTTGTCTCCCAAACTTTGGATAGGGACCCTCCTGTTAACTGTAGCAAGTCACCCCTATCTCTTGGCCCCAGTTTGTTAATTTGTAAAATGAGATTAAATAGATAATCTCAATGATTCCTTCCTGTGTCAAATCTATGATTCTGTTATTTGACATCTTTGGCATGGCTTTGGTCTCAATGAAGAAGTCTTATGCCAGGGTTTGTTAACCAACCACAACTTTATCTCACTTGGAAGGTCTGAGCAGGTCCCATCTTGGAGTAGAAGTGTGTCTGCCTCTGACAGCTGCTACCCCAATCTTCCTTTGCCTATCTCACTCTCATTTAAGTAGGAAAGAGGACCTCGAAAACTTCTGACCTCAGTAAGCTCTTGTTAGCCTCATGTCGGTGCCTGCCTTGTAATTGCCAACTGGGAACATTCAATCTCTTCAATTACAGGGAATTAAAACACATTCCACAATGGGTCTTGTCATCTCTGGGTGGCACTCACTCCACTCTCTGTCTCTCTTTAGAAGGCAAGGATAGTCCATTTTTACTGGGGCAGTTACCAAGCGTCTTCCCAGAAGGTTGGCTAAGGTAACTGTTTGAACAAAATCCCAGCCTTTAAGGAGAATTAAAAACTTTGTCTCTTGTAATTTTTACTGTCTCAAAGCATCAGCCCAATAAAAACACCTGGGAATGGATTGAAATCAGCCCCCAGGAACCAAGAACTTTGATGAGAAGTTGGTCTTTTGATGAATGATACCTTAGAGAGATTTAAACTGTGAACACAAAGTGCCACAACTACCTAATCTTCCTCTATTATCCCTATAGGCTCTTTTATTTATTTTTCTTTCTTTTAAAATAGGTTCTTAATTATAAACTAATGTAGCAGTGATTCAAGGTTTTCATAAAATATCTAAATATATATTATAGCATCAAATGGCCACATATTTCTTCCAAATTATAGTGTTCTTAGATATTTGAAATGGGTGTGCTTAAAATGAGGTAGGGGGGAGAGGGGAAATAGAAAGGGACAGAGTCAGATAAAGAGAGACAAAGACGATGACAGAGAGAAACAGAGAAACAGAGAGATGGAGAGAGGGACTCAAGGTAGAGAGCTAAGGAAAAAGGAATAAGGAGAGAAGAGAAAGAATAGAAGGACAAGGGAAGGAGAAGGAAGAAGGGGGGGAGAGGAAAAAGGGAGGAAGAAAAAGAAGAGGAAACTTACAATGATGAGAAATGGTTTGACCTATGGATAAAATTCTGACTTGGAAACAGGAAGCTGGGTTCACTTCCCACTTCCGAATCTTATTACTTATATGACCCTGAGCAAGTCATTCAATCTCTGTATGCCTTAGAAAAAACCCTGGCACTTATTTACTGAATCTTGGATTTATTATCTTTTTTTGGGAGAGAGAATATTCACATCTGAAATTCCTTGTGGAAACGAAATTAGCAGATCTTCAATGTACATTTGCTCTATCTGTCTGTCTGTCTCTCTGTCTCTCTCTCTCTGTATCTATCTATCTGTCTGTCTGTCTGTCTGTCTACCTATGATAGACATAATATGTGTGTCTAAATGAGAACTTTAAAAGTAATATATATATACACACACACACAAATGCATAATACACACTTTAACATTTTATATGTAAAGTAATGTGTGTATGTATATATACACATATTTTTTAAAAATGTTCAATGCTTTCATGGGAAATTTAAGGCTAACAAAAGAGTTTTTAATTTTCCACAAGCAATTCAGTCTTCTCTCTTTTTTCTTTTCAACTGAGGCCTCAACTAATTGTTCCTTTGTATTCTCTATTCCAGATATATGTACTGTATGAAAAGCTCAATAGGGTGTTCACCTTCATTCAGATTGGAATATGGATTACAGATACTTTTCATCCACTTGGCCTTGCTTATATGAATGCCAAGTCATATTCCTTTGACTCACTGTAGATCTATTTCAGGAGTCTCTATAGTGTTTTTGGAACTTGATGAAATCAGCAAAAGTCATCTGACAAAAGGACCATCTGAGATTCCCAAAGAGTATGCCTTCAGTTTTTGTAAAGGCAGTTTTCAGTAAGAATATTGAATATTGTGCAAATGCGCAGATAAATAAGAAAGAGGGAGGGGGAGAAGAGAGAGGAGAAAGGGAAATAGAAGAGGGAAAGGCAGAGACAGAGACAGAGAAAGGGGAAGGAAAGGATGAGAGTTAGTTGGGGGAAGGGGAAGTGAATGGGTGAAAGGGGAAAAAGAGACAGAGAGAAAGAGGAGAGAGAGAGAGAGAGAGAGAGAGAGAGAGAGAGAGAGAGAGAGAGAGAGAGAGAGAGAGAGAGAGAGAGAGAGAGAGAGAAGGAGGGAGGGTGGATGGGAAGGAAGGAGGGAGGAGAGAGAAGGGAGGGGATCCGGAATTGGGTAGAGGAGATAGAGGCAGAGACAGAAGAGGTTGGCCATTTGGCAAGAGCAAGAGATGATAAGTACCCAGCCATAGTGCTCTCCTTGTACCCCTGCCATTTCTATCTCTTCAGTATTTGTCACATCACTGGTACCACCTTGGTTTAGATCTTCAGCAAATCTTCCTCAACCTTTTGATGAGAAGGGAAACACCTGCCACCTGAGCTGCAGGTCTCTTTCCGTGTCTCATTGTTTTTGTCTTTCTGTTGGTCTCAGTCTATATATAAACACAATAGCATACTGTACCATATTATATACCGTATCCTACTGTACCATACCATACCATATCATATTATACTGAGTGTAGCAAAAGTCTTAGTTCTTTAATAACATAAAACTGCATCAAAAATTAGGGATATTGTTTATACATATATGTATTTGCATATATGTGCACACATATACATACAAATACATACAGACATACAAATACACATGCGACATGTGTCTGGTTTCTGAAAGTCTTAACACACATGCATGCAACCTGCCCCGCTCCTCCCATATTGTATGTATATCTGTCTCTGCTTTTACCAGGTATGTGGAAATTAATGTTATTATCATTTATAATAATAAAAAGGATGTCAATATTCCCAGAGTACTTTACCATATAGTATTTTATTTGAGCCTCACAAGAATGTTATCAAGTAGATTCCAAAGTTATTATTTTTCACGTTTTACATTTGGGAAAACTGAGACTCAGAGAGATTAAGTGGCCCACCTAAGATCACATAGCTTAATAAATAGCAGTGGTCTCACTTGAGCCCTGGCCTTTCTCAGCCCATTTCCAGCACCTGACCACCATGCTTATCACCAGTTTGGTTCTCATTTGTGATTTCATTTATTCATCAGTCACATAAACACTATATATTGCAACGTGTTTCACTTTACAAATCAATAAGTAATCTACTTTTAAAAACCTAAATTATAGATGATATCTAATCATTTATTACTTATTAAAATATTACATTAAGAATACAATTAATTATATTTATCATAGTCATACTAACATTTATTTAATGTATGTAATTTAAATTATTAATATATTTTGATAGTTGTAAAATATACTCTTGTATGTGTATGTATTTTTTGTTCAGTCGTTTTTCAGATGTGGTTGACCCTTTGGAATCCCATTTGGGGTTTTCTTGGGAAAGACAAAGGTCTTTAAAGGTAAATGGAAATTTGCCATCTCTTTCTTAAATTTAATTTACAGATGAAGAAACAGAATTAAAGGACTTGCCCACGGACACACAGCTAGTGTCTGAGGCAATGCTTGAACTCAGATCTTGCTAACTCCAGGCCTCCACTGCACCACCTAGCTGCCCTCATGTGTGTGTATGTGTGTACACATGTACATGTGTACAGTACATGAATGCTACAATGCATATAGATTCATAATACATATGTATGTATGTACATACTTATGCATACAGAGAGAGATGGAGAAAGAGACGCATAGCGAGACATTGACTGCACTAAGACTTTGGGATTCTCTCCCCTATGCCCTCTCTCTCCTTCTCTCACACTCTCTCCCTCCATCCCTCTATCTTCCCCTCACTTTCACTCTCTCCCTCTCTTTCTCTCTCTCTCTTTCCTCTCTGTCTCTGTCTTTCTATCTCTCTCCCCCACTCCCTCTCTCTTTCCCTCTCTCTCTTTCTCTCTCCCTCTCCTACCTCCCTCCTATTCCTCCTCCTCTCTCTCCCTTCACACACAGATGTAAATACAGACATATAAATGTACATGTGATGTGTGAAAGGCTTTACACCCATGTCTCACCTCCACTCCCATTATATACACATGAACATTCACCCACATACATATACATTTATATTTGTATGTGTATATATATACATGTGTGTACATACATACATACATACATTTCTTCAGATAGTACTTTTGGTAGATGGTATTATGTTGATTGCAACAAGCTCCATATACAGACCTATGTATACAATACATACATACACATGTTATATGTACATATATACCTATGCATATATGAGAATGTATAATTTATCATTATAAAATATAACATTAGTAAAAAAGAATTCTATCCACCATATTGATATCACCCAATTCCTGAAATATTTGAATTCTTGGCAGAAGTTGCCCTGAAGACAGCAGGGAAGGCTTGTTCTTGGGACTCTCAGACCATCCTTCATTGTAATTGGGTAGAAAGGAGATCAGATCACCAAGTAGCCTAGTTATTGCTTTACAGCAGCAGAGCTCAGACGGTGAGTGATACAAACAAGCTTCTGGACCTTGGGTGAATTATTTTTTCTCGGCTTACGACCAAATGAAAAGCAGAATCTTTGCAGACTAAATAGAAGCTTGCTCACAGGGTAAGTACACACTGTGCAGACATGACCTGCATCTTGAATACTCCAAATCAAACAGCCCAGAATTTTCAGACAACAGTATAAACAAAATGGCAGGCCTTCATGGAAAATAGAACAAATCACCCCCTACCCACAAATCTATTTTGACCACTGGCTGATTTAAGTGGATAGAAAGAATTGTTGAAGGAAATTATAATCTTAATTTCTCCTCCCCTAGTGTTAATATTTAATTATTAAAATCCTCTTCTTGCAATATTTGTTTGATTTCAGAAATTAATAGCCCAATTAAGTATTTTTATTGTTTTTTTTAACACTGGCCCTGAGATGACCTTTCTTTGTAGAGAAAAAAAGTGGCAAAAATTTATTTCCATCAAGTCAATGTTTTGACTACATCATTCCCATCCATCCTTTTCTCTCTACTCACATGGCCACCACCCTAACTGAAGCCCTCATTATCTCCTTCATACACCACTGCAGAAGACTCTTAATTGGTCTCAGAACTTATGATCCCTTGTTTCTCCCATCCATTCTCCACTCTGATGACAAAGTGATTTCCTACGGTACAAATCTGACCATGTTATCCAACTACCACTCAATCAAACTTAGTGGTTCCCCATTGCCTATAAGTTGAAAAAACAGACAAAACTCTGTTTAGCATTTAAATCTCTTTTATAACTTTGTCTCAACCTACCTTTCCATTCTCATTTCATGTGATCCCCCTTTATTTACAGTGTGTTCCAATCAAACTGGTAATTTTACTTTTTCTAATCTTCCACAATCTAATCTCTGTATCTTTGGACTGGCAGTCACCAAACCACAAAGTGCCCTCTTTCCTTCCATTTTTAGCTCAAGCACCACCGTCTGCATGAAGCTTTTCCTAACCCCTCAATTGTTAGGAACTTCTCTCCCTATTTTGTATTTAACTACATTATCCATATTTCACGTGTGCTCATGTATTTTCTTCTACATATTCTTATTGTGTATTCTTATTTCCTTTAATAGAATGCAAATCCCATTAAGGCAAGGATTGCTGTTTTGCTGCTACTCAGTTTTGCATCCCTAGTCTTAGCACAGGGAAGCGAGGTGGTACAATGGATACGACCTGGGGCCTAGAATCAAGAGGACATGACTTCTAATCTATCCTCAGATACTTACTGGCTATGTACCCTGGGAAAATCACTTAACCCTGTTTGCCTCAGTTTCCTTATCTGAAAAAATGAACTAGAGAAGGAAATGGCAAACCACTCCAGTATCTTTGCCAAGAAAACACCAAGTGGGGTCATGAAGAGTTGGATACAATTAAACAAAACCTTTTTACACATAGTAGGTGAGTCACAAACATTTGCTGATTTAGTAATCTGTGTCTTCCATGTCTTCTTTTCCTATCTCGCCTAGATCATAAACACCTCCAGGGTAGGGAATATTTCACTTTTGTCTTTGTATCTGCGATACCTAATAGCATGCTTGGCTAAGCAGGTATTGTGTAAGTGTTTATTGATTGATAGGTTTAGTGCTATACAAATTCTTATTAGGAAATTAAACTTGCCCAGAGTTCTATATAGTCCATCAGGTTAAGTAGATAATTAAATAAGATGGCTTCAAAATCTTTCTTTTCTCTCATTCTGTTATGTATAAAGCATGCTAGGCAAGTGTTTGTATTTAAGGAGGAAATGAAAGAATAGGGGAAAAAAATAAATCTCACCTAGAACCAACCATGGCTGTGAAGGAGAGGGGGCACCTGTCAAAATGTAAAACCTCAGAGGGATATTGGGGGCAGAGCTAAGATTTCAGCGTAGAAGCAGTAGCTTGCTAGAGCTCTCCCCTGAAGCCCAGTCAAATACCTATAAAAAATGACTCTAAGCACATTCTGGAGCTGCAGAACCCACAGAATGACAAAGTAAAGCAATTCTCCAGAAGAAATCCTGGAAGGATGATAGTAAACATCTATCATGCCAAACTAGGATCAGAGTACAGTCCAGTGTGGGCTGTGCTAGCACAGACAGGACCTGAGTAGGCCTTTGGGGACTGAGTCTCTGGCACCAGTGGCAGTTTCCAGACTTCACAACCCCAAAATGCCTAAGACAAATTAGAAGGTCGGTGAAAAAAAACCTGTGGGACCTATGTGAGAATGTAGGGTAGTCCAGTCCCAGCGCCAGGGTGGCAGAGGAGGGGGTGGAGGAGTCTACAGAGGAGGATCCCATGGCAGCAACAGCAGGGCAGAGGCAGCAGCTGTTTCTCCAGCTCTAGGCCTATAGATTGTGGGGGGATCAAGCAGCTGACAATACACCCCCCCATCCTCACTGGAAGCAGAGAACTACAGTGACAAAAAGTTCAAAAGTCAAGCAAATGACTGGGGAAATGCGCAAAAACCGGAAAAAGAATCAGACTATAGAATCTTACTTTAGTGACAAGGAAGATCAAACTATAGAAACAGAAGGCAACAAAGTCAAAGCTCCTCCATCCAAAGTCTCCAAGAAAAATAAGAATTGGTCTCAGGCCATGGAAGAGCTCAAAAAGGATTTTGAAAATCAAGTAATAGAAGTAGAGCAAAAATTGGGAAGAGAAATGAGAGTGATGCAAGAAAATATGAAAAATGAGTCAAAAAATGTTGAAGAAAATGAAACCTTTAAAAATAGACTAAACCAAATGGCAAAAGAGGTTCAAAAAGTCAATGAGGAGAAGAATGCTTTAAAAAGCAGAACTGGCCAAATGGGAAAGGAGGTTCAAAGCTCTCTGAAAAAAATAGTTCCTTAAAGATTAGAATGAAGCAGATGAAAGTTAAAGGCTTTATGAAAACTCAAGAAATTATAAAACAAAATTAAAGAAATGGAAAAAAAAAAAACAGCAGACAATGTGAAATATCTAATTGGAAAAGCAACTGACCTGGTAAATAGATCCAAGAGAGGCAACTTAAAAATTATTGGACTTTCTGAAAGCCATGATTAAAAATAGAGCCTAGACATCGTCTTTCAAGAAATCATCAAGGAAAACTGCCCTGATATTCTAGAACCAGAGGGTCAAATAGATATTGAAATAATCCATCGATTGCTTCCTGAAAGAGATCTCAAAAGGAAAACTTCTAGGAATATCATAGGCAAATTCCAGAGTTCATAGGTCAAGGAGAAGATATTGCAAGCAGCCAGAAAGAAATAATTTGAGTACTGTGGAAACTCAATCAAGATAACACAAGATCTAGCAGCTTCTACATGAGGGAATCGAAGGGTTTGGAATATGACATCCCAGAGGTCAAAGGAACTAGGATTCAAACCAAGAATCACCTACCCAGCAAAACTGAGTATAATACTTCAGGGGAAAAATGGTCTTCAATGAAATGGAGGCCTTTCAAGCATTATTGATGAAAAGATCAGAGTTGAATAGAAAATTTGACTTTCAAGCACAAGAAAAAAGAGAAGCAAGAAAAGGTGGAAGAAGAGGCAAGTGGCAAATTTGCACCTCTCTATCACCATATGACTCACAACTTCTAAGTATAACATCTACCATCGGAACTAATGTAAGACAATCTAATTCTAATTTCATTTCCCTAAAATAATATTCATGGATATTTGTATCCTTAAAATTAGTGTTAAAGAACAGGTTCTCAATGTAGAGGTAATTATTTTTAAAAAGATTTGCTTGTTTGTATTGAGCTAGAAATCCCTCTGAAATTCTATGTGCAGTCTAGTTCTGTGGGGTTTATAAACATCTTTCATCTTTTAAGGAAACATATTGGGGTTTTTGAGAGTTAAGTACATTGAGTTCTGTGTTGGTCAAATGTAAACTATCCTAAGGAGCTGGGAGGTGGGGTGCACTAGGAGAGGTGGCAAAAGGACTGGTACAGAAACTTGAACCCAAGTAAATCCCGAACCTCACCAATCTGCATTATTAATGTATTCCCAACAAATAGGAATCTTGCCTACTTCAAAAGCTATCTAGGAAAGGGTGACTGGGAAGCAAATCTTAGTAAATATTTTATAATTTTCATCTTCCATCCTATTTATTGACAGTTTGTAATCATAACTCATTTATGCTTTGTTTCCTCAGGACAACCCTGTATAGTAGTTAATGCAAGCACCATCCTCATTTTTACGTCTATAGAAGCTGAGGTTCAGAGAGATTAAATTGCCATGTTATGTGCCTTCAAAGAAATGTATATTTATCAAGTGCAATTTACAGAAATAAAATCAATCACAAAGACCAAGTGTCATTCTGAAAAGAAAAAAAAATGTACGACCTCAGACTGTCTAAAAACTCTGTTAGTTTATGTTTGAATTTTGCTCATTGGATTGCTCATTTCAAAGACATTGGAATCTTGTGCACCTTGACAATGGGTAAAACATTGACATTGTCAATGTTTTAAAGAGCACAGGATTTAGAGCTAGAGGAGAGTTTGAAAGTATGTAGTCTAATTCACTTTTCAGTCAGGGAAACTGAGGCACATAGTCGAGTGACTCACCCAAAGTTGCACAAGTATCAGAAAAATCAGTTCTTTGTCCAGAAACATTTCCCCCATTAAATCATGATGCTTCTTAATGATGACAGTCTGAGCATTCAATTGTCCCTTTCATGGCACTAGAAAAATGTCACTTTTGCTTGTGGAATTCAATCTGTACACAATGATAATACATTTCCTTGGGGAAAGCTCGTATAAAAAATAAATAGCTCAAGTTAAAAAAAATATATTTTTTCTCCTATTCTTCTATTTGTTCCCTAAGCCCAAAGATTTGGGTAATTTACTTTATATATAGCAGAATGAGAGATAAAAGATGCTTTGAAGTCATCTTATTTAATTATCTAATTAACTTAATAAACTATCTAGAGCTACAGACTGCTTCACTTATTTAATAACTTAAAAAATTCTTATGCATAGTGTTGCTAATTGAATATAACCTATTGGCTTTTCATTTCAATGTTGCTGTTTTTCCTCTCAAATATATATATATTTTCTCATTTGTTTGTAAAGTTGCCCTTGAACCTTTGATATGCTAACCTCTTGGCTTTTTAGGAATATGTTTATATGTTTTAAAATATATTTTTATAATTATGGAATATATTTTAAAATATTTTCGTATATGTTTAAATATATTTAAATATATGTCCAGGTTTGTATTTATGTGTACGTGTATACACACATTCTTATAGGGCAGTGGTTCTCAAACTTCTGGGTCTCAGGATCTTTTTTCACTCTTGAAAGTTATTGAGGGCCCCTCCCAAAGACCTTTTGCTTATGTTGTCTATATTCATTGATATTTACCATATTAACAATTTAAAAATCTTAGAATTTTTTTAATGAAAATTATCTTAAGACATCTTAGATGCTCTGAAAGGAGTTTAGGGATTCCTAGGACCACACTTTGAAACCCACTGGTGTAGGGTAGTAGATTTTGAGATCTAGTAGCAAATGACTCAGTGGGCCTCTATTTACTCTTTATAATAGGAGGATGCTAGACTAGCCAGTCTTTGAATTTCCTTTGAGCTCTGAATCTATGATTCTACACATACATGTGTGACTCTGGATTTAAGTGATTTAATCACCCTGGCCTCAGTTTTTTTCCTCTGTAAAAAGAAGGGATTTGATCAGATATACTCCAAGACCCTTTCTATACATTGATCTATGATAATTTCACTGTTACAGTGTGGGTAATTTGCTATTCATAGCCAAAAAACAAAATCTTCAATCAAAAGAGAGAACTTTCATTTAGTCCCTCCAATTTAACATCACACAATAATGACCAGACCAACACAAATCTAGACCTTTGCTGGGAAAATAGCTCAAAGAAGATACCCATTGTCATTTACTTCAAATGTAAAAGAAGGACATTTTATTGAAGATATTGAAAAAACAAATCAAGAGCAGCGTATCATTTGGGGATCTGGCAGCCAACCTTTCCTCAGAAATTTAATCAAAGTCTTTAGCAGTCTCTCTAGAAAAGAGGCAAGGTAGAGAATTAGATGAAGTGATTTAAAAACACCTTCCCCACTTTCTCTCTGCATGCCCACACATCTATCTTTGCATCCATATCATAATTATATCTATTTATTTATATCTGCACCCATATCTATATATCTATCCATGAAAATTTGCTACCACTTTTATCTCCTTGGAGCAGTGCAGTCAATGAAAAAACACAGACATTTTCTTTACTCAGAGAGAAACAGTGGATCAATTTTGAAGGCAACAGCAGATACATCATTTTCTTGTTCTTGCTTTTATCAAAACTTTAAAAAATCATTTTATCTTTAATATTTTCACAAAAGGATCTATTTAAATTAATCTTTCTTCAAAGGCTTAGTTCTCTCCCCCATCTTATATTAATTATCAGACTTTTCATTCATTGAATGTGTTTTTCTAGTTTCCTATATATCTCAAATTTTGGTCTACCAAATGGAATTCACAACTCTGGTAAGAATCTAGGAGATGAATAAAAAAGAGAGAATGATTTTATTTATTATACAAAATGGAAATAAAAATCAGACTACTTTTATTGGAAATGAAGATGAAAGATTTGCAGGGTGTGGAGAGCCACTAGCAATGACAGATGAATACCAAGGCAGTGGTTTTGTTTTGTTTTTTACTATTATAGGGACATTAAAAAGGAAATGTTGATGCTAAGTGACAAAGTCTTATCTTGAGTATTATTCCAACTTATGATCGTGTTGAAATAATGGCAATTTTTACACCTTGAATTAATATAATTTATATATATATATAATTAATAAAAATATTTTCAAGCAACTCTGAAGATTAGAAATGAAAATTTTTGTTATCACCATTTGACAGGTGTGGAAACCAAAGCTTAGAATAGTTAATAGTTTTTACCAAATGCATGCTATGACATCAAAATGTCCAATCATGGCCCCAAATGAGATGTATGAAAATGCACCTGTCTGCTATTGTTTTAATTTAGGATTTTGTTTTGCACCAGTTAAGTGTAAAAGTAATTTTAATATTCATCTTTTAAAACACTGAGTTCCAAATTCTCTCTCTTCTTCCCTCCTCCCTTTTAAAGGAGTTTTTTTCAGTGATTTTTTTTTTTTTTATGTCTTTCTCCATTTGGCCAATTCTACTTTTTAAGGCATTCTTTTCATTGACTTTTGGTTCCTCTTTTACTATCTGACCTAGTCTGCTTTTCTTACAGTTATTTTCTTCAGTGCTTTTTTTGTCCCTTTTACCCAACTGTTGCCTTGTTTTTCATGATTTTCTTGCATGATTTTCATTTCTCTTTCCAATTTTCCTGTACTTCTCTTGCTTATCTTTCAAAATCCTTTTTGAACTCTTTCAATGTCTGAAGCCAATTCATATTTTTTCTTGGAGGCTTTGGATGTAGGAAATTTGGCTTTATTATCTTATTCTGAGCATGTGTTTTAATCTTTCTTGTCACCATAGTAACTTTCTATGATAAGAAGTATTTTTTTTCTGTTGTTTGATATTTTGCCAGCCTATTTCTTGACTTTTAATTCTTTGTTAAAGTAGGGCTCTGCTTGCAGCATGAAGGGTGTACTGTCCCAAGCTTCAGGGGTTTTCTGCAGCTATTTTCAGAGATACTTCTAAGCACCTTTAAGCTTTTGGTTCTTTTAAGGCAGTGTGATTTCAGAAGAGGTGTTTACTACTCTCTTGGCCTGTGCTCAGGTCTATGAGTGACCACAAGCACTCTTTTCTGCCCTGGAACTGTGAGGAGGGTCCCCATAAACATAAACTTTGGTGTTCTAGTGCTCCTTCTTGCCCTAGGACTGTCACTCAGGACTGTGATCTGGATCTGAGCATGGTCAAAGCCAAGGAGTCTTGCCTCATTGCTAACAAAGAGACCCTTGGAATCTCCTTAAAAGGAATTGCAGCTTCTTGAACACAGGAGTCTCAAGCTATCTGTTAATTTTTTCCCCTAAAATTCCTGTGTTGTACTTGTACAGTGGCCTAGTGCCATTGGATACTTACAATCTTGAAGGCTGACTTTCAATTTTGCCTCTGACATAGTCTTTTGACCCTGGGAAAGTTATCTAACCCCAATTTCCTCACTTGTAAGATGGAGACAATAACCCTCCCAGGGTTGTTATTAGGATCCAATGTTTTGACATGTACACAGCACTTTTCAAACCTTAAAAGGTAATACAAATACTAGATATTGCTATTATAAGTGTTCCACAAATGCATGTTCATCAACAGATTAATTGTTACAAGAATCCTTGTAACCACAGAGACAACGGGTTCTATGACTCTCTGGTGATCAATGTTAGGTAGTCTTAATGTTGGTAGACAGGTTTGCCTAAGCTGTCCTTCATTGCCACTGGAGACTCTCAGTGTCAAGAATAAAAGTGCCCTCTACTTGATGAAGTTCCTCAAAATGCCCCTTTTGGTGAGGATGTTATTTCCAATGTACCAAGGCTTAGGATGATATAGAGCTTCCCAACTGAATGGTCTATTGGGGATTAATACTTAAAAAATAAGAATTATAGATTTATATTTGTACGATAAGATTACTGATATAGAAACATCTCTTACAAATATAGAATTTGCATTTGAGATCACTTATATTGGTTATTTTCAGGGTGGTTTGACATCAGTCTATCATGATTTTTCAACCTCTGAACCTTTGCCCACCCTATGCGAGATTCAGAAAATAGTGACAAGAATGTAGCTTTTTTTGAACTTATCATATTCAAATCCTCTTGTTGTCTGGTGCCCAAGAACTCTAGCAACTCAGTAGCAGCAGTATGGGTCATAGAATATCCTTCTCAATAAGAAATAAGTTCAAAGATACAAAGATACAAAGAAATTCAAAGATACAAAGACATCTAGGGATCTCCAAACTCCATAGTGCTGGCCATAGTGCTGCCATAAGGTCCTACCGACTTCCAGGGATCATCATACTGTTCACACGTTATGCTCAGAAGCAGCCTAACAAACATGACAAGAGGAAATTCTGTTTTCATATTCTACTTGTGGAAAGTCATTGCCTAACACTTAGCCTCCATATTTTAGCTACATTAACTTCTTTGTTAACTTGATTATTTCTATGTTTATATCTGACCACAATGTTAAATGTTATTAAGAATTAGATGGTCATAAAAGCTTTTGTGCCTTGTATATAGTAAGTCCTTTAGTAGTATTTATTAAATTTAATTTAAAAAGTAAAAGGCAGGGTATAAATCTCTCTGGATTCTCTTTCTTCCACTCTCTCTTTCTGTGTCTCTTTGTCTCTGTCTCCATCTCTCTCTCTCTCTCTCTCTCTCTCTCTCTCTCTCTCTCTCTCTCTCTCTCAACCTCTCTTTGTCTTTCTCTCTCTGCTTCTCTCAGTCTCTGTCTTTGTATTCTCTCCATAAAACTTCTATAATTATATTCTCCTCTATTGTATTAAAGATTACTTACCTCACGGAGAATCCTGACTTGAAATGAAGGATGAGATACATATTTGGACATGTTCAACATGAGGTTTTCTATTGTTTAACTCTTCCTATTTTTACAAGGGTTTCCTTTTTCTTTAAGTAAATAGAAGAGAGAGGAAAATACAAGCAAAACCCCCCAAATACTTCTTAAAAAAACTCAAAAACTAAAAACAACATTAAAAACTCTACTTAAGGAAGGTATTTGAGGGTAACAATGATTTTCCTCTCTCAGCCAGTGACCCATAGGATCCTTTAAAGTCAGGGGGTGATAGGTTGTTGGGTTGACCAAATGTCACTGAATAAACAGAGACAATTTTTGATTGAGAGAGGGAGAAGTATAGTATATGAGTAGATGAAAGTATGTTGGATTTTTAATGGAAGCAATGAGTGTATAATTTAATAGGAGCTGTTGTTCAGTTGGTTCAGTTGTATTTGACTCTTTGTGACCCCATTTTGGGGTTTTCTTGGAAAAGATCCTGGGATAGTTTGCTACTTCCTTCTCCAGTTCATTTTACAAATGAGGGACTGAGACAAACAGGGTTGAATGACTTACCCAAGGTCACAGACCTAGTAAGTGTCTGAGGCCAGATATGAACTCAGCAAGAAGATTCTTCCTGTTCTCAAGCCCATGGCACCACAATTTATTCAGCCTTTCTCCTATTAAATTGCGGTATATAAATGTAATAGATTATTATTGTGCTTTAAGAAATTTTAGATTTTAATAAAACCTGGGGTATCACCTAGGGGGGCGGAGCCAAGATGGTGGAGTGAAAGCAACGACTCACCTAAGCTCCTGGAAAAACTCCTCTGGATATCTCTGGGGGGAGAGTCTGACCAGACTTTGGAGGTGTAGAATCCAGTGGGTGACGGACTTTGACAGATTCGGAGCCCAGGCTGGACCAGAGGGTCCACGGGAGGGATCTGTTCTACGGGGGTAAGACCCTGGCGCACAGCGCAGCGTGGTCAGCGCGGCAGGGCGGAGGGGACCAGAGGAGCCCGAGAGTGGCAGGCGAGACCAGCGGAGCAGGAGATAAGCCAGGCCGAGCCGGTGAGAGCCACTGAGTGCCAGACATCAGCGCAGCAGCCCTTGAAATCTTAAGCCTGAAGACAGACTCCGGTGGGTCACTACTTGAACTTCCAGGAACTGGGATGGCAGAGTGATCAGTAAGTGCTCTCTCCTCCCCCCTGATGACCGTGAGGGAACCATAAAATTTTTCCCCAGATTAATGCTGGATCAGTGGGAACAGCAGAAGGGGGCAGGTGGTCTCATAACACCAGAGGCTGGAAAAGTAGCAAAGGGGGATTCTTCCTACGGTGGCGGAGACGGCTGGAGGGACAGACGACCCAGGGCAGAGAAAATTCGCACTGAGACCCAGGCAAGCCTCAGAGCCGGGAGACGAGCCCCAGGAGGGGCGGGAACACGTGTTAGCTTCTAGGCGTGCCCCAGCCCTCCAGGGGAAAAGGGAAGACAACAGGGAAGCTGGGATCACCATCCCCTGATCTTGCCTTTGCCTCAAGTCAGCTGAGGAGATATCCTGAGACCAGACCACCCCTCCCACACACCTAACAAGCTAACCCCAGGGTTGATCAGGGAAACAAAAAACAAAAGCCTGCTTTTAGCCTAGACACACATCAGCTCAACTTAAAGATCTGTACCTTCTGACTGAAAGAACCAAAAGCTACAACACTCAGCCAACATCATGAATCGGAAAAAGCAGACGAAAAGTGAAAAAACCATAGAATCTTTCTATGGGGATAAGGACCAAAACACAAACACCAAAGAGGTTAGAGCTGAGACTGTACTTCCATCTGAAACCTCAAACGGGACTATGAATTTCTCGCAAGCACAACTAGATTACCTGGAACGTCTGAAGAAGGATATAAAAGAAAAACTGGCCAATGATTTTAAAACTATAAAAAAAGAATTCACTGATGAGAACATCACCCTGAAAAAGAAAATTGAAGAAATGGAAAAGGAAGTTCAAAAATTAACTGGAGAGAATAATTCCCTAAAAGGAAGGGCTAATCAAATGGAAAAGGAAACCCAAAACCTAATTGGGAAAATTGATCAGATGGAAAAGGAAACCCAAAACCTAACTGGGAAAATTGGTCGAATGGAAAAAGAAGTACAAAAATTAAATGGAGAAAATAGCTCCTTAAAGGGAAAAATTGGTCAGATGGAAAAGGAGATGGAAAAACTAACTGAAGAAAACACTACGATGAAGATTAGAATTGGGCAAGTAGAAACTAATGACTCAATGAGGCAACAAGAATCAGTCAAACAAAATCTAAAGAATGAAAAGATAGAAGAAAATGTAAAATATTTAATTGGAAAAACAACTGACCTGGAAAATAGATCCAGGAGAGAAAATCTAAGAATTATTGGCCTGCCAGAAACCCATGATGAAGAAAAGAGTCTGGACAATATCTTCCAGGAAATCATCAAGGAAAACTGCCCAGAAGTACTAGACTCAGAGGGCAAAATAGTCATCGAAAGGATCCACCGTTCCCCTTCTGAAAGGGATCCCAAACTCAAAACCCCAAGAAATATAGTTGCCAAATTCCAGAGCTATCAAGTGAAGGAGAAAATACTACAAGCAGCCAGAAAGAAACAATTCAAATATCAAGGACACACAGTCAGGATCACACAGGATGTTGCAGTTTCTACATTAAAAGATCAAAAGAATTGGAACCCAATATTCCGTAAGGCAAAGGAGTTGGGACTTCAATCAAGGATCAACTACCCAGCAAAGTTCAGCATAACGTTTCAGGCAAGGAGAAAGTCATTCAACGAAATAAGGGATTTCCAGAGCTTCCTGACCAAAACACCAGAACTCAATAGACAATTTGATCTTCAAATGCAGGTCTCCAGAGAATCATAAAAAGGTAAACAGAGGGGAAAAAACAAAAACAAAAACTTGCTACTCAATGAGGGCAAACTGTTTACCTCCCTATAAGGGAAGATGATACCTGTTAATCTTGAGAACTGTGCAGCTATTATGATAAAAGGGATATATGTAGAGGGAACGGGCATAAAGTAAATGATGTCATGTCAAAAATATGATTTAAGTATGAGAAGGGAATGTAATAGGAGGTGTGGAAAGGGGGAAGCAGAAAATGGCAAATTATATCACAGGAAGAAGTACAAAACTATAGTAGAGGGAAGGAGGGGAGGGAGATGAGCATTGTTTGAGAGGTACTCTCATCTGATTTGTTCAAAGGAGGGAACAATAATCTTAAGTAGATAATCCTAACTAGCTCTATAGGTAGTAGGAGAGGAAGGGGGAAGAAAGGGGAGGGTGGCTAAAAGGGAGGAAAGAAGCAATAAGAGTAAAGGGGACTAAAAGGGAGGGGGGTCAAAAGAAGGAGGGGAAGGCTGCAGGAGGAGGGCGGGAAAAGTGAATACTATTGAGGAGGGGAAGGGAGACGGGAGAGCTAAAAGCACAAATGGTGGGAAAGAGGTTGGAGGGAAATACACAGATTGTAATCATAACTGTGAATGTGAATGGAATGAACTCTCCCATAAAACAGAGACAGATAGCAGAATGGATTAAAAGCCATAATCCAACAATATGCTGCTTACAAGAAACACATTTGAAATGGGGGGATACACATAGGATAAAGGTCAAAGGATGGAGCAGAATATATTGTGCTTCAGCTCATGTAAGAAAGGCAGGAGTAGCAATCCTAATCTCAGACAAAGCAAAAGCAGAAATAGATCTAATCAAAAGGGATAAGGATGGAAACTATATCCTGCTAAAAGGCACCATAGACAATGAAGCAATATCATTACTAAACATGTATGCTCCAAGTGGTATAGCATCCAGATTCTTAGAGGAGAGGTTGGGGGAGTTGAAGGAAGAAATTGATAGCAAAACTATACTAGTGGGGGACCTCAACCTCCTCCTCTCTGAACTCGATAAATCCAACCTCAAAATAAACAAGCAAGAGGTTAAGGAGGTAAATAAAACTCTGGATAAGGTAGATATGATAGATCTTTGGAGAAAATTAAATGGGAATAGAAAGGAATATCCTTTTTTCTCAGCGGTACATGGAACATTTACAAAAACTGACCATGTACTAGGACATAAAAATCTCACAATCCAGTGCAGAAAGGTAGAGATAATCAATGCATCCTTTTCAGATCATAATGCATTAAAAATTACATGTAATAAAAGCCCATGGAAAGAGAAACCAAAAATCAAATGAAAACTAAATAATCTAATTCTAAAGAAGGGTTGGGTTAAAGAAGAAATCATAGAAACAATTAACAACTTCATTCGAGAGAATGACAATAGTGAGACAACATACCAAAACTTATGGGATACTGCAAAAGCAGTTATTAGGGGAAGTTTTATATCTCTAAATGCTTACATAAATAAAATAGAGAAAGAGGAGATCAATGACTTAGGCTTGCAGTTGAAAAAGCTAGAAAAAGAATAAATTGAAAATCCCCAAGTAAATACCAAATTAGAAATATTGAAAACCAAAGGAGAGACTAATAAAATTGAAATTAAGAAAACTATTGAATTAATAAATAAAACCAATAGTTGGTTTTATGAAAAAACTAATAAAATTGATAAACCTTTGGTCAATTTGATTAAAAAAAAGAAAGAAGAAAACCAAATTACTAATATTAAAAATGAAAGGGGTGAACTCACCTCCAATGAGGAGGAAATTAAAACAATAATTAGAAACTACTTTGCCCAACTTTATGCCCACAAATTCGATAATCTAAACGAGATGGATGAATATTTTAAAAAATACAAATTGCCCAGATTAACAGAAGAGGAAGTTGAATACTTAAACAACCCCATCTCAGAAAAAGAAATTGAACAAGCCATCAATGAACTCCCTAGGAAAAAATCTCCAGGGCCAGATGGATTCACAAGTGAATTCTATCAAACATTTAAAGAACAGTTAATTCCAATACTACATACACTATTCTTGAAAATTGGGGAAGAAGGAGTCCTCCCAAATTCTTTCTATGATACAAATATGGTTTTGATACCCAAACCAGGAAGAGATAAAACAGAGAAAGAAAATTATAGACCAATTTCCCTAATGAATATAGATGCAAAAATTTTAAATAAGATTGTAGCAAAATGAATACAGCATCTTATCACGAGATTAATACATTATGATCAGGTAGGATTCATACCAGGACTACAGGGCTGGTTCAATATTAGGAAAACTATTAGCATTATCGATCACATCAACAACAAAGCTAACAAAAACCACATGATTATCTCAATAGATGCAGGAAAAGCTTTTGACAAAATACAACATCCATTCCTACTAAAAACATTGGAGAATGTAGGAATAAAGGGAACTTTCCATAAAATAATAAGCAGTATCTATCTAAAACCTTCAGCAAGCATTATATGCAATGGGGATAAGCTAGATGCATTCCCAATAAGATCAGGGGTGAAACAAGGTTGTCCATTATCACCACTATTATTTAATATGGTACTAGAAATGCTAGCTGTAGCAATTAGACAAGATAAAGATATCCAAGGAATTAAAATAGCCAAAGAAGAAACTAAGTTATCACTCTTTGCAGATGATATGATGATTTACCTAGAGAATCCCAGAGATTCAAGTAAAAAATTACTTGAATTAATAAACAACTTTGGCAAAGTTGCAGGGTACAAAATAAACCCACACAAATCTTCTGCATTCCTATATATTAGCAACAAAGTCCAACAGCAAGAGATAGAAAGAGAAATCCCATTTAAAGTTAGGGTAGACAGTATAAAATACTTAGGAGTCTACCTGCCAAAACAAACCCAGGGATTATATGAACACAATTACAAGACACTTTTTGCACAAATAAAGTCAGATTTAAGTAAGTGGAAAAACATTAGTTGCTCATGGGTAGGCTGTGCTAATATAATAAAAATGACAATTCTACCCAAATTAATATACTTATTTAGTGCCATACCAATTAAACTATCATACAATTACTTTCTAGAGCTGGACAAAATAATATCAAAATTCATTTGGAAAAACAAAAGGTCCAGAATATCAAAGGGACTAATGAAAAGAAATGCTTGGGAAGGTGGCCTAGCGCTACCAGACCTCAAACTGTACTATAAAGCAGCAATTATCAAAACCACTTGGTATTGGCTAAGAAACAGAGAGGTAAACAAGTGGAATAGACTTGGCACTCAAGATGCAGCAGGCAAGGAATATAGCAACCTTCTGTTTGATAAACCCAAGGACCCCAGCTTCTGGAATAAGAACTCATTGTTTGACAAAAATTGCTGGGAAAACTGGATAACAGTGTGGCGGAAATTAGGCATAGACCCATACCTGACACCGTACACAAGAATAAAGTCCAAATGGGTACATGATTTAGGTATAAAGATTGATACCATGAATAAACTGGAGAAGCAAGGAATAGTGTATTTATCAGATCTATGGAGAAGGGAAGAATTCTTTACTAAAGGAGAGATAGAATGCATTATGAAATGCAAAATGGATAACTTAGATTACATTAAACTGAGAAGTTTTTGCACAACCAAACCCAATGCAACCAAAATACGGAGGGATGTAGTAAATTGGGAAAGAATTTTTACAGCTAAGCTCGGGGATAAAGGCCTCATTTCTAGAATATATAGAGAACTGACCCAAATGTATAATCATACAAGTCATTCCCCAATTGATAAATGGTCAAAGGATATGAACAGGCAATTTTCAGAGGAAGAAATTAAAGATATCTATAATCATATGAAAAAATGCTCTAAATCACTATTGGTTAGAGAGATGCAAATCAAAACAACTCTGAGGTACCACATCACACCTATAAGATTGGCAAACATGACAGAACAAGAAAATGATAAATGCTGGAGAGGATGTGGGAGAGTTGGAACACTAATTCATTGTTGGTGGAGCTGTGAGCGCATCCAACCATTCTGGAGAGCAATTTGGAACTATGCCCAAAGGGCTACAAAAATGTGCATACCCTTTGACCCAGCAATATCGCTACTAGGACGATATCCTCAAGAGATCATAAAAATGGGAAAGGGTCCCACATATACAAAAATATTTATAGCAGCACTCTATGTAGTTGCCAAAAACTGGAAGTCAAGGGGATGTCCATCAATTGGGGAATGGCTGAATAAATTATGGTATATGAATGTAATTGAGTACTATTGTGCCATAAGAAATGATGAACAAGAAGACTTCAGAGAGGCCTGGAAGGACTTATATGACCTGATGCTGAGTGAAAGGAGCAGAACCAGGAGAACTTTATGCACAGCAACAACCACAGTGTGTGAGAGTTTTTTCTGGTAGACTTAGATTTTTGTAATAACACAAGAACTTCTTACCAAAAAAAAAAAAAAAAATCCCAATGGAGGATCTCAAGGTAAAATGCCTGCCACACTCAGAGAGAGAAATATGGAAGTCACTCACATATTGTAGCAGATCATGTTTGTGTATGTGTATGTGTTTGTGTATCATGTTCTGATTTGTTATACGATTTCTTTCATTTATCTTAGTCTGACTACATAGCATGACTATAGTGAAAATATACTCAATAGGAAAGTATATGTAGAATCTATACAGAATTGTATGCAGTCGTGGGGAGGGAGTGGGGTAGTGGGGAGTAGGTGGGGAGGGATAAAATCGCAATTGTATGGCAGTGATTGTTAAACATTACAAAATAAAAAAAAATAAATTAAAAAAAAAATAAATAAAACCTGGGAAGAATTGTGTGAACACAGCAGAACAAAATGAGGAGAGTAATTTATGCAACAATGTTGGACAGAATACAACAACTTTGAAAGACATAAGAACTATGCTCAATGTAATGACCATTCATGATTTCAGAATACCAGTGATAAAGCCTGTGACTCATCACTTGACAGAAGTGTGATGATTTCAAGGTGCTGAATGAGATACATATTTTTGGACACAGCAAATGTGTGGATTTGTTTCTTTTAACTATTCAAATTCAGAATTGCTTTTATTTATACATTCTTGTTGGAGAAATATTTGGGGACAAAAGAATGTAAAATAAATTGATTTATTTTAAATGAAAACAAAATCCAGCTTCTATAAATTTAGACTATCATTCTCAATAATCTCAATCCTAAAACTTGACCTTATAACATATTTTTCAGTTGTCTTTCTAAGATCAATATAATGTGTCACTATCACCAGAGATATGTAACTTAACATTTTTGAGAAAGAGTTTTTTAAAACACCACTAAAGCTGGTATCTGAAATTCTGCCCTTAAAGATCTACTCATCTTTATCATTAGACACTGTTATTCCTAGGTAGACCCTGCCCAAAGACAGACACCACTGGGAAAGGTAACACATTAGCCTTTAGGTTGAATTAGATCACCAAATTATCTGGACAAGTCACTGAGAAAATAAAGGGAAGGAAAATTCACTTTTCCTAGCAAGATAAGTGGGTTTGGAGGGTCAAGGAAGGCAGAAATCTTATAGAGAATATCAATGGGACCCTGACTACTTTGCTGGGATGCAACTGAGATTTAGAAAGGGAGGAGAAGGTGGCAAAGGGATTGTGACAAACAAACATTTTTTTTCACATTCATTAGAGTTTGTCCTTAACTTCATCATGCCCATCCCATGGTACTTCTATGCCTGAAAAACCACCAGTTTATGGTGAGGGAAATAGCAACAGAAACAACGCAATACAATGTAGTTTGTTAGAACTTGCCTGGTCTGGACGTATAACCCTGGTCTTCGAATGTCCCATGAAGTGTGTGAAGAAAATCACCTGGCTTCTCAGGAAATGGCAGAATCCTTTTCAAGCCTGGCATTCTTCATCCTGCTAATAAGTAATTGTCACTTAAATCAATTGCTTTGCTAATGAAAATGGCCAGCCCTGAAATGAACTCTGACAAGACACAGAATCCAGTTATCCTGCTAACTGATGACTTGTCAGTTGAAATTACAGTGCAGACATTTTTAACAGTGGATGGGGTATGTGATTTGAATTTAAATATTTCACATTTCTACATGGCAGCCAACATTTCTGGGAAGACTAGGCTGACATTTCAGAGTAGGATGAGTTTGAATGACTTGGGTATAGGATTAGCCTAAAGACCTTGAGTTTCAAAATTGTTCACTTTCACACTTATCTTTCGGAAATCTAGGTTTGGGTTCCAGCTCATGTTCAAACTATTGGACTTGAATGAAGTTAGTCACAGGCACATTAAAATCTCACTGTGATTAAGATTCACTCAGCCACAAATACACACCCCTACTTTCTCAAATCAGTGTTACAAAATAGAAATGAAGCAATGCAACAAACAATAACTATAACAACTTTGAGATTTTAGAAAAGTTCTTTGCAAATCCGAATGGTGAAGACTAGCACACACACACACACACACGTGTCAGTACTAATAGAAATTCATGTTTCAAGAGCCTAGTTGTGGCTTTGAATATAGGGTTGTTTATTAGTTAAGAAATATAAATGAGAAGCAGTTTAAAACATTTTAACATCTCTCTCTCTCTCTCTCTCTCTCTCTCTCTCTCTCTCTCTCTCTCTCTCTCTCTCTCTCTCTCTCTCTCACACAGAAATTCAAACTCAATGACTGAGCTCAAGAGATATGCCAGCCTCAAGCTCTCCTTTTGAAAGATAGAGAGGTAAGAGAGAATAGAGATGGGAGGGGGGAAGAGGGAGGGAGAGAGAGAGAGAGAGAGAGAGAGAGAGAGAGAGAAGAGAGAGAGAGAGAGAGAGAGAGAGAGAGAGAGAGAAGCAATGAAATAGGTGAATAGACAGATTGATAGAATGATGAATAGATAGAAAGGCAGAGAGATAGAAATGTATGGATAGATAATAGATTGATAAATAGATAGAGGTAGATATAAAGACAGATGAATAGATAGAGAAGTAGATGATAGAGACAGGCACAGATAGAAATAGAGACATAGACAAATATAGATAGAGAGATGAAGAAATAAGTAAACAAATAGATGAATAAGTAAATAATTTCAGGTCTTTAGTTTTTCTTGACCCTGAAACCAGGAAGACCTGGGATCAATCTTCATCTTTAACACACATTGCTTTTATGATTCTGGACAAGACACGTAATCTCTTGGTGTTCCAGGGAACTATCTAAGAAAAGAAATTGAAGAGGGGACATGGATCTGCACATGCCTCTTACTGCAATCCTCTAAATTATACAATATATGACTCTCCAGAATTAGCTTTGTCCATAGCGTAGATGGCAAATATCCAGCCACAAATGACTTGCTTAATTTCAGGAGCATCAATAAGTTCGCCTCTGGTCTTCAAATGTCTACAGCCTTTGTAAAGTGCTTTGCAAACCTTAACATATTAGCTCTGTCTGACTCCTTCCTGGAAACCTTTCCCTCCTCCTCTTGGACTTCTCACCTCCATAGCTTCCTTTAAGGCTCGACTAAAATCCCACCTTCCTCAATGCCTCTTTATTCCAGTGTTTTCTCTCAGTTAATTACCTACTACTTATTCTACATAGAATTTGCTTTGCTTATATTTGTTTGCATGTTAGATTTTTAAGCTCCTTGAAGGTAGGCAACTTGTTGGTGAGTTGTTGTTTTTTTTTTAGGGGGGGGTGTCTATCTTTATATCCACAACACTTAGTACAGTGCCTAATGCAATTATTATAATTATCATTTTATAGTGCTATTTTATTTATAGAAATACTTTCCAGCACACCAATTATTTCATGCTCTCCTAGTATTGGGCATTCCTTCCGCAATTCTTATTTAAAAGTGACCATCCTGTTATCACTGTCCATATCTCCTTGTAGATCCACTATAGGGGGTCCACCCAAAGTGCTTGGGGGCCTTACTCATATTCTCTGCAAGTCACATAAACATCAAATGAATACCAAATGTTTCTTCTTGCTAAGTGACAAAACCTTCTGCTTGTTCCACCCCACCCCTCCCCTCCCAGTTGGAATCAAACTGCAAAATGTTAGGATTCTTGTTCCATTATCTTTGGTTTGTATGGCCTTGGTTGAACTACTTAGCCTCCAAGGTCTTCAGTTTCCTCCTTTTTATGATGGTGTTGGTTTAGTGTAGGTTTCTAAGTTCTTTCACAGATCTATCATATTCTGTCATTAATTTTATTTTCTTTCTTGAAAACAGTTTTTGTTAGTGAGAAAGCTTGAAGTTACACATTACCAAAGAAGTGAATGTGGGAATGCAGGGATGGGACTAGAAAACTCTGAAGTTGAGGTGCTAAAACTTTCACTCAGTTTTCAGTTCTGTCTCAGGCCAATGAAAGCCCATCCCTTTCTAGGCCCTAATAGATGGTGAATATGTTGGTCACAGGAAATACAGTTACATACCTAACAACACCAAGTCAAATATACAAAAGGGTATAGAAAACAATTTGAAAAGGAGGAGGGGAGGGGGAGCTGTGTTACTTTCTTCTGGGTGACAGTGTGGGATTTAGCCAGAAACTTGAAAAGAGAGAATAGAAATACAAAAGTTTAGAACCCCATCCCTCCCCACCTGAGTTTATTTCTACTATGTTCTAGCAGAAGATTACAGCACCTCCCCTCTGTCTTTCTCTGTCTCCCTGTCTCTGTCTTCATCTCTGTCTCTGTTTCTTTCATGATGGTGGTGGAGAATGTCATAAAATAAAAGAGGGGTGCATCTGCTCATGTTTCAAAGAAATTTTCTTCAGGTTTGCACCTGGTCACAGCCTAGGGGCAGGCAGAAAGAAGCAAGTCAAAACACAGAGACACGAACTTTTCAAACTTTGAAGAGAAATCTCAAAGCATTTGGAACCAGGGAGTTGTTATTAATGTTCTCAGTGCTTTTCAGGGGCTAAGTAAACATCTTCTTGGAGATTTGGATTCTTTTCTCCCTTTTCTGATGTTTGGAAAGCTCCTGGATATCCATAGCTAACAAAATTCTGGATTCATTTAAGAAAATAATAACTACATTCTCTTCAAACCCACCTCCCCAACCACAGAGTGACATATGATCAACTTCTAGATTAGGTATGTTCTCTCACAATCTTGGTGTTCACAGTTAGATCACTTTTTTTTTGGAACAACGATGACGTTATATCTATTGTGCTTTTTACATTTGGGAGGCAAGGGTTAGGGGGAAGAAGGGGGATGCACTTTTAAGGCTGCGTTAGTTTATACAAAACATTTCTGGTCATAAATGTCAGAATCATTTGAGTAATGAAAATAATAAGTGACAGGCTTTTCATATAAAATTCTGGCTTCCTTCCAGGATCCTTTAGGTAACCATTCTAAGTATATAAAAATGCTCCCATAGCATTTAAGATGTAGTACTTGAGTTTCTGTTTAAAAAAATAAACAAAAAAAAATTGCAGAGTGAAGCAAGAGAAGATTGAGTAATTTTTTCTTAACTAAAGATTTCTCACATATTTGATGCAGAACACATTTAGAATAAGTACAAGATAAATACTGGATTATTTGCTAGGCTTCCAGGTATTGTGAATAAGGGAGGAAAAATCCTCCTTTCAGGCTGATAAATGTTACTTATAAACCAGGATAGAAAGAAAAGTTGAGGGGGGAAACAAAGCCAAGCCTTCAGTTAAAAATCTCTCTCTCTCTTTTAAAGGAAATGAATCTAGTAAATAAGATAATCACAATTCAAGTTGCTCAGCTTTTCAGCACAAGCAGTTCGGGATGCTAAACAGATGAAAAAGAAATAAAGCAAAAAAAAAAAAAAAAAAAGCGCCCGATAAAGTTTCTGGCTACAATACAGGAGACATATCATTACCATATGATCTAATGTGGGTGTCAGCCTGGATTGTGTTCATTGAGGGAAACCTTTTTTTTTTTTTTTTCTTCCTCCCAACAGGGCTATGGAGTAGAAAGAAGCAAGAAGGTTTTCCACCAAGTGACAGTCACAGAGCAGTAACCTGCCCCCCTCCTCCTCTTCCTCCTCCTCTCCACACCTGCAAACTTTTTTTCCCTTGCCTGGGTTGAACATTTAGTGTAATTACATCTCAGCTTTTGAGGGCTCCTGTGGCAAAGCCCTGGATGAAAAGGTATGGTTTTCAGTAATTGTCCCGCACGCTGCTGCAGACTAATAAACCTTCGGTCGGTCGGGAGCAAAAGGGATGAGCTGGGGGAGGGATGGTGGTAGAAGAACTAGGAAACTTGGAAGCAGGTTTAAAGCTACATTTTCTTACTTGCTTGAGAACAGAAGTTGGGGCAGTCATTTTTAAGAGCTTGAATACTTTGTCTTGGTGTTTGTAGGTGCCTTTTTTTTTTTTTTTTTAAGTTTTGCTTCTCGAATGGATGTTTCTAAACACAGATGACTTTTTTTCCTTACAATGAGTAGCTGCTTTCCTGCATGAATATTGGTAATGAAATGTTTTGATTCTTTCACTCATGTTTACAGGGAAATGTTTCTGAGTTATTCCAGATCTAGTAGAACTATGAATTCAGGGTTCTTTTCGTCGTTGTTACTATTTTTTTACTTATTACTCCTGTAGATTTAGCTGTCTTTTAGCACTTTTTAAGCATCGGAATAAAGTTACCATGGAGGGAAAGGGAGGGGTTATAGTTGTAAAGATTCAATGTGTAGAGCTGAAACTCTGGGAAACAAAGGGCAGATCCTCAGTAAAGGAGATTGATTCTTTGGGGAAAGATGGAAAGAATCACAGAACACCATGCCTCTGGACTTTTAATATCAACAGTCTCCATGGCTGGAAATAGATTCTGTGGACAAGACATGCAATGACGCTTGATATTTTAAATGGGGACGTGGCTATTTTATAAGATAAATTCACTATGAAATCAAAGTGTGTGGTTTATTTTTTCTCCATCATTTTTTAGAGATGGTAACATGATGACCCCCCAGTAAAGTGGGATCCCAGGGCTGTGGACGCCTGTGGCTTTTTTCTTCCCCTGACTATTTTGAGTTAAACCATAGCCAAGGGACTTCTATAGCTAACTGACTTATGGATAAATGTTTTGATTTTCTCGGTTTTAAGCTTTATTTCTGATTCTGTGAACTGATTTGAGGCTGGAGGTTTTTATTCCCCTCCCCCCTTCTCTCCATGTGTTTATTGTTTCACTTATCTCCTTCTAAGTATAAAGTTCTCTGGCCAAGCCCACTTTGATATCGATACCATAGGCATAAATATCATCACAGAGACCTTCTTCTTGCTGAAGCAGATACAACGGCATTTCTGTAGTAATTGGAAAAACGGAAGTTATTTTGATGAAATAAAACTAATTTAATTTGATCCCTGAAAATCTGTGGAAAAGAAGAATCTTGCTAGTAAAATTCATTTCTATGCCCATTTCCTATTTAATTGGCAGTTCAAAGAAGAGGGACGACTAGTTAAATCATCTTGAAATTCTTCTTCCTTAGGCTAGGTTCAGGATGTTTAAACAGACACAGCTCTCCTTTTTATATGTCAAGAACAAATGGGGTTGCTCAGCATGCCTTTGTCCATTTCATAGTAATGGTAAGTCTACCGAATGAAATATAAACACATAGGCCATAATTTCTTCTTAGTGTATTTTCCCCCTCAATTGCAAAACTTTAAGACCCACATACCATATGGGACTCCCAGCAGACTGAGTAGTGATTGGGAATACCCAAGTGCATAATGAGTCATTATCCCAAGATGCTGTTCCTATGGGTATCCAAGTGCCACTAATAAGGGAAAGGAATTTTAGCAAGAAATTTGATGGCATTTATGGTAATTCTATCCCAGCCCCTACACTGAACACTGAATTCAAGATAGTTTAAACTGAACATAGCTTTATGAAGCTATATGCAAGGCACAGGTGTACACTCTTTGGATGAGACATTGGAGTAAGTAAATAATCAATCCAAAAAAAGTTTTTCAGAAACAAAAATGAAGATGCTTAGCAAACTGGTGTGGATTATGAGGCAAATGAGATGCTTTTTAGTGTCAAATTGTGGGAAAAAATGGGCACAAGAATACATTAGAACACACACGAAATATATTCCTTTCCTGGTTCCATACACCTAGGATCATAAGATCACAGCTGGAAGGGACCTCCAAGGTAGTCTACTCCAATATCCTTATTTTACATATGAGCAAATGTAAAGAGACCTGGAGAGATTCAATGACTTGCCCAAGGTAACTGAGGTAGTAAATGAGTGTCAACATTAAACTGAGGTCCTCTGACTTCAAATCCCTTGTTCCTTCTGCTGATCCACATTGTTTTTGGGAAAGATAACCACCTATGGATATTTGTCTCTGAAATAAATAATAAAGTTATAATATATAATATTTGTAATATAATAAATTTATAATATATATAATATTTATAATATAATAAATAGCATTTATCATATAATGTGCATCATTATATATGTAATTTGAAAATGAAAAAATAAAAAGTGTTAGATGACATTTATCTGGGTTATGAGAGGAATTTGTTAAAGATGCAAGTTCTTAGTTTAAATTTCTTCCCAAAGTTATGGAGAATTTTAATATGCAAACCCAGCAAACTTGTGGTAACTCTGAGTTCTAACATGTAGCAGACTGAAAACCACTCTCTATAATTTTGTCCTAGAGAAAGTTGCCAAACAATAGAGTAGATTTTGAAAGGCAATATTTTAACTAAAGGAAAAAAATGGACTTTAAGAGGGTGTATGTTAACATGGAATTGATTTATAATAGATTAAGTAAACATTTGGCTTTTTAGTTTCAAAAAGGACAGTGGTGGATATTTATTATTTTATATTGCATTCGAAATATACTGATATATTTATACTGATTATTAAATCAGTATGTATAAAGAATCAAACTATAAGAAATTAAGATAAACTTGTGACTTTTCCATTGGCTTTGAGGTAAAGATTTCCAGATGGTCAAACAATATTAGGAAATCAGCAGGTTTAGCATAGGAAAAAAGCCACTGGATAATCCATTCAAAGGAACTCCTTAGCTCAAGGTAAGGAGTTGTAGTCTTTAAGCAAATCTTTGCAATGCAAAGTAAGAACCAGATGATTCAAACAGCTGTTTCACTAATATCTGACCCTGCTTCTTAGAGCATTGGGGATGAGGGTGAGGAAATCAGGTGCTGTGTCCAAAAGTTTAAACTTTTAAAATAAAACTTTTAAACTTTAAAATTTAATTAATTATTTTTAATTTGGCTGATTGTCAGTAAATAATTTCATAAAGTCAGTTAACTAAGCACCAACTGGGGAAAACAAGCCTTCTATATTGCAACTCTGCCGTTTCACAATGGGTAAGACAGAGATGACAGGGTCCATATTCAAGATTAGCAAAAAATGTGCCTGATTGTATAACTGGGTACATATTCATAGTCAGTTTTGACTAAATGAATCATCTCCGCAGCTGAAAAATGGGCAAATATTTCACTCAATTAACTAATTATCCAATAGATCAATGTATTTAAAATGACAAAAAAGAGGAAAAAAATAACCTCACTGAAACTAACAACTGTTTTTATTGTTGAAATATATGCTTCCTTCAAAAATTAAAAACTGAGAAAAGAAGCAAGTCAAAGGGCTGTGATAAGGATCTTACAGAGTTAGTACATTGTATTGATGAGGAAAATGAACCACCAAAAACTCTGCCCAAAGTCATAAGTAGCAGATACATGATGAAAACTCATATTCTCTTAACTTGAAATTCACCATGTTTTGCACACTACCATTTTTTCTAATCTGATCATTTTTCGGATTTCTTTTCAGTAGATACAAAATATCTTAAGGTAATCTATAGATGTATTACTCTGTCTACCTGTCTATCTTCACCAGCAGCAGCATTCTCTCTCTCTCTCTCTCTCTCTCTCTCTCTCTCTCTCTCTCTATTTTAAAATCCACATAGCCTGTCAACCTCATTTAGTAGGTAAGAAAACTAAGACCCAGAAAATTTATGCAATTTTCCCAAAGTTACAATGAAAATAAGTCACAGAATAAAGTTTTGAACTCAGGTCATTTGACTCTAAATCTAGCAATCTTTCTATTATATCATTTTTCTATCCTCCCTGCTATCTATTTCTCTATGTCTTTTCTCTATCTACATATATGTGTGTAGATTTTCAATATAAAAATCAATCTAATTTAATCAATCTATCAATCAATATCATCTATCAATCTAATCTAATCAATCATCAGTCACTACACACATAGCTTTTAAATGGAATTCATGGGCAACTGATTTAAAACAGTAAAATGATTTAAGTGAATTGAATCTTGAGTTTAGTGAATACATGGTTGAATCTGCTGCTTGTAAGCCACATACACTCTGGGCCTCAGTATCATGAGGTAGGGGAGAGAATGATAAATTTGGAATCAAAGCACCTAGGTTGAAATCCTTACTCTGATTCCTTCTATCTGTATAATTTTGTATTAGTTACGTAGCCTCCCTTGGCATCAGTTTGTTTCTGTGTAGCAAAAATGAGAGGATTGGATGATATTGTCTTGTGGTAATTTCCACTTTTGAAATTTCTTTCGATTTCACTTTTCTGTGATTCTGTGACTTTGGTATGATTTTTGTAGCTTGAATCCTAGAATCCTTCCCCTCCACGCAAGCACACATGTGCAAGCACACACACACACATACATACACACACACACACCATTTAGGGTTATGTCATCTACAAATAAGCAAAAAGACTTATTTCATGTCTTAGACACTTTAAATTTGTTTATCACCTTCACTTCTGAATATGTTATTTAACATCTCCTACCTATATTAAAGAGGGAAAACAAAACATTTCTGCAACATTAACTGAATATGACATTATATGTAATATTCCACATCTGCAAAGATGAAAGGGAGGTTCATTTTATGATCTCTCCTTTGGCACCAGTCTTGATAATTATAATTGCACAATCCTTAGTTTCATCATGTTTTTTGTTTTTTTTTTTAGTCATTGTTTCAATTCTCACTGTGTCTATTTTATTGTGTCTATTTTTCCTGGGTTTGCTTTCTTATCTCTGCATCAGTTTACGTAATTCTTCCCATGATTTTCTAAAACTTCATAGTTGTTATTTTGCACAATAAGATCCCTTATCGTCACACACCACAGCTTGTTCCATTGTCCAATCAGTGTCACTTATTTTGTTTCCATTTGTTTTATATGGTATTTTATCTTTCACCTATGAATAACTCGAATACTGAAAATGGCAAAAATGAACACTTGTGCATGGAATGATGACAAATTCCATAATCTCTCAAGTAAATGAGGTGAGACACAAGCTCTGAGGGCTATATAGAGAAATGCTTCTTAGATGAATGTACTGAGAGAATCTATTTGAAAGAAGACAGGCTGAAATGATGGGGTCCGTAGGGCATAATGGTCAGTTATCTTATTTATATATAACTGTATTAGAATTTTCAAGTTTTTAATTAGCAAAACTATAAATCAAGTAACTGTTTAGGGACCATGGGAAGATTATATAAGGACTCCTGATTTCATACCTGACAGAAATTTCATTTTTTTGGTCTTTCCTCCATGTAGTAAATCTGAGGAACTGACTACCAGCAATCTCTGATTTGAGGCATTACAAGTTATTAAGAACTTAGCAGAAAGACTTCTAGCCAAGATGACAATTTGAATAGAAGCAGGCAGATTAGATCACATATATTAGCAAATAAAAATTAAAAACCTCACTAGGGCAAATAACGATCAGTAAGTGACTTCTTCCACCATGGGATTTCAAGGAAGAAAAAAAAAGGTTACCCAGCAACTTAGTCCTAACAGGCACTGGCAAACAATCCTGATGATATCGCCTAGTGTGAGCAGAGATGGGTCTGTGACACTTATAAGATTTGGGCAGTCAGAATAGAAGGGATCCCAAGAAAATACCAGAGTAGTTGAAAACCCACAGCTGAGGCACTAGTATAAGTAGAACACCAGCAACTAGCTCAGTGTGCCTTTGTTGATGGTACAATTCAAATCAAGAGATCCTATCTCTTTCAGATCTGAGGTTCTTGGCATAGCTAGCCCTGAAGATCTAGCGGTCTGACTCTTTAAGATTCAGGGTTTGGGGACAAACATCAGGAGGTAGAGATTAGTGCAGAAACTCAGATGACTCAGGATGATATGAAGCAGAGACAACCATCCTACTCAAAAGTGCTATGACACAAAACGAGACCAAGCTACTACATATATGTAACGTCCAGAAATGTCCCAAAATTTGACCTAGAAGGAAAGAGTAGCATCATAACAAATGCCAGCAGAAACACAAGGGGGAAAATGAATTTTTTATGAAGGCTACAGAAATATGTAGAAAAAAGGAAGCAAAATATTTTTTAACTGGAATGTTCTGGAGAAAATTAATAGAATAAATAACCTAGAAAACTAAGTGGTTATCCTAATCCAAGTAATAGATTTCCTGAAAATCAGAATATATCAAAAGATTCAATGACTTTATGAGAAAGAAAGAAAAGGAAATAGAAGATCCATAAAATATATTTGCGATCAAAATCCACTGCCTTAAAAACGTATAATGGAGGGGTAATTTGAAAATCACTGGTATTGCAAAGTATTAAAGATAAATTGTGATTGAAAAGAAGATACATAGAGAGACACTCCCAACCCACCTTTTCAGGAGGTATGAGGCCCACAGATATTAAATATTGAACATATTTCCACATTTTTTCAACTATTGAGAAGTTATTCTGATCATTTTATTCTCTCTTTTATCCCCTTCTGGGAGGGAGGAACAAAGGGATACTGGGGAAAATTATGATGACATAAAAAACAGAAAACATCAATAAAAATTATTTAAAAAATAATTATTGGGCTTCCTCAAAACCATGAAAACCATGCCCAACTGTCCAGATCTATTAGAAAAAGAGAGCAAAAATAAAGGTAGAAGGAATCTACTTACAATCTCATGAAAAAAACAATAATAAAAGTCCCAGGAATGCCAAGGAACCACAATTAGGATTGCACAAGAGCTGGCAGATTTTACAAAACTGAAAGGAGAGTTTGGAATTAAATGTTCCAAAAAGCAATAGATTTTGGATTGCAAGCAAAAATAAAATAGCCAGAAATGCTAAATATAATCCTACAGCGGAAAAATGAAACAAACCAAAAAAGTCATAAATCTTAATAGAGTAGAAAACTTTTAAGCATTTCCAATGAAAAAACCAGAGTTGAGTAGGAAATGTGAATACAAAAACAAGAGTCAAGAGAAGACTGAAAAAGTATTTTTTATTGGATTTTTAGACACAAACCTCAAGTATTAACAGTAATATGGAATATATAATGTAGATAATTGAAGTGATCAAACCAAATGTTGCAAAACATCCACTAATATTGGAAGTTAAAGAGGGTGAACTCATTATCACTACTCCATTGGAAGATAAATTATATTTCAAGAAAACATAAATAGATGTGACAAGTTACAGTGTTTTATTTAATATTGTATTGGGAGTGATTCATTAAATATCAATGAACTAGTTTTAACCTTTGTTTATACAGGAATTTTGGCAAATGTCATTTTGTTTTTCTAAAGTTAATATAACTTTTGGTACCTATTTTCAGAGGGAAGCAATTTACCCTAAAAGGGTAGAAAGAAGAGAAAAGGAAGAAGTAGGAAAAGAGAGAAGGAGGAAAGGGAGAAGGGGAGGAAGGAGAAGAAAAGGAAGAAATAAAGGAGGAGGACAAAGAGGAGTATAAAACACATTGAAAATTCCCAGATGAAACAGAAAGAGAATTATTGTTTTCCTTGACTAGATAGAGTCTTGAGCCACTGCTGCAAGTTTATTAGGAGGGAACTGATCTTGCTGTAGCCAGATCTATTGGGTCTTATTGGTATCCAGTGTTATGTACAGTCGAGAGAAAGGAAACTTCCCACAGATGCCTTTTTGCTTTTTACTATCCTCTCTTGTTCAAGAGGGAAAAATTTTGCATTTATGTTTCTTGTGAGCTGGGCTTTGAGAATTGGAGCTGACTGAGCAAAGCAGAATCTTCTGTTACTTTTAGATTTCAGGAGTATGTTATTTTTGAAAGAGCATAATATTTTTTCTTAGTGTCCTGTTAAGGGTGGCAATGAGGGAAAAGATCTTGTTGCTGATTCATTATCATATGAGTAGAATAGGAGTGGTTTTGCCTAGCAAGAGACTGGTAAGGACAAGAAAGGGAGCAGCTATTACAGAAATGGTTTTAAGTAGGGAAGATTGTTCCTGAAGGAACCAGAGATATTGTGACCTGTAGTCCAGAGTTTAAGTTACCCCAGGTCCATTGGTTTCCCTAATTATGTGCTTTCCTGCTAAGTTTCTATGTGCATTGATGAGGAAGTGTGACCTAGTTTTATGGGAGGACTTTAATAATATTCCTGTTCTGGCATTCAGTTGAACAAATTATGTGATTATTCTTTCTTGGATTTTCTATTGAGTAAATATGATGTTGCTTTTGTCTTATTATTTAGCAAGTTTTTATGTTTGAGTTAATGGTACCATGGTGACTGATGGGGAAGTGGTAAACACACCAATAGAGTCTTAGTAGCTACGGTGGCAAGTAGTAGAAAATATCCCCCAATGTGAGGATTATCCTTAGGCCTGTGAGAAATTCCTTTCCCTGAGAATCCTAGATCTACCAGTATAAATGCTAGTGGGCTAAGAGAGTTGCCCACGGAGCAAGAATGAAGGTCTATACCATAGGTGTCTATGCTATAACTAGATTATATTTTGCAGCAGAAAAAGGGTATTACTAGTTATATTAGTGTACATGAACCTTTCTTTCAGTCTCCTTTGTTTAGCAGTGGAACTTCTGGGTTAGAAGGTACAGAAGCTATATGATCTTATTTCACATCTAAATAAATAATTTTCCCATTCCCTTCCCCCTTCCAATTGCATGTAGTAGAAATGTGCCAACAATTTCCCTGTTCTTTTAGAAAGTATCCTTTTTTTTGCAAATAGGGTTTATATTTATTATATTTATAACCACAGTTCATAGTACTGTGCCTCTTGCATAAAAGGGATTTAATAAATATTAATTTATTGATCCATGAACAACTTTTTAAAGTTCTACTAGCTGGTGCAAAAGCGAACACTTGTGTGCATCTACAATGAGATATTGTGATGAAACCATTCTGTAATGATGTTCTATCTTTTCCTAACCCTTTCATTTGGTCCCTAGGTTCTCTACTCCTGAAAAATCAATGAAATAAACCATGAAATCTACTATCATCTTCCTCCTTCTTGTGCCACTTTGCTGGGCCAAGCCATTTCAAACGGGCTTATTTGACTTTATGCTCGAGGATGAGGCCTCTGGGATAGGTCCCACCGACACTCTTTTTGAGTTAGAACCACCACTGGGGCCAGTCTGCCCTTTCCGTTGCCAGTGCCATCTTCGAGTTGTTCAGTGTTCTGATTTGGGTAAGTCCATTTGAAATTCCTTTCTTTTAAGTACCTCATTAGCTTTCAACATCACATTATAGAAGCTTAGCATTAGTCAAATGAATTATGATCTAGGAAGAAACAGGTGTAGGATGTGTTCAGGAAGGACCAGCACCTTTGGTATGATGGCTGCCGAGTCTTTTTGGGGACTTTTTCCACCTGTGGTATCTACTTGTTCCACTTAACTCTAACCTGTGGCTCCAAGAAGTTGTAGAATGTGCAGTGGCCTTACCTGTGGTAAACTGTTTTGGCAGGATGGGCCAAATCAAGTTGAGGGTAATCAAGGGTTCTCAAACCCATTGATGAGTTAGAGGAGTAGACACTCCAAGCATGTGAAGACTTCATCTGGTGGAATGGGTGGATGAGAACAATATGTTCCAATGGCCATGAAGGCAAATGAAGCAGGCGATGTGGAGTGCTTAGCTGTGGGATAGTGAGAAGTTGGGTGAGCTCTGGAGTCATAATTGGTTCAGTTGCTTCAGTCATGTCCAACTCTTTATGTCCTCATTCGAGGTTTTCTTGGCAAAGATCCTGGATTAGAGTGGAATGGACTTCTCCATTTCTTCCTCCATCTCACTTTAGAGAGGAAGAAATTGAGGCAAACAGGGTTAAATGACTTTCCCAGGGCCACAGAGCTAGTAAATGTCTGAGGCTGCATTTGAACTCATGAAGAGGAGTCTTTGACTCCAAGCCCAGTGCCCTATACACTGTACCACATCATAAGAGCTTGGTTCAAATCCTGATCTGATGCTCACTTGGCCTCTGTTTGCTCATTTCTAAAATTAAGGACTTGGGCTAGAAGGTCTCTAAAATTCATCTCAGTTTTCAGTATATTACTTGTTAGATGATATTTTGAGGTTTGCAAAGCACCTAACAAATGTGATCTAATTATATCGTCATGGATCCTATAACCTTGGTTTGAATCCTGGTTTTGTAGTTTGATGCTTATGTTCCCTGGAACATGCTACTTCTTTTTTCACCTCCATTTCCTCATTTGTAAAAATAAGACCCTCGAAGATCCATTTAACCTTTTTAAAAAAAGTATTTTATGTGTTTTCAGTGTTTTACAATCACTTCCATACGTCTTAGGTTTTTTCCCCTATCTCCCTGCCTTCTCCCCTCCCTGTCATTCCCTCCCAGAGACAGCATACAATTTTATAGAGGTTCTACACATACATTACTATTAAACACATTTTCACCTTAGTCATGTTGCATAGAAGAATTAAAATGAATGGGAAAAATCAATCCATTTCACCTTTAAGGACAAGGTCTTTGGAAATCTATTATTTCCATGAAGAACATCTAAGTCAGTAGCAATAAATTAAAATAATAAAAAATTTCTAGTACCAGTGTCCTTTCTTCTAAGCTTTTGGTTCAATGGAACTTGAACATTCAACATTTAACTTAATTAACATTTAATTTAACATTTAAGCATTCCAGGACTTGCTTATCTCAGGAACTCAATAGTGAAGAAAAGTTATTAACACAATGCTAAAAGACATTACAAAATTATATTAAAATGTTGAAGTATCAAAATATGGGCTTATATTTGAGGTGCATAATGAATAATATCTAACATTTATATAGTATTTTAAGGTTTACAAATCATTTTGAAAATATTATTTCATTTGATCTTCACAATGACCCTATGAGGTAGTTGCTATTATTATCCTCATTTTGCATATGGAAAAAAAAAATAAAAACAAAACAAAAACTAAGGCTGAGAGAAGTTGTCAAGTCAACAGGCATTTTTTTTTTCATGATTAATTTCTTAGAAAGTCTGGCTTACTGTTTGGGTCCAAGATCTTTCTCCTGATCCCAGATCCCTCCCCTTGGGTGCTAGCTACTTTTGTACAGTTGAGAGAACACTAAAAATAGAATAAATGATAAATTTCATGACTGGTTAATGGCAGAAGTAGAGGAAAATCTATAACTGTTTGAGGGGCATTGTTCATCAATCATGGCCACCTTAGTCAGTAGCTTTTTAAGATATTAACTGCAAGACTTCTTGATGAAGACGTTCTACTTGCCACCTCAACAGAAGTTTTCATTGGAAATTAAATATCTGGTGTTTTGGTCAGCAGTGTCCTAGGGAAGAAGGAAATGGTAGACAAAAGGAAAGGTCACAATGAAATAGTGACAGTGATTCACAGGGATCAGGAGTCTTGATGCTGCGATCACCAGCGCCAGGGTTAATGGAATATTATTCTCTAAAACAAAGAGTCATATGATTTTATCCTATAATCTACAACAATATTATTAATATATAACATCAGTATTACAAATACATAAGAGGCAATTTGGTCACAAAAAGAAGAAAAAAGAGTTGTGATTCTTCCAAGGTGACATACCAAGTGGAAGAACCAAGATCCAGACCCAGGTCATAGGATTATTCAAATCATTATATTTAAAGCTGGGATGCATTTTAGAGATCTACTAGTCCAAGTCTTTCATTTTACAAATGAGGAAACTGAGACCCAGAGAGTGACAACACTAGAATTTGAACTAATATCCTCTAACTCTAACATTCACTTCCTACCTCTGCTTCTTATATTTGAGTCTGACCAGTTTTGACTTTAGAATGACATCTGGTGAGAAGTGTTCAATACTGCAATGGTATTCTAAAATTTTCCTCAATTTTTTTCTAAGGCTCAAAGTGAAAGATATGAAGACATGAATTATTTCTATGACCCCACATACTGGAACCAAGGGAGATCTGGCCAGTCATTTGTGAATTTCAGGGGGAAAAAAAAAACCAAAAAAGCAAAAACTTACTCTGAACTGTCTGTTTACATGACAAATATTTTCAAACTCAGTGACTGATAAAAACATTCTGGATGACCTTCCAATTCCACATCATTAAAAAGCACCAAGTCATTCACAGGAACACATCATAAAAATGTTGTTGTAGGATGGCATGCAGTTCAAGGATTTGGAAAGTCATGGCAGTGTTCGTAAAGATGAGTTATTTTCCCACATTTCATCTGTTCCCTAGACGTCTTATTAAAAGAAAAAAAAGTTCTCAAATTTATTTTGCTTGGGGGGCAAGGATAGGGAGACAGTGTAATTTTGAAAGAACCTCCTGGTGGAAGGGACTCTCCCCTCAGTTATGAAGACTAGACAATCACCTGCAAAGTATGGTTGTAGATATTTGCCCCATGATCACTAGCATGAGGCTAGTTAATTGATTGTGTTGGGGGGGAAGCTTGAACTCAAGTCTGTCTGCCTCCATCTGCTTTACCACTGTTTCTTACTTGTACTTTATAGACTCTTATGTAGAAGGAAAGGAGTTGAGGCTGAGATGACTGATTCTCTTTGTCTCTGTCCCTGTCTCAGTCTGCCATGCTCTGTCTCTCTTATCTGCTTCTCTTTTTCTCTCTCTGCCTTTTCTCTGTCTCTCATTATCTCTCTTTCTCCATCTCTTTATGCTTCTGACTGTCTATCTTTTTGTCTCTGTCTTTGTCTCGCTCTGTCTCTGTTTCTATCTCTCTCTTTCTCTCTCTGTCTCTGCCTGTCTATCTGACTGTCTCCATAGCTATAGATATAGATAAATTCTTTTTTGTTTGTTTGTCTTAAACCATGCCAACGATTTCATTTGAATAGAGAACTCTGGAAACCCCCTCTCCCATTGTAGATTGATAACTACTCTCCAACTAAGTGTTTTAGAGATTTACCTGGGACACTGAAAGATTAAAACTTCTGCATAACCACTCCACATCTAAGAACGTACTTGTACCCAACTTTTCTTTCCTCTGAAGTCAGCTTTCTATCACAACATGGTTCATTGCCTCAACTGATGGGATTTATCACTAGGTATTCTTAAGAAATCATATTGAATTCATAGAATTAAAGTCTGATCAACAATTTCATCCAAGATCTCATGTTAACTTTATTAATTCTATAATGACTGTCCAGAAAAATAATGAATATTAAAGTAATAAATCTCATAAACATTGATCATATCAGCAGAGGGCTCCATAACAGATATTAAAATTACAAGTATCATAAATACAATCACATTTTTAAGAGGCCAGGAACCTTTCATAGCAATTTCCTCACTTTTGGTGAGCATAAAGTATAAAAGCTTTTGGCTAATATATTCATGTGTTTCCCGAAAGGAAAGACATTGATGTGGTGCCTTCTCTATATATTCCCAGAGAATTCCTCAAACTTATCCTCTTTCCCACAGAGAGGACTGTTTGAAGAAAGGTGTTTGAAAACTTGAAAATTTAATCTATATCACATGGGATTTTCTATAGATTATCTATAGATCATCTATATTATTGTCTATATAGGGTATATAGATTATCTATATGTTATTGTGTATCTACCTCTATCAACTATCATCTGTTTATCTCTATCATCTGCCTATCTATCTGTATATAAAGCACATGTGCATACATATATATGTTTGTCTCTCTACAATGCATTAATCACCTATAGATATACATGTGTGCCTACCCATAAATATATTCACAACTACATATCTATGTATATTTTCCATTTTTGGAGTCCTAAATCCACTTCTTAAAGCCAAAAGTAGTGATTTCTAGAAATGGTGCAGTGGGAAGAATAATTCTTCAGACTTTGTTTCAATCTCTATACCTGACATTTACTATATATCGACTGTGAGCAAATTACTTCAGCTCCCTGAGCTTCTCTTTCCCTATCTCTAAATTAAGGAAGTTACAATCAGTGGCCTCTGTGGTTCTTTTCGACTCTTGAGTTATTATCATATGACTACAAGTTGAGCCAATTGATTGGCTAAAAACTATTTTATTTGTGAAAAAGTAAAAGAAAAACTCAAAATCCACTCTCATCAACTGTAGTCTTCCATTCACATTTAACAATAAATTTAACTTTTTTAATTTAGTCCGTCTTTTTCTATCTGAAATAGTAAAAATAGTTACATTCAAGTTTGTATGTAAGCCTGACACAAATATAGTCATGGTGTAGTGGATAGGGCATTAAGACTGGAACGAGGAGCTGGGTTCAAATCCTGCCTCAGAGACTTAGTAGTTATAATCCTTTACAAGTTACTTAACCCATCTGTGCCTCAGTTTTCTACTCTATAAAATAGGAGAGAGGTAGAGCTAATACTCTCCATAATTCCTTCCAGATTTAAATCTATTATTCCATGTTGGTGGTTAATGCAACTCTCATTAAGATAATTATCCCCCTCCCCAACCCCAGTGTTTGCATAGAGGGAATAAGATAATGTTCTTCTTGTAAAAAGATAATGGGGAGGCAATGTGATATAATGACAAGGATGCTAGTCTCAGAGCCTGGAAGACCAGGTCTGACACATCTTTTCTGTGTGATTCTAGGCAAGCCACTTAACTTCTCAGCGTTTTAATATTTGATCATAATTTGAAGAGAAGACCCTGACTTTGCATTAATAGATGAACTTTCATAACCCAGAGATCTTTATACCAGTGAAATGACAGGTCCAGTACCTACCCTTATCCTTATGAAGATGGTATGATTAACTCACTGTTACTAGCTTTGAATTATTTGTTTTTAGTAATAAAGATGATTGATAACCCACCCACAATATTTCATATGCTATCCTGGTTTAACCTTTTAAATACATTTCTTAAACAATCCATCAAAAATTGACAAGACTTTTGAATTAGCTGAACTAGAGAAAGAATGAAACTGTCCTTGGCTTGAATTACTGTAGCTAAGTCATCTTCTCCAGTCAAAAATGACATTAGTAAAAGACAACTATGGAAAAGGAAAAAAAATACAATAATAAGCCATGTTTTATAGATTAAAGTGGAATTTCAAAAAAAGGAAGAAAATCACCAAAGATGAATAGAAGAAAGAGATGAAAAGAGAGATCTGAAAAAGAGACAGTTATGAAAAGGGAAGAGTAAAACAGAAAGACAAGACAGTATAACAGAATAGTGGCTTTATGATAGGCTGAGTTAGGAGGAACCTCAGAAACCATTTTATCTTCATTTTACTAATGAGTAAACTACACAAGTTAAATGACTTATTCCAACTTGCACAATTAGTAAGGGGGCAGAACTGCAGATTTCATGTTTCCAAATTCAGCACTCATCCCATATACTACAGTGCCCTGGGGAAGAATCATCATTTATTGGAAACATTTCTTGGAAATTGTCATTTAGAGCAATGAGTTTCCAATTTTCATTATTAGTGTATTTGTTCCAAAGGAGAAAATATAAATATATAAATACAACTATATATTTAAAAAACTATCTATTTATCATCACACATATTATGGGACATAAAATCAACTCTGAACTGAATATGGACCATCATCACATGCTAATAAGGCAATATTTTGTTGAACATAATATTCTCTGATTTCATTGTATGAATTTCAAAAGGAGCTATCCTGTCAACATGACTCCAATATATGGACATCTTACTACTAGTAATTCTAGGAATAGAAGTGTAGACTTGTGCTTTCATTGATTTAGAGAATCTTCAAATAAAAAAAAATTCCCTTTACAAAAATAAAAGGTGGCATCTCCTCTGTAACTTCTAACCTAGAGGAAATCTTATTGTAGTTGAAGGATTGCACCAAGTCTTCCTCATGGAAAATGGTATGTATGCCAAAATATCCACTTTTGAAATATAGTCTAATAATAATTTATAAATAAAAATGTTTTAAGTGTAAGCACATATGCATAGTTCAGGCGATTGAAAACAGTTTCAGTATCAAATTCCTGCCACAGTACAGTACCGTAACTTTGGTTCTATCGATAAATATTTTGGAGTAGTATGTAGAGGGTCTGACCTCAGGGTCAGGATGATCCAGGTTCAATCTTCATCTCTAATGTATTCTGGCTTTTGCTGATAGGCGAGGCACTGCTTTTCTCAGTGCCTCCCACTAACTCTCAAAGGTCTGTCTACAAATTGGGAAATAAATCTTAGAAGTGCACAAGAATAGTTTTAGGAAAGTTATTCTCTGAGGGAAGAAAATCTGTAAGTTACAGAGCAGGCACCAACTTACACGACTGGAAGGTTTTCCTCACAGGGGAACTCCATGTATCTATGAATCTCATATTGAGGTTTAAAAAAAAAACAAAAAACAAAAACTTGATTATTTTAAAATCTAAATTGTAGAAAGGTTTTGAAACTGGACAAGTCTTTTAACCTCAAAGACTTCAACAATTTCCAAAAAATCTAAATTACAGAAAGGTTTCAAAATTGCACAAATGAAGGGAGTTTCCACTCTGATGAAATCCTATGTCTGGATTCCATCTCTCCTTCCTGCCACCCCCAAAAGACATATCTGAGAAGATTGGGATCATGCTTAGCAAGGTCATTTTGCATATTGTGTTGGGGGTTTCTAGGTCTAATCTTCAGGAATTCACCTTGGAATGATGACATCTAAGACTAGGTTTTAGAGAAAATACTCCAAAGAAAACCATCAGCATGGGTAAATAAATAAATGGGGCTTCCAAAAGACATAAGAAATGCCAATTTTTTCCCCACTGTGAGCCATTTGAGTTGCATGTTAGCAGGATATGAAATATTTCCTCCTTTTTATTAAAGTTGTTTTAAAGTGTTTTCATGGCTTAGCTCTGTGAGGGCAGGAATGTATCCTGGCTAAATTTTATAAAGACCTCAGTACTTAGCTCAAAGTAAGTGCTTAATAATATGGACTGAATTAAATTCAAGTATTCTAGATAGAATCTTAGAGGACCTCAATGACAAATGGGATCAAGTTGGGATTCTTCCATATGGCTCTGGGATTTTAAACTGTCAGGTCAATGCTGGGGCATTGGGTAGAGACGCAGCCATGAAACTGGAAGATCAGGGCAGGTCAATTAGGTAGGTAACTCTCTAAAATTCTAAGTCTTAAGAGACATTCATTGGCAGAATGTCTTTTCTTAAATGTGTGTTCATCTGTAATGAAATTGCAGATCCAATAACCAGTCTTCTATTCTGTTGAATAAATAAAAGATAATAATTAAAATACAGCTAGAAAGATAAGGAGGCTCTCAATTTTGAGGGGGGCTGACAGTGCCGAACTGAGGAGTTGGACACGTGGAGAAGTAATTGGGAACAAATGAAAATTTTGGAGCAGGTTAATGAAGTGATCATCTAGTTTCAAAAGAAAGATTAATTATTCTAGAAAAGAATATGGATGGATATTCATCTGTTCATATGGATGAACAGATGAATGAATGAATGAAAAAGCATTTACTAAGCATTTATCTTGTGCTTGGCATTGTGTTAGTGCTGTGAATATCAATAATAGCAAGAAAGACAATTTCTGTCCTAGGAATTTATATTTTAATGGGAGAAGATCAATCAGTCAGTGAAGAAACATTTATTAATCACTTAAGTGTCAGACACTGAAGAGCTGTGCATATGGGCAGGAGTAAGGTAGAGGCCCAATTCTGGGCAAGAAAAAAGGAAAATCACTCACTTTTCAGGGTATAGAGTCCTGGGGGAAAATTCTGGGGGAGACAGGGTTAAGCAGGATGGTCAGAGGACAGGTGGCATGGTTTGAAAATGTGCAGGAAATGACAGAGAATCCTGGTTTTGAAGTACAGACTAAAGGAGATAGATAGATAGATAGATAGATAGATAGATAGATAGATAGATAGATAGATAGATAGATAGTTTAGGAGGCACATGGATTGGACTAACTAATCTCTAAAGGAACTTTCCACTGGAAAGTGGACAATCTATATTAGGATGATGGCACTTGGGAAGGAAAGGAAAAGAGGGGAGGAGAAGGGAGGGGAAAAATTATAAAGATATTATAAAGCTAAGATTGATAGAAACTGATAGCAGATTGAATATAAATGCTGAAGGAAAAGGAAGAACAGGTTTAAGAGCAAAGGAAGGAAGCCCAGATTTGAACACATTAAACTTGGAGTATTAATGATACAACTAATTAAGGGGTTTTTAAGATAGGTACAAAAGCATATCTAGAGTTCAGAGGAGAGATATTAACTAGTGATGGTGTTAAATCATTGAACTGGATGGGATTTGAAGATATGGGAACCAAGGAGATTTGTAAGGGAGCGAGAGTATAGAGAGGAAAGTTAAGAGATCCATGAACTGGAGATGGAGAAGTGGTTAGAGAAATAGGAAGAATACCAGAAGAGTGTGTTGTGTCTGAAACTAAGGAAAATGAAGGTATCTAGTAGAAAGGAGTGGTCAATTGTGCCAAAAATTGCAGAGAAAAAAGGAGGGTAAGGACCAAGAAGTGGTTAACAGAGTTGGTAATCTGGAGGTCATTGTTGTGAATGAAAGCTTACCTTAGAGTGGTGAGTGAGAAAGCAGAAGCATTAAGTATAACTTTCCCCAAGAAATTAAGTAATGAAAGAGAGAGGAGATATGGGATGGCAACTAGTTGGGGCAAGGGAGTCAAAGGAAGGCTTTCATTGGATTGAGGCACTGGATAGTTCTTAGTGCTCTTGAAAGATGATTGTTAAATTTTCAGTGTGATTGTTTACACCTTGGAAATCTACAAAAAATCACAAAGCAAAGCCTGATTTATTATTTGCTGGTATTCTAAATTCTGAAATGTTGCAGATAAAATGTTAATAATGCAGATTAAATTTTAAACTATGCCATGCACACACACACACACACACACACACAGATCTGATTATTTACCATTTAACAGTACAGTCCTTGATATGTTGGGACTGGGGAGACCTGAGCACGTCTAAGGGTAAGAGTGGATAAGACAGAGCCAATGGTGAAGAAAAAAAATGTATTTGAGAGAAGGATCAAAGTATCATACATTTAGAGTCCTAGGGAGCTTAAAAGAGGTGAGAAAGAATGAGATTAAGGGAAGATGTAACGGATTTATACTTAAAGAGTACTAAGGATACCACTTTGTTAAAGGCATCATTGGGTTATTTATATTTTATAAATAACTTAATCATATTCAATATTTCTATAGTGCTTTCAAGTTTGCATGTTGCTTTACATATATCTATATCTATAGCTATCTATCTATCTATCTATCTATCTATCTATCTATCTGTCTATCTAATCTCATTTGACCACACAACAACCCTGTAAGGAGGTACTATTATCTCCATTTTGCATATGAGTAAACTGAGGCTGAGAAAGGTCCCTTCAAGTCTCAACTCAAAGCGTTACCTCTTACATATGTTCCTTGATTTCTTCATTACTCAGTGCATCTGCATCATGGTAGGCTTTCACATATACGTATTTGTTACATATATTATTAATCTGTGAATTTGGAAACAGATTTTTTCTCCTTTGTATGATGTAAAACTCTTTGAGAATCACTACTGTCTCACTCTTGTATCTAGTGCGATGTTTGTCACAAGTTGCTGCTTATAAATGTTTGTTAGAATGAGACAGTGTAATGGATAGCTTGAGGGTCGTATTAGAACCTTAGCTCCTTTATGAAGGACTCTTACAAAGTTGATGATCAAAATTGCAAATAATAAGAAGGGTATGGAGGGGTTGCAATCTGCATCAGTGGAGGAAGTACTGAATCGATAGGTGTCTATACTATTAAATGGTAAGCTCCTTGAGGTCAGGGGTTTTGTGCCTCTTTTTGTATCCCCAGAACTCAGCAAGGTGCCTAGCACATAGGAGGTGCTTAATAAATATTTTTGATTGAGTGAATGATTTGATGAGATAACCTTCCATTTGTAAGTTTAGCATTACTTGTTCAATAATCATGTATAGGGCCAGTCTTCCACAGGTCCTTTTTGGAGAAGTTCACATAGTGAAAGAGGCTTGAAAATCCACATTTGCTACCTTTTTCCAAGTTGTAAGAACCTCACAGCAACTTTGGAAGGTTTACAGGTCAACAAAAACAAACAAACAAACCAAAATGTACCTGAAGGTATCTGGAGTATGTCAAGTTGCATTAGGTCAATGGTATGTCAATCAGCAAGCATTTATTATGTGCCTACTGTGTACCACATATTTTGCCAGGCATTGGAGATACAGAAGTAAAAGATGGCCAGGTCCTGTTCAAGAACAGGTGAATTATTTAAATAATTTTAACCTAATTTTCTTCCTTTGAATTTTGAAGGGAAATAAAAAAAATAGCTTCATCTCCCTAGTTACTCAGTAATAGAGAGAAAATATAAGAATAAACAGACTGAAAATAAACAAAGCTTTGGATTGATGTGATATATGGGGTACATTTTGAGAAACTCAAAGGAATTATGGTGCAAAGACCTCTACTTTCTCCCAATAATGTACCCCATATGTCAATCCAAAGTACTGCATGGACTTTGAACATCCCTGCATTTGACCATAAGGATAATTCTTGGCAACATCGCTAATATTTAGGCACATAAAAATATAAAGTCAAAAAAAGATCAACATCCTATTCTCAGTTGAAATCCCAGATGCAACTGAAGAAAATAAGATTGGGAACCAAGCTCTTGTATAAATCTTGGAGTTTGGAAACATGCCATTGAAAAATGCATGAAATTTTGGAATGACCTGGCCTTTATCCACACTGATGTTCACCAGATTTCTTACAGTTGTTAAAAGAACAGTCATTTATCACTGGGACAGCTGTGAGGAAAAGTAGTTATTTATTTTCCTTCATTTCAGAAAGTACTTTTTTGCTGACAGATTTTATGAAAAAAGAGTAAATCTTTAAAAAAAAATTCAACTAAATGCATTAAAAAAGAAACTGAAGTTCCTTTACACACACACACACACACACATGCAAACACATACGTATATTATACACACAAACATAAATATATAAATCACATTCACAGGTGCAGGTAAATTTACATATGTTTAAAAATAAACAACTGTAGAATATTTGGGGAATAGTTTGCCAAAACTATTGTTCAGCCTCTGACACTTTATGAATGATTGCTTCTAAATAACCTTTACTGATTTAGAGAATAACAAATAAATTTGTGGGCTTACCTAATGACAATAGATGATAAACTAAAAGGGATGAAACACTACAGTTGATAAAGGAAAAACTGTGTCTTCAGAAATTTGTCAGAAATCATATGCCCATGGTTTAAGTCATTAAAAAACAGCAACTAATAAACTATTGCATTTACCTATACATTTGTTTTAAATTGGTTTCACACCAGTCACCAAAACAATCCACTTAAAATAATTTTGAAATCATTAGATTATATTCCTTTGTTGTTTCTGAAATTCTATTACAGCTCCTATGAAGAAAATTGTAGGTTTTTAATTGCTATCTAAATTAATGGATAAATCTACTTGACAGTCACATTTTAAGGATAACTACAAGATTCGTTGCCTTCAATATAAACGTCTTAAGGATTTGTAGTTAGCAGCAGATTTTTTTAGTTTATCTTTCTCTAATAACTTTTAAATTGTAAAACATTGGATTACACAGAAAATTAACTATTTAGAAAGTAGATGTACATAATTTGAAATTCCAAGTGAATCACGCTTTCTCGATAATTGAATCATTAGTCATTGACTAAATAATCAGTCTTACAGGACCATTTCTCTCTTAGGCAGAAGAGAAGAATAAAGTAAAATGTTATCCATTACTAAATGAGGAAGGAATGAGAGTAACATAAGATACCATTTCAATGGCATGCTATTTTTCTAATATATATATATATATGTATAAATGTTTTATATATATATAATGTTATACACACATGAACATATATGTATGTATCTGTTTATCTGTCTGTCTGTTTGTCTCTGTATCTATTTAAACTGACTCTTCTCCCAATTTAACTGCTATGTGAAACATGGAGAAATGCATCTTTGAAGGGTAATACCTGGTTTGATGTTTGCTACTACTAAAATAGAGGTGAATTGACTCCTCATGTTGCCTATAGTCTGGTTGTTTGCTCCAGTATTCCTATAATTCAGAGTAGTTACCACTATATGACAAATAGTTCTTTGTTAGATTAGGTAACAGGTGAAATCTTTCCAGTATAGCTACAGCGATTTAGGACAAAAACAGGATTTAAGCTTTTTGTATGATATACTTTTCACTTCAAAGAAATAATTAATTCTTGGTAAGAAATATGATTTCACTTAGTCTGGCCAAACTTCTTTTAAAAAGAAATTTCATGTGAACTTTTAACACTAGTAGGATCAGGTATATCAACTGATGCAAAAAAAAAATTACTTGGTCCTTTTAGGTATTTTAAAATCTCAATCTGTCTAGTGTATATTTTGAACAGACTCAAACATTTATGGCAAATTGTTTTTAATATGTCAATACAGTCAACATGAAGACTTTTTATTTAGTTGACAGATATATTCAAACTTGCATTGCCTCAAAGTGATGGAATCTCAAAATCTCAGGGTAAGAAGAGATCACCATGGCAATCTAGTCAAGCCCACCTTCAGTTAAGTGTCTGATCTATAATATAGGTATTTTTTTATTTCTCTTCATTGCCTATAGTTCAGCAAATTTTTGTGATTGTTGAGGCATTTGTCATGTCTGACTCTTCATGACCTCATTTGGGGATTTCTTGGAAAAGATAATGGAGTGGTTTTCTATATCTTTCTCCAGCTCACTTTATAGATAAGAACTGAGGCAAACAGGATTAAGTGACTTGCCCAGGGTCACACAGCTAATAAATGTTTGAGACCAATTTGAACTCAGGTTTTCCTGATCCAGGCTGGCACTCTATCCACTTTGTCGCCTAGATGCTCCTGCTTGGCAGGTAGTAGGTACTTAATAAATAGGTAATAGTGATATAGTACTTCAAGGTTTGCAAAGTACTTGATACATATTGTCTAACCTCAATAACCCAGGAAGTTGGTGCTATTATTATTATTATGATGTCCCTTTTATAGAAAAGGGAAACTAAGGTTCTTTTAACCTTACCCAGAGTCATCACACCAACAGTATGGATCAAAAGCAAGACTTGAAATTATATTTTCCAGTCTCTATGGCCAGTTTTCTCTCTGTCACACCACATTACCTTCTCAGTATATGTTGCATAATTCATTCTTAGGTTGATAAGTTTGGAGAAGTTCAGAGGAAAGGGGTCACTTGGGATGGTGATGATTCTGGGAGAATTTCTAGAAAAAGTAGGAATAAATGGACTTTGATGGATAGTTAGGATTTGAGCCAATGAAAACAGGGAAGGAGGAAAAGATGGTCCAAATAAGAGGTACGATTCAAATAATAACAGTGGTGATAATGATGTTTGCATTATCAGAAAAGTAAGCACAATGCTGATCTACACAGATCATGCATTTAGAGCTATCTTAGAGGTCATCTAGTGTAACCTCCTCTCATTTTACATTTGAAACAATGGAAGACAAGAGAGATGGAGAGATGTGCCCAAGACCACCTTGGTAGAAAATAGCAGAGGCTAGATATGAACCAAAGTCCTCCCACTTTGGATATTGGGAGCTTTCCACAGCTCCACATTGTCTCCACTCCATAATATAAATGGATAACCATGCAGTGTTAGTGAAAAAGGAATGAATCTTGGATTTAAAGGCAGACTTTTATGTTGGTTCTACTTTTTTTTTTCATTTTAATATGAACTTAATAATTTGAGACTTCAAAGAATCTATGATCTCATTAATGTGGGTTTCTCCTCCAACGATGTAGATAGTGATCAATCACATTCCTTTTGCTGTCCCTGTGCCTTTTCGGACTGTTAGAAAAGCCTGTCTGTAACCTCCCATGAATCCTCCAAATGAGTTCACCCATTGAGAAACTCATAAACTTAAAAACCCACACAATACCCTCATAAATGTACAGAACAAGGAGAAAAATCTTACGTGGCAATCCTAGTACTTGTTTGGTCCCAAGGAAACTAATAAAAAACAAGCCAAACAAAACATGTTTCTCTTTTGTGTACTTTTCCATGTTTCTTTAAAGTGCTACCATTGCATGGTGTTTATTCCCTTTTTTCTCCCTCCCTTTTCTCTATTTCTTTCTCCTATCCTTTTCTTTATTTTCTTCCCTCTCTTTCCCTCTCTCTCTGTCTCTGGATCTCTGTCCTATAAGTATCTCAAACTCATCATATCCAAAATTTTCTTTTCCCTTAAACTTTCCTCTAAACCTCCACAGTACTCTGAGTGACATCAACAGTCTTTTATTTATCCAATTTTAAAGTCTTAGTTTTAATTATTTCTTCTCCTTCACCCCCATATTAAATCAGTTGTCAAGTCTCGTCAATTCTATCCAAAAACATGCTTTTGCATTCGTGTCCTTCTCTTTATATATATATATATATATATATACATATATATACATATATATGTATATGTATATATATATGTGTATATATATATATATATATACAATACCCCTAATTCTTTCTTTAAATCCAATAAACAATTAAGTGCCTACTATGTGCTAAAAATTGTTTAAGTGGTTTCCTAATTGGTCTCCCCAATTCCAGTCATTTGTTTCTCTAGCACAACTTCAAAATAATTTTCTTAAGTCAATCTTCCACATGATATCTGAATGATGATGAGATACTTACAAAATTCAGACATGGAGATGCATAGTGCTTTGCACATGTCAATCAATCAATCCTTAGGCATTTATTAAGTACCAACTATGTGCCAGACACCTTACTAACCACTGAGGATACTTGTAAAATGAACTAAGAAATCCTTCTTCTCAAAGGGTTTATAATTTCATGTGAAAGAAACAAAAGTGCATCTAAAAGTATATTCACAATAAATTCAAAGTGAATAAATGTAAATCCATACAAAACAATTAAACACAAGGAGATTTGTGAGGGAGAGCAATAACATTTTGTTGAGCAGAAGCTCGGGAAAGGCTTCCTGTAGAAAATGGTAACTGAGTTTCATCTTAAAGAAAAGACGCAAGCTGTGAGGGAGAGGTGAGATGGGAGGGCATTCCAGGTGTTGGCCATAGCCATTGCAAAGGTCCAGAGGTGGAGATTGAGTATCCCATGTGCAGAACATTTCAGCTAGATTACAGAATGCTAGAAGGCATTCTCAAATGAGACTTGAGAGGCAGTGTGGAGACAGGTTGTGATTGATTTTAAAAGGTATATAGTAGAGCTATGGTTTCTCCTGGAAGTAGTACTGAGGTAGATAGAGTAGGAAAATGGTAGAGTCAGATCTTCCCTAAAAGGAAGGAGTCAATTTGGAGGATGGCCTGGAGTGGGGAGAAAATCTTGAGAAAGGGAGTTCAGTTAGGAAGCTCTTTTTATAATGTGGACAAGAGATGATGAGATCCTGACCTAAGGATATGACTATGTGAGAAGAGAGAAGGGGTCATATGCAAGAAAGGCTATGGAGGCAGATATAGCACAGTAGGCACTGAATATTTATTGATTTCAAATGAACCAGATGGAAATGTATGGGAAGCAGATCCAGGCATGGAGAACAATCTAAGAGATGGAAGAGGGGATAGGAAGAAACTGGGCAAGTGAAAACATGGATTCCCTTCAGATCATGACTTAAGAGCTAGCTTCTACATGAAGCCTTTCCTTACATTCCAAGCTTCTAGTGCCCCTCAAATACCTTTTAAAAATAGTATGTATATATACATATAGATGCACATGCATGTACACATATATATACACACATATGTATATATAGTGTGTATATCTATCTATCTATCTATCTATCTATCTATCTATCTATCTATCTATCTATCTATCTATCTATAGATATACACAGATACCCACACATATATCTCAGCTAGGTGGCACAGTGGATAGAGAGCTTGGCCTAGAGACAGAATGACCTGAGTTCAAATATGGCTTCAGACACATATTGGTAGTGTGTGAGCCTGGCCGAATAATTTAAATCTCTTTGCCTCAGTTTCTTCATCTGTAAAATGAGCTGGAGAAGGAAATGGCAAACCACTCTGGTATCTTTGCTAAGAAAAACCCGAAGAGGGTCATGAAGAGTTGGACATGATTGAACAACATGCACATTTTATATACACACATGTATATACACATACACACATACATACATACACATATGTATATAGAGTGTATATATAGGTAATATGCATAGGTACATGCAAATTGTATCCTTTTATTGAATATGACCTTCTTAAAGGCAGGGGCAATTTCTTTTCTGTCTTTGTATCCCCAGTATCTAACACAATTCTTGGAACAATTCACAGGTTCCCAAACTTATTTGGCCTACTGCTCCCTTTAAAAAAATACTCATCGCCCCCTGGAAATCTACTTTCTTCAACTTTTTAATGTTTCTTTCTTTTTTCTTTTGAAATGTGTGTTATTTCAAACTACTACAGGCCCCTGGATCATTCCAGTGCTCTCTGGGGGCAGTTTCACCAACTTTGGAAACTTAGGTTTAGGTGTTTAATAAATGCTTGTTGATTGATTGTAATAGGCGGAGTAGTGGAAAATAAGCCTAGGAAGGTATGTTGGAACCAGATTGGGGGGAGAGCCTTAAATACTAAGGAATTTCTATTTTATGTAAGGAATTTATATTTTATTCTCTAGGCAATAGGAAGATGTTTGCATAGGAGGACAGTTACAAATTCATATCTATGTATACTAACCAACTACATCAGTAAAAAAAAAAATCTCCATCAGCAATTTGGGTCCTGTTTTGCTGATCTATCAAATTAGGGCATTGTCCTAGATGGTTTCTTAGGTCACTTTCATGAGTCTATATCATAGGGGTAAAATCCTTCTCTCATACTAGAGGTAGATGGATGAGTGATAGAATCTCCCAATGTCTTTACTAGCCCTAGGATTATGTGATATATTACAAGCAATGCTTGCCAACAACTGCTGAGATTAACTGCTTCCTGGGCTGCTAAAGACTGCCTGCTAAAGGTCTCTGTCAGCACTCATCTTGATTAAGTACCAGTCAGTACCATAGGTTTGCCATGAGACTCACCCTGGTAAAGAAGGGCTAAGCTAGAGTTAATGCCTTTAATATCTGGATGTACCCTCCCTCACCCAAGTTCTAAATTCTGACTTTTCCCTGGTTTCACACTGATGATGAGATCTATTCCAAGCTTTGAGATATGAAAATGCATGAATTTTACCCCAAGCAGTTTCCTGCTGAACTCAAGTTCAGGGACATTACCACAATTATTCTTGTCATGTAGCCAGATGTGCTGTGCTTTGACATCCTTCTCACTTTATGTCCCACCTGGAGCTTGTTTGTTTGTTTTTTTCAGTTTGGCCAGGACCCAACATTAAGTCAGATGTTGAAGTTAAGTCAAACATATAGAAAGAAACTCCATTAAAAATGAAGATATTGGAAAGGCACTATGAGAAGCAAAGATATGGAAACATTTGCCTAAATTTCCCCTCTCAAGGAGAAGCATTTTACTATCTCTTTATGCTTTCTGTTCAAGTATCTAATTAACAGAAATTTGGCAGAGGTTTCCACTTCCCAAAAGGCATACAAGTAGGAAATTATCATTTCCTAAAATGGCAGCCGTTGCTATTACAAACCTCAATTGAATACATTCCTGCAAGGCTGACTACTTTTTCTACCAGTTGTTGAAAATGTTTCACTCATTAATTCTCCATGGATGATTTCTGTAAGTCAGCCTAACTGAAAATTATCCTATTGTTAGCTCCTCTCACCTTTCTCCTTTTTAAATATATTTCCAGAATGGGAAAGACAGTTGACTATTGATCTGGGATCAAGAACGACCTTGAGTAAAAATGATCAGATTAGTAAAGACATGTGAATAAAGCTTAGAAACAATCAAGAACTGAGTGATTAACAAAACAAAAGTGTTCTTTAACCTAAGTCTTTCTCTTGGAAAACAATCTTGGTTATGCAATACTAGAGAGGTAATTTCCACAGTCTTTTGATATACAGGAGTAGCCAGTTATCACTTTTATCAAACGCTCAAAGTACATTCAAATTAAATGTTTTAAACTACTCTAAGACCAAAGAACTAGAATGATTCCTTGTAAAGTGACTTGTATACAGTTAATACTTAATAAATTCTGGTTGAAGGAAATGGAAAGGAATACTATCATTGTGATAAGATTCCAAATGTGTCTTATCCTCATTGACCCTGTAGACTGATTGTGAATCCTTCTGACCTTTGTAGACCATTTGATAATCCATGGCTAAAATCCATACCCAAGCCTTCCTCCCCATCTCCCTCCCCCTCCCCAGTTAAATTGTCAGAAAGATGAGAACCATAAGGATGATCCAACATCTTAGCATGATCATTTTGTTTCCATGACTTCATTTTAGCTCCATAAAAACTATTCAGAAAATGGTCCCAAAGAGACACTTAGATTGAGACTATCCAATACTCCTTTGGCACATGAAACAGAAACTGAAGAGATTTCTCTTTCAGAAAACTTGGATAAATTGTCAAGTTTGTGAGACAACCAAAAAAAAATAGAATTGTTCATTTCATTTACTCCAGGGTAAGACTGTCTTTGACACACTTATCTTGGAAAAAAATCTTTATCTTTAAAACTGACAATTTAGATATTGTTAAAATTTTCTTATCAGAGTGTTCAGGGAAGATATTAGGATCTTGACATTTGACTCATACAGACAACCTTATCGAAGGAAAACATTTAAAACAAAAACAATGAAAGGGAACGAGTGTTGTTGCTGAGTGCATGGGTTGGTATGTACTCTCTAGAGAAACAGAGATTTGCAGGAGATCAGACTTCTGGGGAGGAATATCTAGTTCAGTTTATCATTAAATGAAGAAAAAAATGCTGAGCCTTAGAGGGAACAGATAAAGCACATATTTTTAAGCCACTCTCCAAGTAAATCCCTGAAGAAGAAAGGGAGGTTTCTGGGAAAGCAAATTATTGCAACATGAAAAGACTTTGTAAAATCACAATTTGTGATTAGGTAGTCTTTTCTACTAATCACTTATCTTTCTGCCCTTCACAGGCCTGGAATCAGTGCCAAAAGATCTCCCTCCAGACACAACCCTGCTGGATTTGCAGAACAACAAAATTGCTGAAATAAAAGATGGGGATTTTAAGAATCTGAAGGATCTCCATGTAAGTAAATAAAATAAACCACAACACACACACACACACACACACACACACACAACTGAACTGGCCCTGAGATGATCTCAAAGTAAAATAAAACACACACTGTGTGAGTAAATCATAAAAATACCCAATTACTTTCCCTCTAACCTCAATAAATTGTCTGTCTCTGTCTCCGTCTCTCTTTCTGTCTGTCTCTCCCCTCTCTGTCTCTGTCTCTTCATATTTCTCTATCTCTCAATCATTATCTCTCTGTGTCTCTCTGTCTCCTCTGTCTCCCTGTCTCTCTGTCTCTATTTGTCTCTCTCCCTGATTCCCCCTACCTTCCTCTCTTCTCCTTTCTCTCCCTTTCTCCCTCCATCTCTCTCTGTGTTTATTTCTCTTTCTATGTCCTTTGTCTTTCTTTTTGTACTCTGTCTCTGTCTTTCTTCCTCCCTCCCTTGCTCTGTCTCTCTCTGTCTCCATCTCTCTGTCTCTATTTCTGTCTCTGTATCTTTTCTCCTTCTCCTCCTCCCTCCCTTCCTCTCTCCCTCTCTCTCTCTCTCTCTCTCTCTCTCTCTCTCTCTCTCTCTCTCTCTCTCTCTCAAACACACACACACACACAGCATCATATTTGTTAATCCATAAGAATGCTTTCCACTCCTTGTATACATCTCATGCCTTTACCATCTTTTGTTTTTAACCTCTTCTACTTATTCTAGTTCTGGATTTTGCTGTCGTAATCTTCCTAGACTTTTGTTTCCCCAGCCCTAGAAAGGATACAACCATTCTCCACTTTGCAAAATGGCACAAGGTATATGGTACCAAAGCCAGTCTTAGTGTCTGTGCTTAAGTCCTGCCCCTAATCCATCCTGGCTCTAGACCTTAGGCAACTTCTTTATCTTCTCATTGATTTCAGACAAATCCTGAAGACTAGAATTTGGACAATATTTGTTGAGTATGCAGTTTGAATAAGCAGTTGTTAACTGAGAGTTCTCAACGTGGATAGGTCTCTCCCTCTCCTTCAAAATAAGATGAAGAATGAAAATATCTTAGAAATGATTAGATTAATCTGTATTTTTTACATTTTTTTTAATAGCTAATGGCAGAATTTCAATGATGCAGAAACAACTGTTGGTTCAGCTTATCATACGTTATGTGTGTCCTGGCTTTATATTCCTAGGTTAATTGCTTTTTGAAGAGCTTTCTGACTATTTAATAGTCTTGGAAGTGAATTTGCTGACTCTGGAATCCTACCATCTAATGAAAGATAATAAACACAAATTCACTTTCACATACTGACCACCTTAATTTTGGGAAGGACTTAGGAGAACAAGAGGGGTGTGGGACAAAGAGAAGTTGAGTTTCAGCTGCGATGCTACTGACAGTGTCTTGGATGAGGAATTTCTCTTCGGATCCCAGTTTCCTTATCTGTTAAAAGAATGTTGGATGAGATGGCCTTTAAGCTCCCTTCCAACCCGAAAATCTATGATCCTGTGACAAACTTAATGAATCTTGTGCTCTTCCCTCTGCAAATGTGGCTGTTTCCCAAGATTTGGTCCTTGGCATTCTCTTCTTCATGGATCACAAGTATTTTGAAACAAACATTTAAATTCTTTGAAACATGGGAATTTTAGTTCAGGGTTCTTTCCCTTGTACTCTGTTAAAATACCTATAGGGTTGGGGCCTGGACATATAATTTGATTAAAATAGGGACTTTTTGAGTGAGCACATTCCCTCAGTCCATGCAGGTTGCTCCCTCTTTTTGGAAATTTTTAATCTTAGAGAGTTGTCTGTGATACTGAGGTTAAGGGGACCTGCCCACTAGTCTCAAAGTTACAGAAGTAAGTTTGAACCCAGGTCTTCCTGGCCTTTGAAGCCTCTTCTCCATGCATCATGCTGTACTTCTCTCAATGACTATACTGAATTAAAGCCCAAATTCCTTGTTCTCATTTAAATGGTCTTCCCCATTCTGACCCCAGCCACTGCTACTGTCACTGATTCACTTCAGTTGTGTCTTACTCTTTGTGATCCTATTTAGGGTTTCTTGACAAAAATATTGGAGTGGTTTGTCATTTCCTTCTCCACCTCATTTTACAGATAAGGAAACTGAGGCAAATAGGGTTAACTGACTTGCCTAGGCTCACATAACTAGGAAGCATCTAAGTCTAAATTTGAACTTAGGTCTTCCTGACTGCAGGCCCAGGTCTCTACCACAGACCATGTCCGCCCACACCTTCCATCCCCAACCTACTATTTCAGTCTAATCTCCTATGATGTCTCAAACTGAATACATTACTCCCCTAGTCTTTTCTTCCCCACAAATTTATTAATTTGTTTTCAGTTTTCAACAATCACTTCCATAAGTAGTAAATTTTCTCATCCTCCCTCCTCAAGACAGCATGCAATCTTATACGGGTTCTACACATACATTCCTAGTAAACACATTTTCACATTAGTCCTTTTCATAGAAGAATTAAAAAGAATGAGAGAAACCATGAGAAAAACAAAATGTAACAAAAGGGAAAATAGTCTGCTTCATTCTGAGTTCTGTCTCTATAATGCTTTCTCTAGATGTTGATGGCATTTTTCATCAAGAGTCCTTTGGAAATGTTTTAGATCTTTGCATTGCTGTGAAGGGCTAAGTCTACAAGAAACAGTCCTCTCATCCTGTGGTTGTTACTGTGTACAATATTCTTCTGGTTCTGCTCATTTCACTGAACATCAGTTCATATAAGACTTTCCAGGTTTTTTCTGGAGTCAGTCTGTTCATCATTTCTAATAGCCCCATAGTATTCATTACATTCATATTCCAGAACTTGTTCGTTTATTCCCTGATTGATGGGCATCCCCTCTATTTCTAGTTCTTGATCACCATAAAAAGAGCTGCTATGGACATTTATGTACATGTGGGTCCTTTCCTGTTTTTAGGATCTCTTTGGGATACAGCCCTTTGACTCCTCCAATCTTGACTTAATTACCAGTCCCCAATATATCTTGTACTTTTCTATATCTGCATATCATTCTCACCCACCTAAAATACCTTCTTCACCTTGCTACAAATAAAAAACTTAACTAGCTAAATTTCAAGGTCATCTGAAGTCCTATATAATCCGTGGAAGCTTTTCTAACCATCCCAGTTTACAATGATTTCTCCCACCAGTAAATTTTCATAGCACTCATAATCTTCATTATTTATCCTTCTCTTTCTTTTTGACTTATTTCCCCAATCATGTCATAGATTTTTTGTGGTTTGGAACTCTCTTACTTTTCTGTAGCCTGCTCCAATATTGAGAGTGATGCTCAATACACTTGCTGATTTGAACTTGGCAACCAAAGAACAAACTTTTATTTTTAAAAGTCTTAGAACGATTATTTCTCTTCTCAAAGATCCAATTATGTTCTCCATGGAAATCTTTCCCAGACATTCTGCAGAGATCTATAACTCCTCTTTATTTTTCTAAAAGAAGAGCAACAAAGAGCTTGGATGATTTGAATCAACAGATAATTGCCCCATACCTCATTCTAGAATTGAATTACAACCTCATTCTGCCTTTAAACTAAGTTTCTAACAAGAATTGAAATTAACTAGTTTGGGTTGCAGTCACACTTAGGAGGGGGAATTATGTTTAATGAGCTCTAATTTGTCTTCCATTTCTCTGTTCACAACCTTATGAACCTGAAATTTGTGGTCAGCTTAAAGAATACATATATTTAATTTCAATAATCTTTTATTTAACTGTTGAACCAGCATTTTTTAATCAAAAATTATGTGCCATTCACTGGGAATACAATAAAAAAAGAAAGGAAAGAAGGAAAGAAAGGAAGGAAGGAAAGAAAGAAGATAAAAGAAAGGAAAGAAAAAAGAAAGAAAAAATAGGAAGAAAGAATTTCCTAATGCAAGTATCCTAGATTTGACTGGAAGGCTCTTTGGAGATTATAGAAGTTGACCACCTCATGAAAAATGAGGACTACAAAAGGATGATGTAACTTACAGGGGTCACATGCCTAGTAAATGTCAAAGTCAGTTTGATAGACTTAGCTCATCTCAGTAATGAATCTAAGACAGCTTCAAAAGACTCACAATGGAAAATGCCACCCACATGCAGAGAAAGAACTTTGGACTCTGAATGCAGAGAGAAGCATGCTATTTGTTTTTTGTTTTTTGTTTTTATTTTGTTACTTTGTTTTGTTTCTTCTTTCTCCTGGTTCCTCCTATTAGTTGTAATTCTTCTTCACATCATGACTAATGTGAAAATGTATTTAATATTAAAATATAAGTAGAGCCTATATCATATTGCACACCATCTTGGGGAGGAGGGAGGGGTGGAAGGCTGGAGAAAATCTAAAACTCAAAATCTTATGAAAGTGAATGTTTAAAATGAAAAATTAATTAATTAATTACTTTAAAATGTCAAAGTCAGGATTTGAACCCAAGTCTTTCTGACTCCAAGTTTATCACCCCATCTCTAGGTCACTAATGCTTTAAGGAATTTATATTATACAAGGAAGTGCAATAAGTCTGTTATTCAGTTTCAGTCATGTCCAACTGAAAGACTGCTTGGTGCTGCAAGCAGAGCACCTATATTTAAATCTTACCTCTGATATTTACTTTCTGTGTGACCTTGGATAAAGCACATAACTTCTCTGGGTCTCTTTTTTGTCTTCTGTAAAATGAAGGGGGTGGATGAGAATATCTGAGTTACCTTCTAGTTTCAAGTCTATGGCCTTATGATCTCGCACTGTCCTCTATGCTGGGGATCAGAAGATACGTTGCTTAAAACAATCATACTGACAAGTGAATGTGATCTTGGGCTATATTTTAAAAGTAACACCTTCAAGGAATATAGAGACGATAGTCCCTCTGCATTCTGTTCTCATTAGACCTCTTCTTTTTGTGATAAGTTCTGAGTATGGGACTAAAGGAGGGAGACCAGGAAATTCACCAGTATTGAGCTGGAGAGAACTTTGGAGGTAATCAAGTTCAAGGGCTTCATTTTATATTTGTGGAAAGTGAGGCCCATAGAGGTTCAGCAGTTTGTCCATGGTCAAAGAGTTAGCAAGTATCCAAAGCAGAATTTGAACTGTTTTCTTGACTCACAGCTACACCATGTTGCCTCCTAGTGGTGAGAGGTATTGTCTATGTCATGTGAAAATTGATTAAAAAAAAAACTACATATTTTGTGTCAGAGAAGAGAGAGCACTCAGAGACAATGTGATAGACCTCTCCAAGTATTTGAAAGGCTGACATGGATAAGGAATCAGATGCAGGAACAGTGGATGGAAATTAAAAGAGGGTAATTCAGAAGAGAGGAAGAAGAAGAAGAAGAAGAAGAAGAAGAAGAAGAAGAAGAAGAAGAAGAAGAAGAAGAAGAAAGAGACAGAGACAGACAGAGACAGAGACAGAGAATCCCTAACAATTAGAAGTCTCTACAATGAATGACCTGCCTTGAGAGGTAGAGCCTCTCTCTCCTTGGAGATCTCTAAGAAGAGACTGTGAGATGACACCTCAGACACATTATAATGAGCATTCCTTTTGTGAATGCATTGAACTTGCTTGTTTAGACTCCTTCCACCTCTGTAAATGCCTCGTGATTATGTAAGTCAGTTACATGAGCTTGCATCTCATCTCTACCACTTACCTGTTGTATGACCTTTCACGAGTCACTTAGCCTCCTTGCTTTTCATATTTCTCATTTGTAAAGGGGAAATAAATGAAAACCCTAATGTTTGTTCTCCCTACCTAAGAGTATCATTGTAAAGATATTTCTGTTTTGTAAACTCTCAAATTGTTATTTAAAAAAAGTGTGGTGATATGTATAAACTTGCCTCCCATTGTCTGAGATAACATTAAAAGACCCAAGGAAGGATGATCATTTTTCATTCTAAAGTCTCCTTTATGGAGCAATTGATGGCAGAGGATTTTGAATTCTGTCATTTCAATACCCTGGTGACTTCGATTAGGATACTTTAACCAATTTTGTACCTCAGTTTCCTGTTCTATAAAATGAATGGATTGGATAAGAGGACCTCTGAGGTCTCTTTTGGCCCCAAATCTGTTATTCTAGCAATACAGAAATTCTGAAAAACCTTATACATTTCCCTAAGTTTTTTGCTATGGCAAGTTTTTAAGGGTTGGAAAATGCTCTTACCCTAATACCAGGTTGTTATGTTTAAGTATAATTTGAATAATTTGTTTAAATTGCATACATCCAATTTTATAATATGAGGGTTATCCCACTTGTTTTCTGTTCTCTTTAAAGTGGGAGTCCCTAATGACATGTTCTTTGTGTTTCCAAGCATGCTTTTAAATAGGTTTTTTGTTTGTTTTTAGCAGCTATCATCTCTGTGATGTATCCTTTTTTCTTGGTACTTCAAAGTATCTATCAGAAAAAAGGGGACTGTTAAGTTTTTTAACCATTCATAAAGTGGGCAGCAGCTCTTTCATCCATGGACCTACACATGGATCATAGTGCCTACACAAATGTGTTTCATAATTTTAATTGTAAAAAAAAAATAAAAATAGACAAAAGCAAGATCAATTTGAACAGATGCTAAAGAAAAAAAGGATCCTAGTTTAAAAAATTAATTAATGAACATAGCATGTTTTATGTCTTATAGGAAAGGAACCAGTTTATACTTCATTGGGAGGAGGTTCATTTAACATATTTGTAGTTTTATGTTTAGATCTCAACTCCAATCTACTTCAATTCAACCCAACCCAATATGATGAATGTTATTTTATTTATTAATTTATTTTGGATGTTTTTTTTTTTTTTCAAAGAACCCCATTCTAGGTAAGGAAGACATAAAGACAAAGGAAAATATAGGCATTGTTTCCAGCGGGCTTACAATACTAGGAATAGGGATTTGGCATAAAGCAGTTAAGTATGTACATGAAATTTGGAATCAGAAAGACAGAATTCTAATAACTAATGAAATCAGGAAAGACTTCATTTAGAAGAATACACTTGAGCTGAGCCAAAAACTCAATATTCTAAGTGGTACAGTTAAGGAGGGATCATATTCTAGGTATGGAGAAAGGTATAGAGGTGAGTGATGGGATGCTAAGTTTGTACGCCAGTTTCACTGGAAAATAGAATTCATGAAGGGATGTGATGTTCATTAAGCCCCTAAAGATAAGCTGGAACAAAGCTGTTGACAGCATTAAATGACAAGGTGAAGGGTTAGTATTTTATCCTAAAGAGGAGGAGCTATTGATAGCTTGGGAAAGAGACATTCTTTAGATAGAGTACTTTTTCAGCTAGGTGGAGATGAGTAGGACTGACTTCTTAATCTCAAGGAGTTTATAATCTAAATTAGGGAAGGTAGCATACAGGGATGAGTTTCATTGGTTTAAAATTCAGGAGTTAGAAGGGACTCTGGAGAACCCAACACCCTCATTTTACAGGTGAAGTAACTGAGGTCCAAAAAATTAAGCCACTTGTCTAAGGTCGCAAGTGGTGGAAATAAGACTATGGTGAGAGGAGCGTGATAAAGATGCAGGAGACATCTAGAAAAAAAATGCCGTAAGAAAGTTAAGGGTTTGAATCTCACCCTTGCCAGTACCTGTGTTGTTTGGGAGCAAGTCACCTAATCCATCTGGATCACAGTTTTCTTATTTGTAAAATGAGGTATGCATATAACTGTGTGTGTAGGAATTCAATGATCTTTAAGCTTCTTTGCAACTCTAACTAATGTGATCTGATGATAACTTAATGGAACAAGGAAAAAATGAGTCTCATTATTCCGAATAATTTAAAAAATGAGTATGAGCAGCAGAGGTAAGGTACTGGAGTCAGGAATCCTGAGTTCAAATCCCATCTACAGTTTTCTACCTATGATCTTGAATAATTTATTTACCTTTCCTTTCATCAGTAAAACGAAGACTTTGATTTGACTTGTGATCTGCAGACATAAAGCAATTTAGGCAGGGAGGGAAAGGTTGGATTTGAAGCCCTTGTTCTGGGCACTTGCTAGTTTGTGTGAACTTTGGTGATTCTATTTCCTTTTGGGTACCTGGGTTTTCTGAGGCAGTGATGTATACTGGATAGTGTTCTGGATGTGGAGTAAGAAAAACATGGGCTCAAAACCTGCTATAGAATATTATCAGCCATGTGACCTTTCTTTCCTCCCTCCCTTCCTTCCTTCCTTCCTTCCTTCCTTCCTTCCTTCCTTCCTTCCTTCCTTCCTTCCTTCCTTCCTTCCTCCTTTCCTTCCCTCCTTCCTTCCCAGACTTGTGATTTCATCAGGGGAGGGCACTCCAAATAAAGAATTTCCTCTACCAAATGCAGGTTGACATCTGCTGGGCATATTGCCACTTTAGAGAGTTGACCCAGAGGGCACTGAGAAGTGAAGTCCCTTGCCCATGGTCATGAAGGCAAGATGGATGAGAAGCAGTACGTTAAGCCAAGTCTTCCCAAATCCTAGGCCAGTTCTCTAGCTTTTTAACCACCCTATCTTTTCGTTGGGCAGCTAGGTGACACAGCAGATAGAGAGCCCTAGCTCTGGATTCAGGAGAACCTGAGTTCAAATATGACCTCAGAAACTTATTAGCTATGTGACAAGCCACTCAATCAGGTTTGCCTTAGTTCTTCATGCTTAAAATGAGTTGGAGAAGGAAACTAATTTTGCCAAGAAACCCCAAAGGTCCGACAGAGAGTTGGACACAACTGAAATGACTCAACAACCACTACAACCTCTTGGCTGGCACACATTGGGAACAGACACGATAAATATTTGTTGAATTGAAATGGACAAAATACACTGCATTACTGCTCAATGGGGTACAGATAATCTTGGAGATGACACTGGATTTTTTTTTTTTATTTTACAGGCTTTGATTCTGGTTAACAACAAAATCAGCAAAATCAGCCCTGGGGCCTTTGCTCCTCTGGGAAAACTGGAGAGATTGTACCTGTCCAAGAATCAGCTGAAGGAACTGCCCATCAACATGCCCAAGAGCCTCCAGGAGCTGCGGGCCCATGAGAATGAGATCAGCAAACTGAAGCCTGCTGTCTTCAATGGGCTCAATCAGATGATCGTCATAGGTACAGGATGTGCTGTTGCTGTGATCCAGACATCTGCCTCAGTGTCCTCATTTGTGAAATGGTGGGGTGGGATGGAGGGTGCCTTAGAGGATTTCTGAGACCCCTGAATCCCATGGTGCAGTGCTTCTCTCAACTCTATAAGCCTGGCAGGAGAAAGTATATTGGGGGCTTTGTTTAGGGACTAGAGGGTTGGAGCTGGAGGCAAAGTACCTGTGTTTTAGATCCTGGTTCTGACATTTTCTGGCCATATGGTGGTGATCAGATTGCATCACCAAGGAGAGTCTTGGTGTCATTGCCTGGAAAATGGCAGTAATATTTGTCCTGTTTGCCTCAAGGGCATAAGAGAAGTGTTTTGTAAGATCTATACAGGCATACAGGAAGAAGGGGGAGAGCCAGAGAGGAGAGACAGAACAGAGAGAGAGATAGAGATGAGACAGAGAGACACCGAGATTGACAGAGAAATAGCATAGGGGGGAAATAAAGAGAGAAAGAAGAATGAAACAGAGAGATAGAGAGAGAATGGAAGAGAGAAACAGAGAGAGAGAAGAAGAAGAAGACGGAGAGACAGAGAGTCAGATATAAGAAAGGAACAGAGAGAAGAAAGAGGCAGAGATGTAGAAACAACAAAAATAGAGACAGACACACAGAGACAAAAAGAGAGAGACAGAGATGTGTGTGTGTGTGTGTGCATGTGTGCAAGAGAGAGAGACAGAGACAGAGAGAGACAAAGAGAGACAGAGAAAGAGACAGAGACAGAGACACACAGAGAGAACAGAGAGAGATGCTAGGTATTATAGAATCATAGTTCTAAGGTTAGAGGGGTTCATCTAGTATCAATGATTCATATTACATATGAAAAAACGTCAATTCCAGAGATGTGAAGTGACTTGACTGTGGTAACAAAAGTATGAACCCAGGTCCTGTGATTCAGTTGCCACCATCCTTTCCCTTATGCTGATTTTGAACATAGGCTAGAAACATGAAAATGAATCACAGCCCACTGGTCTGTAACCTCCAGTAAGTTAATCAGTCCTCAGGGGAAGAAAATGGGCAAAGTTTCTGTTTCTTTTCTGTTTTCATGGGAATCTGAGTTGGAGAAACTCTGAGGTCAGGGCTGCATTTTAGAAACAAAGAGGAAAAAAAATTTCAATCATTCGCAGAGGTGTTATTATTTGTTTAACATAAAGCTTGTTTGGTGCTCTATAAAATCCTCATGTCAGGCATTTGCTGAAAACTAGCCTCCTGTGCTAAGATGTGGGGGGCCTTTGAGCAAACTCCCTTTCCCCACCCCCAGTTAATCTTCGGGTCAGTTTTGACTTGGCCTTATTTTTTATGACCTTTGATAAACACCTCCCAAGTCATTGGTGAGATGGTACATTCAAATTCCATGGAAAAAGGCCAAATTACATAAATGTTAATTCAATTTGGCCTTTCAGTAAGGTGTGCTTGGAGAACACTTGCCTTCTGTGGGAAAAGTTTTAGAGGATTTCCTGGGGGGCTCATGAACATGGATTGGCAAATTCAGAGATCTTTTATTTGATTACTCTAGGGGAGAAGACAAACAGTGGGCAGGTTTTTAAGGCTCTCATTTGTTTTGGTCAACAGGGTATTGGAGATAGAAATTTTGAGTCTATACTCCTTGGGATTTTGAAATATAGGAAGTTTGCTATTTAATATTCACAAGCCATCTACCCAGAATCCTTCATGTTATTTTCACAGAGCTGGGCACCAATCCACTTAAGAGCACAGGAATAGATCCTGGGACCTTCAGTGGAATGAAGAAACTTTCCTATATTAGAATTTCAGACACTAATATAACTTCTGTTCCTCGAGGTAAGATATTCACAATGGATAAATGACTGAATTGCTTTGAGCTAATAAAATAATTATGAGATGTCTCATTACAAGGATATGTAATTTTACTGCACTGGGTCCTCCTTCCAATATACAGATTGCAACCCCTCACTAAATTAGGGGGTGGTCTCCTATAGTTATTGCGGGTCCAAATGGCATCATTCTATTGCTAATCTGGTGACAAGCATGTCTGAACTTTCTCTAAACAGACGTAAAACTTTTTAGTGGACACAAGTCTTTCCAGCTTGATAGAACCTATGAGAGATAGACTGACATAACGTTTGACATCTCAGGGTCACTTCTAATCATCAAAAAGTCAATCAATATGCATTTATTCTGTGATTATTATATGCCACAATATAGGCTAGGCATTAGAAATTAAGAAAAAAATCCAACACAAAGTAAATAGCCCCTACTCATGCTGTGTTTATATTTTATTTTCAAAGACCATGACATAGGAGAAATGATGACATGACTTGCACTTTATTTTGAATGAGGGAGGGCTGTGCAAGGTCACCAGTCTCACTTTCTCCTCCAGAGTCATCTGGATCCAGTGACCAGATATTCATCAACATATTCACCAGGATTTATCATGGCACACCTAATGAAAAACTTTTTTCCTCCTTTTTCTTTTTTATTCATTTATTTATTTTTGCCTTACCTGGCCCCTGTGGGTAGAAAACTGGCTTCAGAGCCATGAGGAAAGACCTAGTTTAAGACCTCCCAACTGAAGGTGGTTATATATGAAGCAAGTCACTTAACAGACCAGTGTTCTAGTCAGTTCTTTGACTCTAATTTAGAAGGTGCAGACCTGTGTTGGAAGAAGTAATTTCCTCATTGACAGAGTTAGTATGTAGCTTTTTCTTCCACTCATCAGGTTTGGAATTATTTAAAAAAGAGAGACCTTGTGGGCAATGAGATCTTATTCTATAATGATTATTGTCAACTCTACTTGCATTATTGGTTTTCTTTTCTAATAATATCTGTTGGAGGAAAGGAAGCACACAGTGACATCTCTTTTATATAGTTATCGCTATGAATGAATAAATAAACATCTCAGCAGTGGTAGGGTTCAAAAGTCATCCAAGAAGTCTCCAAACTCAGGCAAAAAGGTATCATTAGATATAACTTAAGAATTTCCAGGAGCAGCCAAAAACCTCCTAAATTATCTTGGATACCAGGCGGTCATACTTACTACAGAGACATTGACAAGAGTTGATGCAATTTAATAAAGTTTCCAGACCAAAGTAATCTTGCAATTTTCCAATTTTGAACTTTTATGGATGTTGGCTAAGCAAAGACTTGAGCCAATCAGGGTGTTACTTCTGCAGTGTAACTTACCAATTATTTCCTTTCTAGCTGATGTTATTAGAGTAACTGGAACAATATGAGGTTGAAAGAACAGTGCTTTCAGATGGGCAAAAAGAATGAAAACAATAACCCTCAAAATTCTATTACTTTTATGAACAAATACTTGGATATCTCAGTCATAAGGGGAAAATAGTATCACAAAAATTCAGTGGGTACCTTCTATTTAAAACTAACATTACCATGAGAGTTACATATGGTAGGTCACTCAAATAAAATGCACCTAATTTTCTTTTTAAAAAGAAACGTTCTCATAAATGTAAGCATTTCATGTATGTGTTACATTTAGTACAAATGACTCTCTTTTGCTCACTCTTTGTTTCAGTCAAAATGGTCTAATCATTCTTATGAAATATTTTATCTAATGGCTCCAATGCTTTTGCACGGACTCTCCCTCCAGACACATACATACATACTCATATATACATATGTGTGTGTATATGTACACATACAATACACATACATAGACACCTGTATGCATACATGCACATAAAACATACACACATATATTTAGATATAGAAATACATAATGTATATGTATTACATATGTATATATTCTGTATGTGTGTATATTATATACATATGTATGTGCATACAAATATGTAGTATCTACTCAGCTATTTGCATCCTTAGACTTTAATAGCATGTAAGCTTCATGAAAGTAAAGAATATTTCAATCAATCACAAGCAATTATTAAGCACCTATTATATGTCATGCTCTGAGTTATGGGCTAGAGATGCAAATACAAAGGATAACAATCCCAACTCTCACAAAATGTACATTCTAATAGTTTCGCCTATGGTTCCCAGTGTCTGGCATATTGTGGACCTTTAATACATACTCAGTAAATTGTTGCATTGGATTGATCTGCTTTCCATGTGTCTATCTCTCAAAGACGTTCCATTTTTTAGTTAGACAGTCAATCAAAGCCCACATCAATGAAATATATCCTTGTTAGTAATTCGTTATTTTCCTCAATGAATTTTTTCCATTTTATATAATTGGTGAACCCATGAGAAGACAATCATTTGCCTCAAAATCTTTCTTAAACATGGGCTCACTATGACTGAACATTTTTGGTGGTTTTCTTGTTTCTCCAAAGAGTAACCTCAATGAACCATACAACCATGGCTCAGGCTATTAGTCAATTCAAGTCTTGTGTCTCTGTTGGGCATGTGTAGTTCTGTAATAATTTCCAGGACAAGAGTCAAGGACACCATAAACATAGGTTCTTGATTTTGCTAACAGTCAATTCTAGGGGAAGGTACTGAGAAGAAACACTGTGCTCCAAATAAGCAAGGCATCAATTAGAGATGGGGAGAATGCAGAGGGGAAGATTAAAGACCGAGTCTATTACAATATTTTCCATGTAAATTCTAGGCAACTATACATTTCAGAAAGTTGGCAGCAGACCTCCTCATTATGTCTGTCCATTTATAATTAGAATGTTTATCTGCTATTTCAGTATCCTCTGTTTTCATGTTGCAGGTCTCCCGGCTTCTCTCACTGAACTCCATCTTGACGGCAACAAAATCACAAAAGTTGATGCAGCCAGTCTAAAAGGACTCAACAGCCTGACTAAGTAATAATGTTATCGTCCAGCTTTTTATAAGTGTAATGGTTATGTATATGCATATTTTTATACACACATGCACATGCAGATCCATCCATACATGCATTTACAAGTACATATATGTCATTTTGTGAATTGAAAACATTTTAGAGTATTTTAAATATTGTAGGAGAGAACACAGACTCAGAGTTAAAGGATCATAACTAAAATCCCATCTCTCAAACTATGTTACCTTGGAACCATCATTTACCTTTCTTGGGCCTAGTTACCTCATTTGTATAATAAAAGGATTGAGTTAGATGGCCTCCAATGTCTTTTCCAGCTCTTGAACTATTACCCTAAGTCTCTAATATTTTTTGTTTCGTTGGTTTTTAATCTCAAGAAGGGAAAAAATGATGCTGTTGTTCTAATTGGAAGACCACAATGAAGTGTATTAATTTCTAGGAAAGATGAAGGACTAATTTGGGGACCTTAAGGCTGCCAACTTGTTTCTTGGTAAACCTAGATAAACCTGATTTGGGTATATCTGTGTTGTTGCATCCAAATAATATAAGGGGCACAAAAGTAGGATTCAGGGGACCTAGAATTGAGTCTTAGCTCTGTCAATATCTGTGTGACTTTAGATAAGTCATCTGTCTTCCCATCTGTAAAAACGAACTATATCATTTCTCATAAACCTAAGATGTTCTAATTCCAAAAAATGAACACTTCAAGCATTTGTTCAATGTGTTGCATGGGGATCCTTTTTTATTTTTTTATTTTTCCATGTGTGGGTTTGATTTGATGGGCAGAGAGGTCCCTTCCGACTCTGAAATTTTTGTGGTTATTTGGTCACATATACCTCTTTGTGATTAAATTTGGAGTTTTCTTGTCAGAGATACTGGATTGGTTTGCTATTTCCTTCTCCAGCCTGTTTTATAGATAAGGAAACTGAGGCAAGTAGGATTAAGTGACATGCTCAAGGGTCACACAACTAGTAAGTGTCTGAGGCCAGATTTGAACTCAGAAAGATGAGTTCTCCAGACTCTTGGTCTGGCATTTGATCCAGTGCACTACCTAGCCACCCTCTTCCAACTCTGATATATGGTGAATATATGTAGAGAATAGACAAAAGGATAGCAAGGTAATGCATGCTATATATTATGATTGCATTCTGGATGTAAATGGAACATACAAATTTTTAAAAATCAGAATGAGAAACCACAGAGAAAGAGGATGAGAAAAAAGTAGTAGTTTTACTATCAGTAAATTAGTAAAAAATAAACGTAGTATAATGGCTTTTTGGGGAAGCTTCTAGTATATATTCATGCTAGATAGATAGATAGATAGATAGATAGATAGATAGATAGATAGACAGACAGACAGACAGACAGATAGATAGATAGATAGATAGATAGATAGACAGATATTTCCTAAAGGACAGATAAACCTATCGTTGGAATCTGGTCAAAAACTAAATATGAGAAAGTGACCAAGAAATCTTGTTTGAATTTTTCTCAAGAAGCTTCTCACCCTTGGATTCTTCAAGGAGTCTAACTAAAAGTCTCCAGTGAGGAGAAAGTGTGTATTACACCAAACTGGCTATATTTTCAGCATCTAAATCCCAAGATAGCTAAACAGCTTTGAAGCATGTGCCAAGCCTCCAGCAACATGTTTCAGATGAGCTGGATAAACCCAAAGCTTTTGCTACCTGGCTATCAAGTAGCTGACTGGATCGCCATCCTAGAGGGTTGTAATGATATCCTCTTCCACTAGGGGCATCAGTTCTCAGAACCCATTCATCTTGTACTGTTCTGAGTATACACAAAAGTTCTTTTTCAGAACCATTCGGTTTCTCTGAGTTTTCCTTGTTGACTAGGTCCCTCTAGCTGTGGGAAAAAAGCAGGCAGATGAGCTGCATCTGTTTAATCTTTATAGAATTATCCTTGAAAGAACAACCATCAGAGGTCTAAAAGGATAGATAAATAATTGCAGATATTGCATATTCCCATAGGATAAAATTACATATGATGTAACTGTAGCTTCTTTTAAAAAATGGTGCCATTTAGTATTGATTTTGGCTAAATGTTAAGTTCAAAATAACAAAAGAAAAAAGAAAACGATGTTGTTTGTCTCTCAAAGTATTTCAATGTGGAGATGTTTTAAGGTTTACTACCTTAGTATTTATTTTGTTCAATTAATATAGCAAAGAAGGAGATGAATAAAATTAATGGAGCATTTGAATCCAAAGAAAATGCCTTGTTCCTCCATGCTCTCCAATTAGATTTGTGAATTTATTTTGTCTAAGTTTTAATAATACTGTCCCTAAGCGTATGATCTAGAGCAAGCCAATTCAGTTCTTTGGTACTCCCAATTTGTCAAATAAAGGGCTTGAATTAGGGGTAGAAGCTCTGTAATAGGAGTTTTTAGGCTATGATTCATGAAAACACAGAGATATACACACATAGACATGTACATATGAATTTATACATACATGTACATGGGTACATACATGAGTGTATGTGTATATATATGTGCATATATATAAATTTTCATTATTATTGCTTTCCTTTGTAATCCTAAATATGATTCTGTGCATTTAAAAACATTTTTTTCTTTCTGAGAAGGGTTCTGTAGACTTCACCACATTGCCAAAAGAGTCTACCACACAGTCAATTAATATTTATTAAGTATTTACTATGTGCCAGGCAGTTTTCTAAGCACTGTAAATAGAAAAAGAGGGAAAGACAGTCCCTACCTTCAAGGAGCTTATTGTCTAATGGAATTTAAGAAGATTAAAAACCTATCATTTAGAAGTAGAAGGGACATTAGAGGCCGTTTAAGTCAAGCCTCAAATTTTATAAAGTGAGGCAGAGAGAATTTGTAGATCTTGAAATAGAAAAGACCTCAAATTCCATCTAGTCTAACTCTCTCCTTTTACATAAGAAGAAAAAGAGTCTCTGAGAGGACATAGATTGAGAAATTGATACAGTCTCAGAGGCCATTATTCCATCCCCCAATTTTATAGCTAATGAAGTTGAGGCAGAGGGAGCTTACAGTTCTAGAGTTAGAAGGGACCTCTGAGATCATCATCTTGTCAAAAGAATTTCTTTTAATGAAAAAAAAAAGTTAACTGAGGCCCAGGGCAGTTGAATTATATTGAACTAAAGAATGAGGGATGACAGAAGTCATATATCATCCAGGGTTAAATAAACAATCTCTTGAAGAAGCAAAAGGTATGTAGTTTTCCTTTTAATGGAAAGCAGAGACATACGTTATAGAGTTCAAGTTAAAATGAACTCATAGTTGACTAATGAGGAAACTGAGGACCAAAGCAGGGAGATCATTTGTCTAAGGTCATATAAACAAGACTACAGATCTAGGATTAGATCTCAGGTCTTCTGGGTTCAGATTTTTACCACTACACAACACTTACCTCTACCCCAGTCCCCATCCTCCATCAGGGCTTCTTAACATCATCCATGGACACCAAAAGAGTCTGTAAAACATTTTCAGAAGAACTTTGAGTTGAATGGGAAAAATACATATTTTTATTCTAATTTTATAGACTTACTTTGTAATCCTATTTATTTTATCTTATGCATTTAAAGACATTATTTTGAGAATGGATCTATAGGTTTCGCCATGACACACAAAGAGGTTAACAATCCCTTCTTAGATTGGAAGCCTAATCAAAAGAGGAAATTTTGTTCTAGACAACTAACATAAGCATTAGGAACAAAGCTAAAAGGCTGTCAAGCTCTGAAAATGGATTAAACTCTGTGAAGCTCACTCCTTCCACCATAGAGTACTCACTGTACTAACCTTCGTTATATCAGAACACTGGCTCTCTTTTTTTTCTCCCCTGGAAGTAATGTTAAAGTAAATACAGCATGCTGATTTCCAGCGACAGAAGCAATAAACAAAGGAATGAGATGCCTCTTGAGTTATATCTCAAAATATAACCACTCCTCTTATCTGTACAAATTTGATTGAATAAGCCATAACCATGAAAAAGTCACTGGAGCCTACTACTCATTCAATATCATTTTTTCTTGCAGATTGGGTCTTAGTTTCAACAGCATTTCTGCAATGGACAATGGATCTCTGGCTAACACACCCCGCCTGAGAGAGCTTCACTTGGACAACAACAAGCTTCTCAAAGTGCCTGGAGGTTTGGCAGAGCACAAATATATTCAGGTAATGGGGTACATGGGCACTCAGGTATACAGTGTCATGTAGATAGAGAGGATTGAAAAGGACAAAGATTACATGTATAATTCTTGTAGTTAAAAGGATTTTACTCAATAGTTTTTTGTTGATAGTATTTTGAACAGGAATAACAAAGATTTGAGAGACAGATTGTCATAGTGTGCAATGGGTTGACCTTGGAATCAAAGCATACCTTCGTTCAAGTCTTGACTGGAACATCTTTCTTCTGTGACACTGGGAAACTTACATTACTTTTCCATGTTCTGGGTAATCCTTTAAGGGCATAAATTACCCAGAAGTTGCCAGTGAGCATCAGTGGAAGGAGTTTCCTCACTGAGATTTCTCCATACCAATGATATCACTGGTTTTGTAGGTCTGAACCAATATATGCAACACAAAACATGCCATAATTAACAAAATGTACATTAAAAATCTTCTTAGAAACAGATCTTCAACATGAAATATACTATGATCATCCTGGTTGGAGACTTAAAACTGGGGGATGGGAGAACTGGTAAATGTTTTAACAACTGGAAAACAGGTTTCATGACATAATTTAAATTTAATCAGCATTATTAACATTTCTTCCATGACCTTTGTGTGTCTAGACAATCAAAACAGTAAAGCAAACCCTGTTTTGTATAATTTGCCAACTTCAGGAGGATAAGTGCTCATGATATTTTTAAAATAAACACTTATTTTTTTTAAATAAGAATTTATTAAGAACTTATTGTTTGTAAGGTACTATGCTAAGTACTTTACAAATATTTCATTCTATCTTCACAAAAGCTTTGGGAAGTAGGGATTATTAACAAGTGGTTCCCATGAAGCAGTTTCAGTGGGCTCTAATACACACCTGAAAGCTCATGAACTATAGGTTAATTTCAAATGAAAAGTGAGCTCAATAATGACATAAATGGACCCTGGGACAAATATCAATGAACACTTCTAACTTTTTCAGCACTTGACAGATCTAAAGCCAATTATTGAATTTTAGAAGTAGACTTATGCACTTAATAAAATTAGCAGCCTCATTGCTATAAATTATCAAGTTGTACTTGCCAAAAATGATGGGAAAATACACCTTAGTGGTTCAGTGGTGTTGAAACAGAGCAAGAAAAGAAGCTTTTATAGGCAATAGTTCCCAATGAAATGTGTACCGGATTTGGAGTTAAGGAACTGGTTCTGTCACTTATTACTCATATGACCTTGGATTCCCTTCTTTGGACCTCTGTTTCCATGATTGTGCAATGAGGGGTTTGAACTAGATTACCTCACAGGTTCCTTTCAGTTCTGAATCTATAATACTAGTATTCCTGAGGACTGACCAGAAAAGCTGCCTTCTTCTATTTATTCTCATCATTTTGAATGTTGGCCCTAACAGGTCCTTCGCCACATTATTTTTTACCTGTTACACAACCGAACCCCCTCTTTTGCTTACTCTCTCTCTCTCTCTCTTTCTCTATTCCCCATGTTTCTCACAAATCAAAGCAGAGTATTTAAAAATAAAATGTCAAGGTTGAACTGGATGCTCTCTGGGGTCTCTTCCAACTCAATCTACAATTCTATGGTTCCATGATTAAAGAACAGATAATGTATGCAGAGAATTTATAAATTGTCCTTTTAGAAATTCTATTATGCAATTATCTTAAAGTCTAATTTTGACTTTTAGCTTTTATAATGGCATAAATTTATTTTGGTAGTCAGTCATCTATTTGTTAGTAAGCTTTCCTATTACATTGTCCTTAGGTTCTATGTCCTTAGATTGCCTAGCAATTGAAACTTTATTATAAAACGATCCTTTGTAACTTCAGTGGGGTCCAAGAAACAACCACATCACATAGATCAAAACTTCATAGGTATACAACTGGAAAAGACTGAATCACAAAAACAGGAAATGACTTGCCCAGGGTCATGCAGCTAATAAGTATTTGAGGCAGGATTGGAATGCAGGTCTTTCTGTTCACTGTTCCACACTTCCTCTAGAGAGAGCTGTGTGACTAGAGATACCTGCCTCCATATTAAAGTTGAAACAAAACCTCCTGGCCCGGCCAGCATTTCTTCTTCTTTTATTAAAATTTCTCTTTGGGTCTTGGGTCTTTTTTAACTTACCTTCATTTCAACTTTTTGATCAAAATAATGAAATGAGATAATGAGCATAAAGTTCTTTGTTTAACCACAGAACTGTAGGAAAAGTCAGTTCCAGTTCCAGATATTATTGTCTTTGCTCAATTTTGCATGACTTTATTCTTTTTCCCAGGGGTAAGGTGAGGGATATGTAAAAACAAGAATTTTCAAAGAAAAGAGAAGGAAGTCTGAAACTAAAATAAACACTACTCTGAAAATATCACCTAACATAGGAGCAAAATGTTCCAATAGAATAAACAGATTGCATGATCTAATATTTTACATTAAGATAAACTACCTCAGAGCAGAAGCTGCATCCTTTCTGTCTCAAAGCTGGATTCAGAGTTTCAATTTCCTCATTTATAAAACTGAGAGAATAATAACTCCTTCCTCACAGGACTGTCAGGAGGATGAAATGAGATAATACCTGTAAAATACTTTGAAAATTTTAAGACACTAAGTAAATGTAAACTGCTATTATATTTATTCGTTAGCGCCATGTTGACACCATTAACTTTATTGTTACAATAATAAAAGTAAGCACTTAATAACCTTAATAAACACTTAATAAACTTTAAGGTTTGCAAAGTTCTATGTATATAACCTTTATTATTATATATTTCTTTTAATATTATTGTATTTATATTTTATTTTTATCTTTATTATCTTTTATTAGACTTAAAGCTAATAAAAGATAATAAAGGTACATGTTATATGTAAAGCTAATATATATATTAGCATGACATACATATACATACATATACATATACATATATATACATATATATATATTTGCTTCTCATAACAACCCTATAGGTAAGCATTATGATTATCTCCATTTTACGGCTAAGGAAACAGAGACTGAGAGAGGCTAAGGGACTTGCTCAAGGTTACAAGGCTAGTATCTAAAACAGAATTTAAACACAGGTCTCCCTGATTGCAAGTAGAACATTCAATTCACTATAACACTTAGTAATTTCATCAATTTCTTGCAATATTTACCCCAAATCTTATCGTCAGAGCATTTTTTCAGGGTTTGAAATTCTGTATGGTTCTTCACATTATGCACATTCTCTTTTTCTTCTTTCCTACGTAATGGTGTCTTAACACCATTTTCTATCAGATGATTGATTAAGACTTTTGCCCATTAAAAGAATACAGTTTTCAATAATGATTTATGTAAATGTCAAGCAACCATTTATATACATTAGTTCTTACCTGATATCAATGTTATTTGTGGTCTGTCTCAAGTTTTTAAATGTAAATGAAACAAAACAAAACACCAGAATTTATGATTTTGTTTCCACATAATTAGGTTACATGTAGTATAACGGGAAAAGCAGTCATTTATCTGCTCAAGAAGCTGCAATTGCTCCTTGTTGCCATAGGATAAAACATAAATTTCCTTGTTGGGCAATTAAAATTGCTCCAGACCTGGTTCAAACTTATCTTTTAGGATTGTTTACTTACTATTATATGAATGAATGAAAAAGGCATTTATTAAGAGACCATTATTATGTATAAAGCATCTTGTTACCTTACTGGTGATACAAATAGAAACGATCTCTAACCTCTAAACCCCATTCTTCTCGACTCCATCTTCGTGAAATAACAACTCATTTAAGCAACATGAATGAAAAAACAGGTAAAAATGACATATTAGGTAAAATCAATTTCTTTTTAAAGAGAATGACTGTTTTAATTTTAAAGAAAATATGTTATTTTTAGTGAATTTTGAGAATATTTACCTATTTCCCATAATTCTATGTTATAGGTGGTTTACCTCCATAACAACAACATTTCCAATGTGGGATCCAATGACTTCTGCCCCCCGGGTTACAACACCAAAAAGGCTTCTTACTCAGGCGTGAGCCTCTTCAGCAACCCCGTACGGTACTGGGAGATCCAGCCCTCGACTTTCCGATGTGTCTATGAACGCTCCGCCATCCAACTGGGGAATTATAAATAGATCTAGAGAGAGAATGTGTGTAAGCGAAAGAGGGGATTTGGTTGTGTAACAGGTAAAAATAATGTGGCAAAGGCCTGTTAGTGTAAAGCTAGATACTGGAAATCTGTCAAGCGGACTTTCCCTTTACAATTAGTTCACTACGCATTTAGACCAAATATGCAGTTGAAATAATTGCCTACCATGATTTAAAAAAAATAATATTTTGCCTGCAATTTTCAGCCTACTTTCTGAAACATCTTTTGAGTTCCTCCCACTTTCCATTAATTGTTGTATATGAGATTTGGAATAGATGTTTACCTAACATTTGATCATTAAACTTTAACTTTTGAAATTTTGAGAATGTATCAAATTTAAAAGGGAACTTTTATTTTTATTTCCTTTTTTTGCTAATTCCTGAAGCAATCATTGTCTTTGGCTTTCATTCAAACCCTGGAGGTTTACTAATTATTATCCACTATCATCTTGTAAGCATCATGTTGAATGTATCTATTTACACAGGCTATGTAAAAAGCGCTATCATCATTGTTCTGGCAAAAAAAAAATACTCATAATGTATTCATATTAACATTTTCTTCTAAAAAGTGTTGGTTTACAAACCTTCCCTGAACAGAATCTTTTAAAGAAAGCACAACTCACTTTGGCTACCAAAATAATAAATCATTTCAAGTTCCAGGCATTCTCACCTGTGTTCTCTACTTTACACTCTGGATGGATGGGTGTTGTTGATGGATGGTTAACTTACATAATTGATAGATGAATTTAGATTTTTTTAAAGGCACAAAGCACAATAAAATACATATTATTGGCCGGTTCCATGTAAACTGTTGTTTCAATGAAGAGAACAATCCCTTCCCTACTCAAGTATTCACTCGATGTGTGTCAACAACTCTACGCTAGAGGTTGACTGTCATACTACCCATGTCTTTGTTATTGCATAAGTTGTCTATCATACCTGGAATACTCAACCTCTTGGACTCCCAAGCTTCCAAACTGGCTTCATATATATTTTATATCTACTTACCTATGTACATGTTGAAGAGAGAAATGTCAAACCACCTTAGTATATTTGCAAAGACAACCCCAAATGGGGTCATGAAGGCTTGGACAGCAGTAGAAAATGATTGAGCAACAAATCCACATACATGTTACATCACCTCCCATTCACCACCTGCCACCCCCAGTAGAATGTAGGATCCTTGAGACCAAGGACTACTTCATTTTTGTCTTTGTACCCCACTCTAGCACTTATTACACTGTCTGGGGCATATTGTGGGGCATATTCATTGCTGGTGAATTTCATATCTTCATCATTTGTCTCCATCATTTGTTTCCAAGCTTATTATCCTCACTTAGGTAGACTACATGTCTTCTGGCTGATCTAGTTTACTTCTTATTCCCAGTACAGAACATTTTAGGTCCTTCTGTACACCTTTGTACCATGCCTGGAGTTCACTTTCTTCACCTCTTAGGTTCCCTAGCTCCCTTCATGACTCAACTCGTACCCCTCCTTACAGAAAACCCACTCTGACCCTTGCAGTTTCTAATGTACTCTTCCAATCAGGAATCACATTGTACTCAAGATTAGGAGCTGGGTGTTTTTGCCTTTTTATTATATTGGTGTCTTATAAAATGTCTAGTCCTCGGTAACTACTTGAGAAATACTTGTTGACTCGATTTGAATTTCACTGAGTAGGATGTGGTTGTCAAATGTTATTCTGCCATTTATTGCTTCTGTGACCTTGGGCAAGTCACTTTATTTTTGTGTGCCTCAGTTTCTGAACATTCAAAGGAAAAGATTGGTCAAGCCAGCCTCTAACACATTTTCTGCTTCTAAATCTATGACTCCTAGCTAGAGCTAAAAGAGATTCAGAGGCTGTCTAGTCTAACTCCTTCATTTTACAGATGGGGGAAACTGAGGTCAAGAGAAGTTAAATGAATTGCCCAAGTTCACATAGATAGTACATCTTATTTTCAGTCAATATTTCAAGAAGCTCTATTTTTCTTGATGTGTATGCTCCTTCCACCAGAGCAGATCACTACTCCTCTATGTTATTAAAAGAAATCAAACCAGTAGGGAGGGGTGTCTATCAGTATGACAGAATCACATAAGACTTGGAAGAGACCTCAGAGATCAGTTAGCTCAAATCATACCTGAACAAGAATTCCATTGACAATATCCCTGAAGAATGATTTTCCAGCTTTGACTTTATAGCTCCAGTGTGTAGGCTGCCTGTTACATTTTTGTTTAGCATGATTCTGTATGAATTTTCCCATACCCTGAGTCAAAAGCTACTCCTTCATACCTTCCACCCACTGCTTCTAATTGTATAACTAGTGGGCCAGACCCCAGATGGCCACTACCCCATTTCTAGGAAATGCACTATGTTGAAGTAGCTAATACAAGAGGAAATAGCATGATTTATCAGCAGCAGAGGAGAATTCCATTGGGGGAAAAGGATATATCTTCATGTAAACAAGCATTTCAGGAAGTTGTGGCAATGGAGAATGGAATTTTAACTACAAGACCTGGCTTTAAGGGGTAGGGCTCAAATCACACACACGTGTGTGCACACACATGTATGCATGTGTATACACACACATATGTGTATATAAATATAAGTGTGTGCATATACTCATAACACACATATGTGTATATATGTATGTGTACGTATACATGTATATGTAGGTGTACATGTTCATTATGTGTGTACATGCATGTGTATATATATGCTTTTATATACATTTATACGTATACATACATGATTTTCTCAGGGAGAACAAAAATATGTTGGACTATGAATATGGATGTTATGTGAACCCTTCTCTGGTCTCTCTCTCCCACTTGTTTTCACATTGTTATTCTGGGGTTCCCAGGTCCTGGCTGATTAGTTTTCCCCCTCAAGTTTCTGTGGGATGGAGTTTCTAGTACTGTTCTTCATAAGGACCCTATCTGATATGCTTTCTGATATCAATCAGCCAAATGATATTAGCTAGTTTTACAAAAGGGTATATAAGGAGAAGGTATCGTGAGAATGACAGTTACAAAACAATCCACCCCCCCCCCTTAAAATAAGAGGTTTACTTTTCCTTTAAAAAATACACACATATATATATGTTACCCAGAGAAGGTGGGCTCAAACTCAATTACAAAGGCAGTGAGCTACACACCTCAGGAACGCATGAATGGGCCAAGAGATGGCTTGTTCCAAACTCCTGGTTAGATCAATGGTATCCAGGAACCTGTGGCCTCAAGGACATATATGGCTTTCTAGGTTCTTTTGGGTGGGGCCTTTTGACTGAGTCCAAGTTTTATAGAACAAATCCTTTTATGAAGGGGATTTGGTCTGTGAAGTTTGGGTTCTGTCAAAGGTTGGCCCTGGAGGACCTCAAGCGCCCCATGTGGCCTCTGCTCAGTGTAAAATCACTAGATGACTTCTAAGGTCCATCCTAAGCTGCACATCTATGATCTCATGATCCTCATACAATACTATTTCTCAAATACCATGCTGCTCAAGTTAGATCTGGGACAGAAGTGTAAACATCAACACAACTTGGTAATTGCTGCTATTGTTTGAAATTAATGGACTATATCATATGTAAGCACTTACAGGAGGCAAAGTATAGGAACAATACATTCATAAAAAAAACACATACATTCTTTTTTCATCTTCAAGTTTAGAATTTAAAGAAGAAAGCATTTTTTTCTTTTATTTTTGTCTTTAGTGGATAAACCAGAAACAAGAGACCAATTAGGGAGCTATTGCAGTGATCCAAATCAGAGGTGATGAGGGCCTGAACCAGGGCACTCGGGTGGCCATGTGAGTGAAGCAAAGAAACACATCCAAAAGATGTGTTGGAAGTAGATTCAATAAGGCAACCGATTAGACATGTGAGGTGAAGGAGACTGAGAACAAATTTAGGAGGTGGATAAATTTAGTAACTTGTGTTAGAGTCAAGAGGAGGCAGGAAGGAGGGGAGGATATGGTTCAGGAAGGTTTTTCATGGAAGATGGAATCTGGGTAGAGACCTGAAGTAAAATAAGGCTGGTGAAAGACTTAGAACAGACAAAAAGACTGTGGACAGAGACAATGTCTTGATATCCAGGGATTGTTTGGATATTTATTAAAAGATGCCTGGCCCCATCCCTGGAATGCTCTCCCTCCTCAACTCCACCTGCTGACTTCCATGGCTTCCTTTAAGTCTTAATAAAATCTAACTTTTACAGGAGGTCTTTCCCAATAACTCTTAATTCTAGAGCTTTCCATTTGTTTACACACATATACACAAACACACACACACGTGCGCACACACAAGCATACACATATATCTTGACACACATACAGCTTGACATATGCATGTATGTGTAAATGTGTGTTTATATATATCTCAATACATATGTAGTTTTACAAATATGTGTGTATATACATTTACATGCATATACATATGTATATATGCATATGTGTATATATGTATATATGTGTATTTCTCTCTCTCTCTCTTTCTCTCTATCTGAATGCTATCTCCCCCATTTACATTGTCAGCTTTTGAGAGCAGGAACTATCTTTTGCTTTTTTTTTTTTTTTTTATCTCTGGGGATTATCACAGTGCCAGGCATATAGTAGGGACTTCATAAATAATGATTGACTGATAGAACTGTCATGAATTCTATTAGCCTTGCAATACTTCACAAATGAAAGAAAAATGCTAATAATTTGGTATTTGCTAAAGTAATCTTATAAAAGTATTATGATATCTTTTTTTATAAAAAAGGAGAAAATTTTAGATGGCTGACTTTTTTTTTAAGTTTATCCAAAACATTTAAATTATCCTGATTTGGCCTTGAATTATACTCTTTATCTTCCCCTCTTTCCCCTTTCTATTTTGTGAAAGTGAATCATTTGCACCATGTTAAGAACTTTTCGTTCCTTTTATTGATTTTCCAGAAACTTCTTGAAACTTCTCATAAAACTTTCAATTACTTTCACTTATTAAATAAGCTATCAATAAAGAAGACTTTATTAGTAAATTGTGAATTTCTAACCCAAATCTTTATTCCAAGCTGCGGTCCTTTCTTTTCTGGATTATTGCAACCTCTCCAATATTAGTCCCTCAAATCTCTGAATTTGTTTCTTACTAAAGCATAAAATTATCCTTTGAAAAATCTCCCACTTAAAATATATCAGGACCTCCCTTAAATACAGACACAAGTGTATGTTTGTATATGTTATATATGTATGTGTGTATATATGAGTATGTATGTGTGTATACACATATGTGTGTATATTTGCCCACCCAGAGACACTAACATTTATCCCTCATATCAGCAAACAAATACAAATCAGGGTAAAACTCCCTGTAGATTGCATTGAGATTCTCCAGGTTACCCTAGGCTACCTAAAATTCCTCATACCTTCTCTGGTATCAGGACAAATGTTTTCAGAGTCCTAAAATCAGAGTATTTGAGCAGTAGATTCACACAGGGATGAGATCTTAGAATCAGACAAGAGTTTAGAGACTGTGGAAGCTTAGCTCCCTCCATCTTACAGAAGAGGAAAACAGAACACAGAGAAACATACCAAATCACCCCAAATCACACATCTGGTTAATGATGGAGCTAGGATTCAAATACAAGTTTCTAGGTTTGTGGGCTGTTGTCCTGTCTAGGACTCTACACTGACACCACTACTTGCCAACTGGGTCTACATACTCCATTATCTTGGTCTTTCCAGGTTAACAAATTGTTTTCTTGTTCAATACGGTGCCACCCTCAACTGTTTATCCTCTGCTATGAGCTGGTGAATCTTAGGGACACCACCTTGGTCATTTAAAGTAAGATTTCCTGCCCTACCTAAGGACCCTGATTTTTCTTAATTACTAGAAATAAATAGCTATGTTATAGAGATGAAAGATCACACCTGAAATATGGGGAGAGATGAAAAGAAAATGGAAGAAGTGAGCAACGTCTGGAAGTTGGGTGTCAGAAGGTTTTGGTTTTGTATATAATAGACAATGGAAATTACTGTTCATGTTAGGGGATTATGGAAAGATTTTAGAACAGGAAGGTTTAAAGTAGTTACTAGAGAATTAAAATTCATGATATGGAAAGAGATATCAAGAGGGTAATTAAATCCTCTCAATAAGTTCAAGTTACCAGGTCCAGATAAACTACACCATACAATAATAAAGGAGTATCCAGATGAGATTGCTGAGCTGGTAATTGATGAAGTCTGAAAACTTGTGGAGAATGATAGAGATTCTCAAAGAGGAAAGATGAGAAAATCTCGGCAATTTTTTTTTTTTTAAATGGGGAGGTTTATTTTATAATGCTGACTCATAATTCCTTGTAGAATTCTTTTGTTGTTTGGTCATGTCCAACTCTTTATGAACCTATTTGTGGTTTTTGTTTGTTTGTTTTTCCAAAATACTGGAGTGGTTTGCAATTTCCTTCTCCATATCATCTTACAGAAGAGTTCCTGAGACAAACAAGGTTAAGTGACTTGTCCATGGTCACACATCTAGTAATGGTTTGGTGCCAGATTTGGACTCAAGAATATGAGTCCTTTTTCTACAATTTATTTGTCAATCCCTTGCAATTTGTTTTCCAACCCCACAAATTGACTGAGAATTCTAACAGGCCATTAGTGGTCTATGTAGTAAGGTAGACCTACTACAATTTTTGCCTTGTTCATCACCATAGAAAAGAGACACATACATTAATGCTTAGTTTTAGTTCAACAGACAATTAAATGTATTTCCAACATCAGTGATTCAACAAGAATCAGAAAATGCTTGTTCATGTCCTAAATAAGGGAGGGGAAATGCTCCTCCATTACACATTTCCAGAAGCCAACACATAGATTGCAAACTGACAGAAAATATTGTGTATGCACTAAGGACAGGTCCCTATTAACCATTTTCCTCATTAAACTTTGTATTGACTTGCATACTGGTATACTCAACAAATATTTATCACATGCCTATTATACATAAAGTACTGTGTTAGGTACTGGAGTTTCAAAAAGAAAAGCCGTAATCATGGCTCAAGGAATTGTATTCTTTTGGGTAGACGTAATGGATTATAGATTTAGAGGTAAGGTTTTCTGAATTTATTTGAATGAATATAGAAGGCACAATTCTGGAAGTTATAGCTAATCTGATAAGCAACGGATTCGGTGTAAAAAGACTATCCAGTCTAGCATGATAAAGATAAAATTTAACAGGCATAAAATGTGAAATCTTAATTTTGGATTTTTAAAAAGCAACTGTATCTGTGTCAGATGAGGAATACACAAGTAGAAAAGAAATCGTGTGAAAGAGATCTTTGGGTTTTAGTGCCTTGCAAGTTCCTATAGGAAACCTGCACTGATGAAATCTTGGGCTTCTTTAAGAGAGGTGAAGTGCCGGGCTCATAGACTCATAGATCTAGAACTGGAAGTTCTTCAGACTACATGGTGCAAATCTTTATTTTACAAAGGAAGAAACTGAGGCCCCAAAAGGTGAAGCTACTTGGCCAATTTGCCATCAGAAGTGGAATTTAAACCCAAATCTTCTAACTCTAAAGCCAGTATTCTCCAAATCTCTGCACTGGTTAGATCACAACTAGAGTTTTGCGTTTATAACTGGGTATCACATTTTAGAAACAGTTTTGACAGTCTGAAGAGTGACCAAAAGAGATAATGAGACTCACAACTGTTCCACACAAAGGACAAATGATGATACTTATGCTGGAAGGAAAATTAAACATTATTGTATGTCTAAGTATTAGAAGGATGTCATATAAAAAGAGGAGCAGAGCTCTATTTGACCTGCAGAATTGAAGACCGCTCTGTGGAGAAAAAGAGGCTAGGGGAAAAGACTTTCTCAGTTTTGATCACCTCTTTACTTCTTTGAAAAGTATACAGATTGGACCTGTGATTTCAGTGGTCTAGGGAACACACAGTGAGGGAATTCCTCTGTACCTACTCTTAAGAAGGTGAATACATGCATGTGCACATATATGTACATACATATGTATGTGGATATACACATATGTGTATGCACATAGATACACATGCATATATACATATATGTATGTGTGTGTTGTGAAAACTGTATTTCAATATGATTAGTTTCCTTTCTAATTCTATATGCCTTTTTGTTATGCATTTAAAAACAAGGGGTTCATAAGCTTCACCAGACTTTCAAAGGGGTCCATGACACAAAAATGGTTAAGAATCCTTGCTTTGTCATATAAACTGATGCAGAATGAAATGAACAGAACCCGAGGAACAATTTATACAATAACAAAATCATTGTGAAGACAAGTAACTTTAAAAGATTTAAGAACTCTGATCAACACAATTACCATCCAGGACTCAAGGTGACATGATGAAAAAGGCTACCCATTTTCAGATAGAGAAATGATATAGACTCAGGTACAGATGCATAGATTGAATTCATCACCTCTCTATTAGGAAGTGGGTAGGTTATGGAGGGTAAAGATGTGTAGACTGAGACAAACATTTCTTGAACTTAGTCAATGTGAGAATTTGTTTTGTTTGACGACAGACCTTTATTATAAGGGTTTTAATTTTTTTAAAATCTTTTCTCTATTTATCAATGGGAAAGGGGAAAAGAGGGAAAATAACTTTTGTGAATTAAAAAAAATTAATTTTACAAAAGAGCCCTTAATTCATCAGGTCCTTGTTATTTTCTCAGTTTCTAGGTTTTCAACTAGTTCTTAAACAAAAATTTTCCCCCGAGAAATCAGGCAGGAAGTGGGCGTTGGTTGTTTTTGAGACAACAGGAGGCTTGTTGGACCTGGTACTTGTCTTTAAACATGGCCTTAATTACTACTTTGTAGACAAACCTCTCTCAGGGCTGATTGTAAGTGCCGTGATTAGGGATTGTAACACTAATTTTACAAATGCTCCCATGTCAGAAAAGTCTCTCTTTGTCAAGGTCATTTGGATCTCCCAACAAACAAAGGTTTGTCTATTCATCAGTAAAGTTGACTGACCTTTGGACAAGTATCCTCAAAGCAAACAAAATCCCACCTGTCATGACTAGATATAGGAATGAGGGCTGAATGCACGGGACAACATCTGGCTGCATAAATTCTTTATTTACTGTTTCCTGATGCACAAGAAAGTATTTGTCCTCTGAAGTGCAGGCCTGGTCTCATTACTTGTAGCACTCCAGATGTTTTCTCATATTTGGGGACAGCCACAGGAAATTTCTTTTACATTATAATTTTCATTTTTTATTAATTCAAATGGGATTGTTCTTCCCTTCTTTTATTTCCTCTCTAAGTCTCTTCAATATTGCCTTTTTGTGCATTTTTTTAAGTTTTACAGAGGCAACCTCTCAAGTTTAAAAACCATCATCTCTTGCACATGTGCATGTTGGGATAATAAAAAAGAGATATGTATCCTTTGGGCTGTGTTCATAAAGCAATTTCTTTCCCAGCGATTTTGCAAGCACTGCCTCATAATGCCCAACAGATCATATGCAAATGCACCATCAGGAGTTTTTAACCTGAGATCCACAAACCTGAATTTAAAAAAATATAACTATATTTCAAAATAATTGGTCTTCTTTGTATTTTACTTACTGTATTTACAACAATGATTCTAAGGAGGGTCTCAAAGGTTTCACCATAATTCCAAAGGGCTTTATGATGTACCAAAGATTCGTTTAGAAGCCCTGTTCTAGAGATTTTAAGTTTCTTTTATTTCATTTCTAAGCTCTTGTTGTTTAGTCATTTCAGTGGTGTCCAACTCTTCATGATCTCTTTGGGGTTTTCTTGACAGAGATATTAGAGTGGTTTGCCATTTTCTTCTCGAGCTCATTTTACAGATGAGGAAATTGATGCAAACAGGATGAAGCAACTTGCTCAGGGTCATGTAGCTAGTAAGTGTCTGGGGCCAGATTTGAACTTACATCTTCCTGACTCCAGTGAGACACGTAGTTGTCCTTCTAAGCTCTTAAATAATCTCTTTAAATTCATTTTTAAAAGACAGCTTTTCATTTCTAAGCTCAAAGCCAAATATGTCTTATGTGCACACTGGGGCAATTATGAAGAGACATACTTGGTTTGGTTTGTGTTTAGAAAATAAAGTATCTTCTGTATTTCGTAGTGAGTTGTCAAATACTATATTAACATTCCAAAAGGATCATAGATAAAGCTGAAGAAAAAGAAATATTCAATAATTTTGGTATTTGGGATTAATGTTCTTCCATAAAACTATAAGCTCCTAGAGAGCAGGCACTGTTGTTTGCCTCTTGTATCCACAGCACTTAGGACAGTTTCTGACACACAGCAGGCATTAAAGAAATCTTTATTTTAAGTTTTAAAATTTATTTTAAACTTATGTAAAAAATGAGAAAAGAGGAAAAAATTGCCAGGTACACAGCAGAAAATGAGAGGTTTCAATATAAAGAATTACATATCCATTTCAAGAAATCCTATATAACAAATACTAAACATGGTTTTCAAAGCTGTCCAACTTTTCTTTGCTTCTTTGCAGGTTTTCTTTTGTTCTCTGCTGTGCTTTTTTACATTATTTCCCCCTCTCCCCACCAAGGAAGACTAGATTTAAGCATGGGATAGCATTATATAAATAGATTAGTTAGATAAACTTGTCATTTCTTTAGTATATTAGATTTGCCTTCCCATGAACATTAAATAATACTTCAATTATTTAGATTAAACTGTTTTGTATAAAAAGTTTTTATGTTTATATTCATATAGTTCTGATGTCTGTTTTGGCAGGTATATACTCAGATATTTTATACTGTCTAGTTATTTTAAATGGTCTAAAATAATATTGAATAATATGACTGACATATAGTGGTGTTTCCCTATTTTTCTCTTTTGATTAAATCTATTTTAACTTTAACTTTGTCTGACACCATGATTACTACACCACTTTTTAATATAATAAATTCTTCTTCTGACCTTTATTTAATTTTTGTATGTTTCACTTTTACAGCATTTGTTGAAGCAATATACTTTTGAATTCAAATTTTTAATCTGCTATCCATTTCCATTTTATAGATAAATTCATCCCATTCACATTCTATTTTTTCTTTATTTATAAATGAATTTATTTTTTTTTAGTTTTCAACATTCACTCCCACAAGATTTAGAGTTCCAAATTTTCTCCCCATATCACCCTTCCACCCATCCCCAAGACAGAGTGCATTCTGATTATCACTTCCACCAATCTGACCCCCTTCTATCATGCCCTTCCCTTCTCTTATCCCCTTCCCCTCTATTTTCCTATAGGGCAAGATAAATTTCTATACCCCACTGCCTGTATGTCTTAATTCCCCGTTGCATGCACAAACAATTTTTAAACATGTGTTTTTAAAACTTTGAGTTCTCTCCTTTCCTCCCTCCCCATCCTCTCCCATTGAGAAGACAAGCAATTCAATATAGGTTACACATGTGTAGTCATGCAAAACACTTCCATAACAGTCATATTGTGAAAGACTAACTGTATTTTCCTCCATCCTATCCTGTCCCCCTTTATTCTGTTCTCTTTTTTGACGCTGACCCTCCTCAAAAGTGTTTACTTCTAATTATCCCCTCATCTCATTTGCCCTCCCTTATATCATCCCCCCACACTCCCGTTTAATCCCTCCCCCCTGCTTTCCTGTAGTGTAAGATAGATATTCATACCAAATTCAACATGCATGTTGTTCCCTCCTTAAGCCAGACCAGATGAGAGTAAGCTTCATTCTTTCCCTCTCACCTCTCCACTCTTCTCCTCTATTGAAAAAACTTTTTCTTGCCTCCTTTATGCGAGAGATAATTTACCCCATTCTATTTCTCCTTTTCTCCTTCTCTCAGTATATTCCTCTCTCATTCCTTAATTTTGTTTTTAGATATAATCCCTTCATGTTCAACTCACTCTGTGCCCTCTGTCTGTGTATCTATCTATCTATCTATCTATCTATCTATCTATCTATCTATCTATCTATCTATCTATCTAGCTGTCTATCTATCTAGCTGTCTGTCTGTCTGTCTTTCCTCTTACTACTCTAATACTAAGAAAAGTTTCAAAAGTTACAAATATTACCTTTCCTTGTAGGAATGTAAAGAGTTCAAATCTTTACATAAGTCCCTAATGGTTTCTCTTTTCCTGTTTATCTTTCAATGCTTCTCTTGATTCAATGATTGACTTCTTGTGAAGTCAAATTTTCTATTCACTTCTGGTCTTTTCATCAAAAATGCTTGAAAGTCTTCTATTTCATTGAATGATCATTTTTTACCCTGAAGTATTATACTCAGTTTTGCTGGGTAGGTGATTCTTGGTTTTAATCCTAGCTCCTTTGACTTTTGGGATATCATATTCCAAGTCTTCTAATCCCTTAATGTAGAACCTTCTATATCTTGTGTTATCCTGATTGTGTTTCCACAATACTCTAATGATTTCTTCCTGGCTGCTTGCAATATTTTCTCCTTGATCTGGGAGCACTGGAATGTGGCTAAAATATTCCTAGTAGTTTTCCTTTTGGGATCATTTTCAGGAGGCAATCAGTGAATTCTTTTAATATTTATTTTGCCCTCTGGTTCTAGAATTTCAGGGCAGTTTTTCTGGATAATTTCTTGAAAGATAATGTCTAGCCTCTTTTTCTGATCATGGTTTTCAAGTAGCCCGATGATTTTTAAATTTTCTCTCCTGGATCTATTTTCCAGTCAGTTGTTTTCTCAATTAGATATTTCACATTGTCTGCTATGTTTTCATTCCTTTGGTTCTGGTTTATAATTTCTTGATTTTTCATAAAGTCATTACCTTCCATCTGCTCCATTCTAATCTTTAAGGAATTATTTTCTTCAGTGAGCTCTTGGACCTTGTTTTCCATCTGGTCAATTATGCTTTTTAAGGTCTTCTTCTCCTCATTGGTCTTTTGGACCTCTTTTGCCATTTGGGTTAATCTATGTTTTGAGATGCTATTTTCTTCAGCATTTCTTTGGGTCCCCTTTAGAAAGCAGTTGACTTATTTTTCATGATTTTCTTGCATCACTAACATTTCTCTTCCCAGTTTTTCCTCTACTTCACTTATTTGATTTTCAAAATCCTTGTTGAGTTCTTCCATGGCCTCACACCAATTCATATTTTTCTTGGAGGCTTTGGATGTAGGAGCTATGAATTCTTTGCCTTCTTCTGTTTGTATTTTTTGTTCTTCCTTGTCAACAAAGTAATATTCTATAGTCTGATTCTTTTTCCAGTTGTTGCTCATTTCTTCAGCCAGTTATTTGACTTTTGAGCTCTTAGTTTAGGTAGTTCTCTGCTTCTGGTGGGGATGGGGGCTGTTCTGTCAACCACTCAACCCCCCCCCCCCCGCAATCTGTGGACCAAGAGCACCAGAAACAGACTCTGCTTCTGCCCCTGCAGATGCTGTGGTTGCCACAGACTTCTCCACCTCACCCCTTCTTCCCCCTGACCTGGGGCTGGACTATTCTACTGTCTCACATAGGTGAGACAGGTTTTTTCCACTGACTTTCTAATTTGTCCTCACCCTTTTGGGGTTGTGAAATCTGGAAACCACTACAGGGGCAAAGATTCAGTCCTGCCAAGACCTGCTCAGGTCCTGTCTGTGCTGCCTTGGCCCATGTTGGACTGTGCTCTGCTCCCAGCCAGCATGATAAACATTTCCCATTGACCTTGTAGGCTCTCTTGGGCAGGTGATTTGCTTTATGCTGTCATTCTGTGAGTTCTGCAGCTCCAGAGTTTGTTTAGAGTCATTTTTAGAGGTATTTGGCTGGATTTTTTTTGAGGGGACAGCTCTAGAAGTTCCTGATTTTACTCTGCCATCTTGGCTCTGTCCCTCCTCCACCCTGCCATTCACATTTTAATCTATAATTGCTTGTTGTATATTTTCTTCCTTTCTCTTTTTCCTCACTATCCTTCTCACTCTATTCCTATTCCTCCCCCCTCCTCTACTTTGCTTCTACCCACTACCTTGCCCTCCTATTCCTTAAACTACCTACCCTTGCAAGACTCCCTCCCTTATCCTTTCTCCTGATCCTATCCCCCTTGCCCTCTTATTTCTTTCTGGATATAGAAGATTTTAGAAGAATATAGAAGATATATATTTTGTTCCCTCTTTGACACAGTCCTGATGAGAGTAAGGTTCTAGCACTATCCACCCTCCTGCACTAACATCTTCTGCATCAATTTCTCCTTTTGTGTGTCATTTGTATAATTACTCCTTTATGTCTCTCCCTACACAGATTTATTTTTTTTAGAATCACCCAATCGTACTCAGTTCAATTCATTACTTTCTTCAACTGCTCAAATAATTATGACAATCATACGAATACTGCTAATATTTTCACAAATATGAAGTAAACAGCTTGAATTTATTGAATCCTTTGTAATTCGTCTTCCATATTTATCTTATACTTCTCCTGGGAATTCTATGTTGAATTTTCCCTATTTTTGTTAGGATACCTGAAGTAAAATGTCTATTTTCTTTTTTCAGGATTATACTTAACTTTGCTAGGGAATATCCCCTTTGGTCATAACCCCACCTCTTTTGCTCTACCAAATATAGTATTTTAAGACCTAGGGTCCTTTAACATAGTTGATGATAGAACTTGTGTAATCCTTATTCTAGTTTCATGATATTTAATTTTTTTCTTCTTACTTCCAATATTTTCTCTTTAACCTGGATGCTTTGAAACTTAGCTATGATATTTCTATAAGTTTTCCTCCTGGGATGTCTTTCATGTTGTGATTGGTGTATTTTTTTCCTTCTATTTCTGCATTACCTTCTTGTTCTAGAATTTCAGTGCATTTTACTTGATAATTTTTTTTTTTAATATTCTGTCAAGATTCCTCTGTTTTTAGGCAGTCTGACTAATCTTATTATTTTTCCTCTGTTTTTCAGATCATTTGTTTTTTGGATGAGATGGTTTATATGGTCTTCTATTTTTTCATTCTTGATTTTGTGTTATTATTTATTTGTGTCTCAGGACATCATTAGCTTTCCTTTGCCTGATTCTAGTTTTCAAGAATTATTTTCTTCTTTAAGTTTTCGGCTCTTTATTTCAAGTTGGTTGGCTTTCTTTTCATAATTTTCTTGTATTACTATTTTTTCTGATTTTTCCTTCATCTCTCTTATTTTATTTTAAAGTGCTTTTGAAGTTCTAAGAAACCTCTTTGCACTTGGGACCAGTTGATATTTCTCATAAAAAAGGAGTAGCTTTTTTAACCTCTGTTATCTTCCTCTGAATGTGAACCCAGATTTTTTCTATCCCCATAGTAGCTATCTATGGTTGAGTTCTTTCTCCTTTGCTTTCTCATTTTTTTGGTTTTATTTTATTTCATTTTTTGCAGCTATTAGTGTGATCAACTTCTAGTTCCAAGGTATGAGGAGTATTTCCCAAAGCCTCAGATCCTTCTTACTGCTATTTTCTGATCTGTCCTGGGGCTCAACTTTGGGCTCTTCTCTCCACTCCTAAGCCACTTTTAGAGCCCCTGATCACACTATCCCTCAAGTGATTTTACTCCCTGCCATCCCTTTAGTGGCTACTAACTACAGTTGTCCTCTTTTCTTTGGAACTGAAACCAGGGATTTTGGTCTCCTGCAAGTACCCACAGCCAACAAAGTCCCTGCCCTTCTGCTATTACACTCACCAGGCATGTGCTAGTTCCTTCTTCCTTTGGCCACAGTTGCATCTGATCAGCAGAGCTGTGCTTGGAGTCCTTCAACAGTGGAAGGGCCTTCTCCTCAGCCATCAGACCTGTGTGCTGTCTAAGAGATGAAAAAGTGTCTAAGGCTAAGATTGCCTCCCAACAAGCCCTCCCTTAGGGCATGTTGTTAGTTGATTCTGAAAAGTTGACCTGGAGATGTTTGCATTTCACTCACACGAAATCTCTGCCCCTGGAGGTTGGTTCTTTCCTGGATCTTTTTAGGTTGTCTTAGAAGAAATACTTTACTCTGACTTTTCTTTGTTTCCACTGCTCTGTATTCCTTCTGAGACCATGTTCTGTCTTTTACTGTGGAGGAAATCTGAAGAGCCTAAATTTTCTGACCTGCTTTGCCATCTTCTCAGAATTCTCTATGCACTATACAAATCTTGATTGATTTAATGTTGATTGATTGAAGTAGCAGGAAGATGGAGAAGCCCAAATTATATAACACTGGTTTTTATACAGCTTGGAAGTGGGGAAGCGCATCTGGTTTGTGATCCAAGCTGAGAAGCCTTCTTCATGATACCATGGGTTCTATATAAACAAAAGCACTCATCTGAAGCTGGAGCTGCATCCACTAGTTTGAGGAAGTTTTTCATCCTTTATTTTGGACAAGGATAAACTGACATCTTGGATGATATTGACTTGTTTGTGATTCAGATTAAAGTGAGGTAGAATTGGACAAAGTTGTCAGTCTCACTCTCCCTTCCATTGTTATCTAAGTCCAGTGTCAAAACAAAGGTCAAGATGCCTGGTAATGGCTCAGGATGAAATGGATGACCTTGGCATCTTCTATGTCTGACCAAACTTTAAGCGCTCCACAGTGCCTGCTTTAGTCACCTTCATGCCTTTTGGAACTGATGGGTTTGAAGTTTGTTGGTCATCCTCAATCTGTCTGCCACAATGGTTTTACTAGGGTGTGGCTGCTACTCAATCTATAGCTTCTTAGAGTCACAGAGAAGAGTTGGGTGACAGGTGGACACCAAATTGTGGATGAGCAGCCCTTAAAAGTCTAGCAAGCCCTCACACCAGAGGTGCTAGTCCTCCCTGAACACTTTGAGGAAGTATACCCTGAGATACCACCATATTCCACACAGTTGAAGAAGAAGAAAGCATGCCTAGAATGAGGTTTTTTCCAAGTTATAGGATCATAGTTGGAAGGGACCTTGGAAATAATCATTTTACAGATGAGGAAATCAATAATACTGACAAAATTTGAACACATTCCTGTCTCCAAGGTCCACACTTTCAACACCCTACTATATTGTCTCCCTCAAGGTGGTGCAATGGGTAGAAAGCTGGGCCTGGAGTCAGAAAGATCTGATTTCAAGTCGTTTCCAGCTCTCACTATCTGTACAATTGTGGATAAGCCACTTAACCTCTGTCTCAGGTTCCTTAACTATACATAGGGGTTGATAGCACCTACCTCACAGGATTGTTGTGGGGATTAAATGAGATAGTGTTTTAAAAAGTGGCACACAGTGGGAACAATAAATGTTTATTGATTGATTGAAGTGAACTGGAAAAGAAACAGACCTTCCCCCCAAATCTACATTCTCACTGTAGTTATCACTTTGTCTAGAGATGGGGATCTTAATCATTTCTAAGGGTCATGGGCCCTTTTATCAGTCTGGTGAAGCCACTTCTTAGAATAATATTTTCAAATAATTGAAGGAAATGCTCAATTTCAGTTAGAGGTCAGTGAAAATAATGATATATTTTTTTCCACATCCAACTTCACAGACCACCTGCAGCCTTGACACAAAGTTAAAAATCCCTTCTCTAGAGGGTCAGTAATTGAAGTGTCTGGGATTTTCTAGGCTACTACCTCTAAAAAAAATTCTTACCCATGGTAGTTAGATCCTAAAATCATAGGATGTCCAAACTGGCAGAGACCCTAGCTATTACCCAGTTTAATCCCCACAATTTACAAAGAAATAAATAGAAGCATCACCGAGATAAAGACCAAGAATAAACAGTGAAATAGTGATGTGGAATCCTGAACTCAGGTGTCCTCACTTCCAGCCTAGGTCTCTTTTGACCAGTGCAGACAACCCTCTAGTTTGTCCCAAGGAATCCAGACTAAACTTGTTTTAACACAATGCCTTTGGTAAAATTCTATTTACTCTACACCCTGGCTAATGCTTTCCTTCCCATACAGAACCACCTATTTACAACTGTTGAACCACCAGATAAATTTCAACCTATTGTCAAGCCAGCTTCAGAGCTATGTTTTGAATAAATAAATGAATGAAAAACCATTTTTCTTCATGTTCACAGAATAAATCCTGTGGAAAAGACAAAATTAATTTCTGGTCATTGTTTTTCTTTGGTACTTAGGAAAAATCTAATTTTCTGAGTTATAATATTCTTTCCTCCTCCTCCTCTTCTTCCACCTCTTTCTTTTCCCCTCCTCCTTCTCCTCCTCTTCTTCTTCTTCTTCCTCCTCCTTCTTCTTCTCCTTCTCCTCCTCTTCCTCCTCCCCCTCCTCTTCTTCAAATACATGCTTTTCTCACATAGGATTTGTTTTGGAATTGCTGACAGGACTTTGATGAGAGGAGCACCAGGGGAGGTTTTATAATCACTTACAGCTTATTTCTCTTAGAAATAACAGAGTTGGTGCCAAACATGCCTGCCAAAATTCAACAGTATTTTCTGGAAAATTAACCTCTACTTTCTGCTTGGACACCTCCAGTGACAGGGAATTCACTGTGTACCAATGATGTCCTTTGCCTTTTCATTCAACTCTAACAGTTGTGAAGGGGGTTTTGTTTTTGAGACCCCACACTGTAACTTTCACCCTTTGTTTCCAAATGTGTTTAGAGGGGGGAAGCATAATCTGTCTAATTCTTGTTTCAAAAGATCATCCTCAAAATGTTTGAAGACAATGACCATTTTCCTCCTAAGTCTTTCTTTCACCAGGGTAAGCATTCCTTTTTTCTACAACCTAGGTCCTTCTAATAAAATACATGCTCCATGGAGTTGCTCTGTGGTTGTATTCAAGTTCTCATTGCTTAGCTCAGTATCTGGGAAAGAGTAGGTATCAATCAGTTAAGCAATAAACACTTATTTTTTGTTGTTGTTTAGTCATTTTTCAATTGTGCCTGACTCTTCATGGCAAAGTTACTGGAATGATTTGCTATTTCTTTCTCCAGGTAATTTTGGATATGCGGAAACTGAGGAAACAGGGTTAAGTGACTTCCTCAGAGTCACTCAAGTAGTAAGTGTCTAAGCTAGATTTAAACTCACAAAGTTGAGTCTTCCTGACTCCAGGTCTGGTCCTCTATCTACTGTGCCAGCTATCTTCCTCAAAGAAGTAAGTGCCTATAATGTGTTACACACTGTGATTAGACTGCAGAAATAAAGGAAGGTAAAATGTGTCTAACTTCAAGGAACTCACAGTCTAATGGAGGAGACAAGAAGCAAGTAATTTTATATAAATAATCATTAAAAAGTATAAACAGGAAACAATTAACAAAAATAAGAAACTAGAATTAAGAGAGTATGGGAGAGGCTTCCTCTAGAAGGTGGGATTTTAGGCAGGAGATAAAGGAAACCAGAGAGACCAGGAGGCAGAGATAATGTGTGGAAGAGCATTCTATGCATGGGAGGCACACATAGAAAATCCCTTGAGCAGAGAGATGGATGTAGGAGGTCAGCGTCAGTGGAGTGACGAGTATGTAGGAGTGGTATAAGTTGTAAGAAGACTGAAAAATGAGGAGAGATAGATTATGAAGGGCTTTGAATGCCAAAGAATTTTGTAATTAATCCTGTACATGATAGATAGCCACTGAAATTTATCAAGTGGGGAAGAGGGGATGACTTGGTTGAACCTGTGTTTTAGAAAAATCACTTTGGTGACTGAATGGAGAAGAAATTAGAATTGGAAAAAATTTATAACAGTCAGATATCAGTAGTTTGTTGGAATAGTCCAGCTATAAGATGATGTGTACTTGCACCAAGATGGTGGCAATGTCAACAAGGACAGAAGGGAGCATATTTGGAAGATATTTCAAAGGTAGAATGACAGACCTTGGCAACAGATTGCATATGGGGGATGAAAAATGCTGAGGAGTTGGAGGTGACATCTGGGTTGTGAATCTGGAAGACTGGCAGGATTGTTGTTCCTTCCATAGTAATGGGGAAGTTTATAAGGGAGAGGATTTAGGGGAGAAGATATAGGATTAAGTTTTGAACATGTTGAGTTTAAGACGCCTATTGGAGTCCAATTAGAGGTGTCTGAAAATCAGGTGGAGATCTGAGACTGGTGGTCAGCAGAGAGATTAAGACTGGATAAGTAGATCTGAGAATTATCAGCACAGAGATGATAATTAAAACCAAAGGGACTGAATGAATACTTATTGACTTAAATTCCATTAGATATATTTTCCAGAGGAGAGGAAGGGGGAGATACTTAGGCAGAGTACCTAAGAGACCAGAAAATCAAGAATCAAAAGAATTGAGAGGAAATAATAACACTCTCACAGTCTTCCCCTTTCCAGCTCCACATTTCTCTGGGGAAAAATTCTTCCCTAAATTCTTTCAAAATCAGTGAACACCTTTAAGCTTGGTGAAAGGAGAATAAGTTGGGGAGAAATCTAAGTTAAAATCCCAACTTTATACATCTGTGTGACCTCAGACAAGTCACCTCTTTGGATCTCATCTGTCAAATGAGAATGTTGGACTATCTGGACTCTAACATCTCCTCTAGCTCCAGATCTAGGATCTGATGATTTTCCCTTAAGATTCACTTAGGCATCAATAATATAAACCTCAGTTCTAATTGGTCAATACAGACAATGGAGGAAAGTAAGTTCAATATCTATTGGCCCCCAAACCTACCACACATATCAATGCTTTCTTTCTTGTTTCTACCTCCCATACCTCTATCTTCCACCCCACTCCCACGAAATCCCTGTTTTTAGTTTATTTTCATTCGTTTCTTTTTTTCTGCAACAACAAAAAGAATCCAGTTAATTGATGGTTTGGGGTTAGTTGGATTCTGGTTAATCAAGGGTTTCATACTGAGAAGGAACTTGAGCCCTAAGAACAAAAGAACCCATAAAAGGTATATATTTAAGGATATAGTGGACCTCATTGCCTGCAACTGACCACAGGTCTTTCTTTGCTTAGTGAAATAATTTAGACCAAGATTTTGTAATAGGGTCCCTGAACTATATATCCTTGAATTTACCAAGTGGTACTGAAATGTCAGTCTTTTTAATCATTTTAACTTCCATATGCCAGAAAGGTCAATGGAGTTACTTCTATTCCTCTTCTTATCATTTTCAAAAACTAAATTTTCATCTAAATGACTGAGAGAAATTATAGAAACCCAATGGAATTCTGGGGTTTGAATTATGGCACCAGAAAAAGTCACTGTGATTGAAACCATGCTTCCATGTGGGAAAGCAAATACTGATTTTTGAAGGTGTGTCCCATCTTCACTGACTGGGTTCCAGTGAATTTGGTTGAAACTGCCAGATACCTTTGGGTACAAGTACTTGAAAATTATGGGAAAGATGGAAAAAATAAGAGTTTAATGAATTTTAAAATGATCACTTCCCTGGCTGATCTATTCAAAGCAAGACATGCTTTGAGTTTATTGACACTTGGCATAATGTTTCAAGAGACATCCTTGGGCATCAAACTTAATACCTTTAAAAAAATCACACATATTTTTCTGAAGTGAGGCAATGATGAGTGAATACAACATTTCCTTTAAAGTAAACATTAGTATAAAACTTAGGGAAGGACTGCTTATTAAAATAAATCTAGATGGCTGTCTTGTCAAAACTATATGAAAAAATCTGATATTTGCACCGTTAAAATTTTACATTTTTAAACAAAAACTATACTTCTGCCCAGTGAACTATGGAGAACCCTAACTTCATATTTTTAAAGTCTTTTAACTGTAGAAGTGAGTGAAAATGAATGGAAATTGGATTTTTTTCCAGATCCTGGAAATTACGTAAATGACATTTCATAATTTCATTCCTTTAGTGTCCTCTAAACTTCGATTCCAGTGCCTCATGGTGGTATGGGGATGACAGTTTCTCAAAAGTTGTACCAGTAAATATGATATTTTGTTGCTCCTTCCAGAATGGAAAAGCTTACGTGTACTTCAAGTCACTTGTGTGACTTTTGTGACATCTAGTCTTTTATGTCAAGTTGCTCAGTCTTGCCCTAGAATATTTACCCTACCATTTGTCACAGCCCTTGATATTCAATCATTAGTGGTGATTCTTTCTTCAGTGGACAGAGTACAGGGTCTAGAGTCAGGAAGACTCATCTTCTTAAGTTCAAATCCCACTTCACTTACTACCTATTTGATCCCGAGTAAGTCACTTCACTCTGCCTCAGTTTCCTCATCTGTAAAATGAGCTGTAAAAAGAAATGACAAACTACTCTGATACCTTTGACAAGAAAACCCAAGTGGAGTCATGGACTGAATTCAGGACTGAAATGAAGAAAAAACAGCAAGAGGAGATAGAACTTTGAGGTCATTATAAAAAAAAAACAAACTAAATACTTTCTCAGCTACCATCTAAAACTAAAAAAAAAAAGCAAAACTCTCTGTTTCAATATCTGTATTATGAGATTACTAATAAATAAACTACATACCTCACAAGGTTATTGTGATAATAATAGCTAGCATTTAAATAATCCTTTACAAATACAATCTGATTTTAGTCTCATGACAATGATAGGAGGTAGATACTATTATTATCATTTTTACAGATAAGGAATCAGTGGTTAAATGATTTGCCCAGAGTTGCATAACTATTATCCCAGGCTAGATCTGAACTGAGATCTTCCTGATTTTAGGTCCAATTCATCACCTAATAAGCCACCCACTGTCTATTGTTGTGAGGAAAACACTTTGTAAACCTTCAAATATACAAATATAAGCTATTATTTTCATTTAAGTCACAGAAGTCACCTCCTTCTCAAATTCCAAATACTCTAGCCTGAAAGTGATTTTTACCTCTTTAAATTTTCACCTAAACCTTTACTTGGATCTCTATTTTGCTTTATCCCAAGGTTTTACATTATATAGTACAAGATATCGAGATGTGGAAGGGTGTCAGAGAACATCTAGCTGATCCAATTCCCTCATTTTGCAAATTAGGGTACTGAGTTCCAGAGAGGTTAAATAATTCACTCTAGGCTTTATAGATACTAATTGGCAGAGACAAAATTCAAACTATATCCTTTGACTTTAAAACTATCACTCTTCCCCTGTACGGTTCTGCAATCCAGGCAATAATTCAGGGTTCCAATTCCATCCAGTTCAAGGACATAAGCATGTGTATGCATATCTGTGATCATACATATATGTATCATATATACATGATATATTATGTTTGTATTATGCGTAGATAAAATATGTTCTGTGAAAATAACATTCTCTTAGACCCTCAGGATAGAAATAGTTAACAAAACAATCAGTTGCTATCTTTGATATTTGGCCAAAAAATCATTGGGGCAGATTGATAGCTGGTAAGATAGACATTACCTTTTGGGAGAGTCAGAAGGCCTAGCAAGAACATGGATTTTAATAGAAATTTTTATTACAATTTATAAATTGAAAAGGCAATTGCAAAAAAATATATTTTTTAATTATAAATAATTACCAGTCCAATGCTCCAAAAACCTCATTAGGCTTTACTTAAGTGAGAGTTCAGCCAGCTTACTATTTCCAAACTCCACACACAAGGACAAAAAGAAGAGGGAAGGAAGAAAACACAGAGAGACATTGAGATGTGGTTGTGTCTTTGGTTTGGCAGAGAAAGGGAGAGAGAAATGTGGCTAAGGCCACAAGACATTGACTGACTTGCCAGAAAGAGAAAGATTGAGTTGCAGCCAGGCCACTTTAAAGAAAGAGAGTGAGTAAGGGATTGAGAAGCTGCCACAGGTCTGCCAGGGAGCATTAGCCAAAGAAAGCCCAAGTCCTGGGTTCATTTTCCCTATGTTATTTCAAGAACTTACAGTCCAGAATCATATGTCTAAAGCTGGAAGGGACCTCAGATGCCAATCAGTTCAACCACCTTGTTTGGTAAGTGAGGGAACTCAACAATGCCCCAGGTACCACAGGAGGCTCCAGGGTGAGAATGTAGCTGAGGTGAGCTGTTGAAATCTACTAGCCAGAAGCACATCAGGAGGGAGTTCTTCACTATTTGTGATGGTCTTTTGTGTAGTCAACTTGAGTAATTTGCACAGAGGCAATAAGCGCTAGAGGCACAATTTGAACCCAATTTCTGAGTGTAGATAGCCAGTGATTGATCTAATGTACTACACTTTCTAATGTACCTCTTAAGTCTAGTCTAGTCTAATCAGGTATTGTGTAGTAGAGTCTGATAAACCCATGAGTGCTAGAGGCAAACTTTTCAAGTTCAGTACCAGATGTGATAGTTGTCTACTTCATGTTGGAGTGGACTATTTCTTGTAAAGGAAGAGGCCAGCCTGATTTCAGGAGGAACTTGCCTTCTTGATAACCTAAAACTGGATCATCTATCCAGTCACATGATCCATCACTACCCCTTTTTCTGATCCTTCAGGAAATACTCCCTCCACTTCACTTCTGCATCACTTGTCTATACCACATACCTGACATGGAATTTCCCACCTTGAAATTATTTATTGTTCATATATTAGAATCATAAGAGACATAACATTCCCTTACCTCACACGCAGTTATTTATTGTAGAGCATCGACCTGGAATAAGGAAGACTTGAGTTCAAATGTGACTCCAGATACTTGCTGTATGATCCAGGATAAGCCACTTAACCCCATTTGCCTCAGTTTCCTCAAGTGTAAACTGAGCTGGAGAAAGAAATGGCAAAACCCTCCAATATCTTTGCCAAAAGAACACAATGAAAACCACAGATGAACTCACGAAGTGTCCCACATGACTGAAATGATGAACGCATTTATTGTTCAGGCAACAGAATCATAAGAGACGTAGCATCTCCTCCCTTGCATGGTTATTAGAATCATAGAGTTGGAAGGAACAGACTTTAGACGTCATTTAGTCCATCATCCTGTTATTTTGCAGATGAGAGTTTGAAAGCCAGAGAAGTTAAAATACCTCCCCAAGGTTGCATAGGTTGTAAGTCAGTAGTGAAACCCAGACCTTCTAACACTAAGTACAATATTCTTTCCATTCTATTAATTCCATTTTCTTCAACTACATAGATGATAAAATGTATATAATCTTATGCAGTTATCATCCCAGTGCCTAATTCATAGGAGGCACTTATCTCCTCTTCCGTAGTAGTATTAATAATAAATATTCATATTTATGTCATTTGCAAAGTTATTTCTTCAAGATATTCATGGTATCTAGGCAGGCAGTGTAAAGTGGGTTATAGGATAACATGAATAAGAGTTGGAAAGTACGGTTGAGATTGTCTTATTCCAGCTATGATGGTACCAATATGATTTTCCTTAGAGAGAAGCTGGACTACGTCAGTCTCTTACTGAATAAATTCCAGTAGCTCCCTATTGTTTCTAGGAAAAAATATACATTCATTTATTTTGATTTTAAGGTCCTTCACAAGTTTTCCTTAATGTGATTTTCTCTCCTTGTAATGTATCACTCCTCTCACCACACCCTAAAGTTCAGCCACAGTGATACCTCTGTCTCTCACAAAATGCCTTTCACCTCTCATCTTTGTTCATTTCCTTACTCTCACCTGACAGAACTCCTCACTTCCTCCAAGATTAAAATGCTACCTTTTACAGATAGCCTCTAATTACTAGTATCTTCTTGCTATCTTTATTTAACTACAATGGATTTAAATTTTATTCATAAATTTCTATATGTAAATATCAATCCTCGATTTTTTGAACATATATACATATATGTTTTTGTTTGTTGGTTTTTGTATACACGATACTTAGCACAGTGTCTGACTCTAAAAATGCTTATTGATTGCTTGATCCTTTGATCCAATCCTGTTTGCCTCAGTTTCTTCATTTGTAAAAATGAGCTAGAGGAGGAAATGGCAATACCTAGATGATATAGAGAATAGAATTCTGGATTTGAGGTGAAGGAATCTGCATTCAGAATTCTATCACTTACACTTACAAAGCATATGACTCTGGGCAGATCACTTAAGCTCTTCTGAAAATTTTCCTCATCTGTCAAATGTGGCTAATTATTTCACAAGGCTGTTAGAAATGAAATGAGATCCCCTAGTTAGAGAACTTTGCAAAATTTCAGCTACAATATAAACGCCAACATTATTATTACTCAAAATGTTTTGCAGCCTTCTCTTTTAATATTACTGTCAGAGGATATTTATAATTTATACTAGATAACTGACCTAAAGACCTGAGGCAAAACCTTTTGAACAATTACACCTTTGTGATTCGTCAGAGGTTTATTGCACTAAGTAAGGGTACCAGATATCAATAGCCTAGTCTTCATATGAAGGAGTCAAGATGTGTGGCAGAAGCCAAATACTTGTTCCTCTGAGAATATTACTTGAATGCTTTTTCTCTACCCGTTCTTTGACATTGGTGAAAAGAAGCATTTGTAAATGTTTTTAAAAGAATGTGGTGGTGGGGCTGCACAGGATATCTAGACTTAGCCATGGAATCTCAGGGTCAAAAGTTATACACAGTTTAGTAATTCTTGGAAGCATACTCCCAAATTTCTTTCCAGAGTGGCTAGTCTGTTTCACAGAACAGAACGAGACATACTTTTGGACAAAACTGATGTAAGAATTTGTTTTGTTCATGTTTATTTTGAAGGTTCTGTTTTTCTTTTCTTCTCATTTGGGTGAAGAGATGGAGGGAAAGAAAAACTATTTATTAATTGGAAAAAGTAATGGAATATTCCCTGAAGTTCAAGTCTGGTATATTTTTTGCAAAAGAATACCTTCAGTGGAAGATAAAAAAATTTTCTGATGCTTTCCTGCCTGCATGGGGGACTGAGTTGGTGTGGGAGCATGGAAGAAGAGAGATTTTGCTTCCAGTTGTGAGAGAAAGCACATGTGGTTACCACAGGTCTTTTATGGGAGAGGCCCTTGGAGAGAAAGAAAGAGGAGAAAGAGAGAGAGAGAGAGAGAGAGAGAGAGAGAGAGAGAGAGAGAGAGAGAGAGAGAGAGAGAGAGAGAAATCCTTAAATATCAATGGAGGCAAGCTGGAAATCAGGGTCATGTTAAAACATTAGTTCTACATTTCTATTGTTTGCCAAAGTCTCTCTCTCTCTCTCTCTCTCTCTCTCTCTCTCTCTCTCTCTCTCTCTCTCTCTCTCTCTCTCTCTCTCTCTCTCTCTCTCTCTCTCATACACACACACACACACACACTTTTAAACACACACCCCCATATATATATACATACACACACATATATGTATGTATATATATATATGTATATGGGTTTAAGTGAGGGATATATATATATATTTTTAATACATGTAAAGAGAAAAGACAGGAGAGACAGAGAGATACAGACAGAGACAGAGAGAGACTACAGAGAAGTGGTAGTATGTAGAAGGGAATAGGTTCAATGTGCCCCAAATGGAAATTCATTTAGACTGGGGGACATCAAGATCCAATATCAGAATTCCTACAGTATCAGAAGTATCAGTCGTCCACCTACATGTATTCACCACATGTGACCATTTCATACGTAGTTAGGTGGCAGAGTGGATAGAGCTCTGGATTTGGAATCAAGAAGACCTGCCTTCAAATCCTAACTCACATGCTTATTAACATTTAAGGGATTCTAGGTTAAGGGTCCTAGGCAAATCACCCTCGCTAAGCCTCAGTTTCCTCAGTTATAAAATGGGCATAAAGTAGTGCCAACCTCATTGCTTTTGTGAAGACTAAAAGCTATAACACATGTTCTTGAGCTTTGCAAACCTCACAATAGTACACAAATTTTAGCCCTTATTACTTGCCCTCTTTTCCCGTTGATGGTGTGTATGTTTATAGGGGATTATCCTCAAGCATTTTTTTGAAAGAGGAAAGTTGTTTTACTCTGAATGTTTCTAGTATGTTAGCTTATTGAATTCTTTAGATTTAGTCTAATTGTTTACTCTGTCTGTCGAGTGAAAGGGAAACACATGAAGTATTTATTATTCTAGGAGAACTGACCCCACAAATCTCATGTTGTTCTTAAGATAGCTTTCCCTCGGAGAATGTTACCTACAAGAGAAATGTGGTAGCCCAAGGAAAACTACATCTGGATTACAGATTTAATGTGCTAAGAATCAACTGAGAGGTTTTCTGCTACAACTTTATCATATCACAGATGAGGGGATCCTTCTGGTGACCCAAAGGTAAGCTGGCCAGAGTCATAGAGAGGACAGCAAACTGAGCTGAGATTTGTATTCGGTTCCTCTTGCTCTTTGCTCTGATCTCTTCTTGTAAACAGACTGGCTTTCTATGACTGATCTTGGACCCTTTTGGTATTTGTTTTAATCTTAGGTAAAGGTCTTCTAAGACCATACAATACACCTTTAGGATCCTCTGCTCCTGTTCTCCTAGGTAAGAGGGGGCCATCTCCAGTCATCCTGATCTCTATTTTGCCACTGGACCCAGATGGCTCTGGAGGAGAAAATGAGCTTGGTGACTTTGACCAGTCCTCCCTCACTTAAACCCAATCCACTTGCATATCATGGCATCATCTTCCTGATATCATGATCCTCTTCAAGAACAAAGGACAAACAATGATAATCTAGAAGAAACGGAGCAGAAGTAGTTGATATGAACAGTGAAGATGTAAGCCAGAAAGGCATTTGGGCTTTATGGTTTGGTAAGTCTTTTGCCAAAGACAATGGCTTATGCAGACGTGGCTTTTACCATCAGTGGCATGATTGAATGGTGACTCACTTTGGGGAAGGATATGAGTGCCTTACAAGATTCCATACTGAGTAACAGTGATGGGCCAGAGGACTCCTTCCTATTTTGTACTTTTCTGGTGGAGTCTACCACCACATAGTTTCTGGGAAAGAAGTCGTTTACCAATAGCCCAAATGTTCCAGTGTACTTTCCTTGCTATGGCAAAGTCTATTCCCAAAAAGGAAATTGGTCAAACCTCAGAATAAGTCTATTGAATCTTTTTGTACTAACCCCAAACAAAATATTAACTACATACAGTATGTGGAGCTAGATGAATATATCTTACAAAAGATCATTGATAGATTCATCTACTTGATAGAAGAGATAGAGTTAATAAATGATATATTGGAATACCTGAGATTTCTAACATCAGGATGCAAAACAAGACCTATCTTCTATGACTCTAAAGACACACAGGTATCTGTGACTCTCTTCATCTGTAAAATGGGGATAATAATAGCACCTATCTCTCAGGATTTTTATGCAGTTCAGATAAAATAATATTTGTAAAGAAGTTTGTAAACCTTGAAGCACTGTATAAATGCTAATGACCATAAATGTCAATATTATTGATAGTATTATTATAATAAAGCATTGTGATTGATTTTAAGGAGCTTTTCCAAAGTTCAAAGTAATCTTTTTAACATCATCAGTGATTTTAATGTAGGAATAACATTCAATAGCAGCAACAACAACAAAAACTTGATGTAGTCAAATCTGATGAATAAGGTGATTCATCAAGCTATCTAGTCTGATTTGTGATGATAAAAGAGGGTGATTTAAACTAGAAAATACCTTAGAGATCATCTTATCCAACCTTCACATTTTACAGGTAGGTAAATTGAATCCCAAATAGATAATGATCATGTAGGTAATAAAGGATGAATATCACTCTATCATGGTGAGGTGATGCAGCGGCTAGCATCAGCCCTAGAATCAGAAGGACTTTGTGTTCAAATCCAATCTCAGGCACTGCGGCTGGTGATGCAGACTGCCCAGGGCAGTTCCTGCTCCACTATGGCACTGGTGTAGCCCACTCTGAGCTCTACCAGCCCAGTACAGTAGATCCTTCCATTGATCTTTTGGGCTGTCCTGGACTGGAAATCAGTCACACTCTGTCTCCTAGAGGATTCTGCCGCTCTAAAAATCAGGTCAAGAAGACCTGAGTTCAAATCCTGCCCTAGTCACTAATTTAATTTTAGGCAACTCATTGAACTTCTTGAAACCTCAGTTTTTTTCTCTATAAAAATGGGTACAAAATTTGTCTCTACCTTTGAAAATTTGTTCAGATTCACTTTGTAGAAATATCTGAAGGAATTTGTGGAAGAGTTCAGGTAAGTCCCTGCATTCACTAAGCCATTTTGGTTCCTCCCATCTGACAGTAACATATAAGGTGCAGCCAGGTGGTGCAGTGGATAGAGCACCAGTGCAGGAGTCAGGAGGACCTGAGTTCAAATCTCACCTCAGACACTTGACACTCACTAGCTGTTCGATCTTGAATTCCAATTGCCTCATCCATCTCCAGTCATCCTGATGAATATCTGGTCACTGGATTCAGATGGCTCTGGAGCAGAAGTGAGGCTGGTGACCTGCACAGCCCTCCCTCACTCAAAAAACAAACTCAAGTGCAAGCCTTGTCATTATTTCTCTGATGCCATGGTCTTCTTTGGCAAGGAAGGATGACCACACAACATATAAAATAGTGGTGTAGATGGTTTACTGTTAAAGAGGAAAAGAAATGATTACTCTATTGTAAGTAAAACAATGGATCTCCTCCTGTGATTTCTCTTGAGAACTTGGGGATTTCAGAATATTTAAATTTCAGCTAAAGCCAGATATTAAGCCATGAATTATATTTAACTGAGTTCAGGGCAAAAGAGTTTGGTCTGGTGGAAAATGCACTGGATCTGAGCCCAGAGAACCTAGATTCAAACCTTGCTTCAGAGCCTATAACCTTGAGCAAATTACTTGGCCTAATTGATTCTCAGTTTTCACATTGGTAAACTGAGGGTGTTGTGCTGGATAGCCCCGTACTAGAGAGCTGCTGGGCTAGTTCTAGTTCTAGGATTCAGTTAATGGTGATAATGATGAAACTGAGAATAACAATGATATTGATTAATAATAATAATAATTTACTCACAAAGGCAAGAGAGATTCGTAACATCATGGCATCCTCAATATCAAAGGGGTCATCAAAAATATAATTTTGTGGTATATGAAATGTTCACTACCTCTTGACAAGCAGATAGGTGGTACACTGGATAGAGTGCCGGCCCTGGCTTCGGGAAGATGAGTCTTCCTGAGTTCAAAACTTGTCTCAGACACTGTGTGATCCTGGGCAAGTCACTTAACCCTGCTTGCCTCTGTTTCCTCATATGTAAAATGAACTGGAGAAGAAAATGCCAAGTCCCAATGCAGTGTAACATCACTGAACCAACAACTACAGTTTGGGCTTTGAAGCCTTGGGGTTAGTTTTTGAAATTCTTTTCTGAAAGAGTGAATTATATGTATATATATAGTCTCAGACAGAAAATGTCAATCATCTGAAAGCAGTTTGCTCAATCTTTGAATCCATTACCTTGAAAAAAGAAGAAGGTGAAGGCTACTTGGAATGACACACATAGATTCAATTCCAAGAGCAAAATGGGTGTTTACACCATTTACCATTGGAAACCATTTTGTTTTTAGTGGCACCCATCTTGCTATGAGTCAACATTATGTCATTTGAAAATCATACTACATAACTTCACAAAAGAAAACAAATTAAGCTAGAGCTGAAGTTTTTAGCCAACATAGTTTTATTTTACAATGTACACTTAATTTGACACTTGGATACTTTGATGCATCTATGAATTCATTGATGTGGATATTTTCACCAATAGAGTAGATGACAATCCATTCATTTCTTCTTATCCTCTGTGATTCTTTAAGGATTCTGTTAGGAGGCAGAGAATTTGTAGAAGATTTTATATGGAAAGAAAGAGTGGAAAAAAGGGTTCTCCTTTAATTCCTGCTTTGGCAGTCTCCATTATCTCACCCCAAGCAGCGATACCTGTTCAGCCTGGTAGTGGTGAGAATTTTGCCAGGTAAACCTCCTTATCTGTAACAATCTGTAGTCATGTTGTGGCTCTTTAGCTTGCATTCTTAGAGCAGTCTGTCTAAAAGGAACTACTTTAATTAGGTTCATTGAAGGATCTTGAGCAAGTGATGTTGGAAACTTCCCTTAGCACAGGGATTCTTAACGGGTGTGTGTGTGCGTGTGTGTGTGTGTGTGCATATATATATTCTTTTCTTTTTGGCCTGTTTTCTTTTACAACATGACTAATATGGAAATAATTTCCATACTACACATGTATAACCTGTATCAAACTGCCTGTCTTCTCAATGGGGGGACGGGAGAGAGAAGATTTGGAATTAAAAATTTAAAAATTAATGTTAAAAATTATTTTTACATGTAATTGGAGAAAAATAAAATATTATATATATATATAAAAAGTAAGTGCCTTAAAAAGAACCCTTGTCATAGCAGTTTTACAAAGTCTTTATTAGGACTTACCCCCACTGTTGGAAACATAAGCTTATTTTCTTCAATGTTTTTTTTTTTGTTACCCCCACCTTCATTCTTACTGATCCGGTGTCCTAATAATTGGAAATCAGATCCATTAAGGACTACATTTGAACTGGGAAAGGCAGAATAGTGGAGCCCCCTAGGGGGAGGTCATATTTTTGTTTGTAGCAATAAGAGGGTAGGGGATAAAAAGGTAACTTTTTTTTTTTTATTTTGTAATGTTTAACAATCACTGCCATACAATTGTGATTTTATCCCCCCCACCTACCCCCCACTCCCCCCTTCCCTCCCCACGACTGCATACAATTCTGTATAGATTCTACATATACTTTCCTATTGAGTATATTTTCACTATAGTCATGCTATGTAGTCAGACTAAGATAAATGAAAGAAATCGTATAACAAATCAGAACATGATACACAAACACATACACAAACATGATCTGCTACAATATGTGAGTGACTTCCATATTTCTCTCTCTGAGTGTGGCAGGCATTTTGCCTTGAGATCCTCCATTGGGATTTTTTTTTTTTTTTTGGTAAGAAGTTCTTGTGTTATTACACAAATCTAAGTCTACCAGAAAAAACTCTCACACACTGTGGTTGTTGCTGTGCATAAAGTTCTCCTGGTTCTGCTCCTTTCACTCAGCATCAGGTCATATAAGTCCTTCCAGGCCTCTCTGAAGTCTTCTTGTTCATCATTTCTTATGGCACAATAGTACTCCATTACATTCATATACCATAATTTATTCAGCCATTCCCCAATTGATGGACATCCCCTTGACTTCCAGTTTTTGGCAACTACATAGAGTGCTGCTATAAATATTTTTGTACATGTGGGACCCTTTCCCATTTTTATGATCTCTTGGGGATATAGTCCTAGTAGCGATATTGCTGGGTCAAAGGGTGTGCACATTTTTGTAGCCCTTTGGGCATAGTTCCAAATTGCTCTCCAGAATGGTTGGATGCGCTCGCAGCTCCACCAACAATGAATTAGTGTTCCAACTTTCCCACATCCTCTCCAGCATTTATCATTTTCTTGTTCTGTCATGTTTGCCAATCTTATAGGTGTGATGTGATACCTCAGAGTTGTTTTGATTTGCATCTCTCTAATCAATAGTGATTTAGAGCATTTTTTCATATGATTATAGATAGCTTTACTTTCTTCCTCTGAAAATTGCCTGTTCATATCCTTTGACCATTTATCAATTGGGGAATGACTTGTATGATTATACATTTTAAAAAGGTAACTTCTTACAAACTTAAAAATAGGGTGATTGTGAATATTCACTTAAGGCCAGCAACATGGCACAGTGGATAGAGCACTGGGCTTGGAATCAAGAAGACTCATCTTTCTGAGTTCAAATATGGCCTCAGACACTTCCTAGCTGTATGACACTTGGCAAGTTACTTAAACCTCTTCGCCTCACTTTCCTCATCAGTAAAATGAACTGGAGAAGGAAATGTCAAACCAGTTCAGTGTCTGCCAAGAAAACCCCAAATGAAGTCACAAAGAGTGAGACACAACTAAAAATGACTCAACAAGAATTTATAGCCAGACACCTTTGCGGTTGAGACTTTGCCCAAAACATGTCCTAAATTAGTGGAAATTCCCCATAATCCCATTTCCTTTCCCACCCTCACCCAGGGTTAGTACAGAAGTTGGAGTTGGAAAATAGAGATTGGGATGAGCTGAAAATAAAAAGTAATATGCCCTACTCTTTTCCCTCTGCCACCCAAATAGTTGCTTGCCCCAAGCAGAAGCTAATAAAGGTAGACAATTGTTTGAAGATGATGATGCTTGGAGGGATCAAGTAACCATACATGGAGAGACAGCAGAGAATGTCTGGTAAACAACAGCTGATATGGAATGAAAAGGACTAGGGGATATCTCTTAAAGATAAAGGACTCCTGGAAAGTCATCAGATCACTAGGACAATTCAAGGTGGAAATGTTAGCATGAACATGGGGCAGTGTTAGAAACTTGGTGTACTCTTCTCCACTGGATATAGTAGAACTGGGAGAGAATTGGAGGGTTTTGACAGCAGACTTCTGAGAGTACCTTGGCAACTGAGCAGGTCTTTTTGTTTTGCTTAGTTTTTATTTTTAGCTCTTTAGGGATTTGGCTCTAAGGATCTCCAGCAGGATTGGGGATAGATTAGGGAATATACCTCTACATATGCAAGGAGAAGTTCCCATTTATTTCCATCTCACTAGGTGATGTTTTTAAACCCCAGAAAGTTGCTGGGATGGGAGACAGATATGGGCCATGCTTAAAGAGAACTTTCAGAGTCCTAATTGGAGGTCATTGCACAACATCTTTGTGCTTGAAACCCAACTCCATTTCTACTACTTAAAAATACATCCCTGTGATTTGCATTGCTTTGCATATAAATGTCTACCTCTAAACCTCTTGGCAAGGAACAGGAAAACTAGAGAGCCATTTTTTGCCCAGGGAGTAAATTGTAGGAGACAGGGAGTTATCAGATTTTATGTGGAAAGACAAGGTCAATAAATGGTCTACCTTGGTTTCAGCTATAGTGGCTCTTGTTATCTGACTCCAGGAAGTGGAATTATATATAATATAGAAGATAATGACATGAATTTGGCTAGATAAACTTCCTCATCTAGATGTACATAGAAGCCCTTAAATGTTTCTCTCTTTTAATATGAAGCAGTTTGATGCCTGAAAAGAACAGGGAAAAGAAAAACAAAGCAAAAAAAAAAAAAAAAAACCACTTTGGTTTAATAAAATCTACCAAAATATATATGTAAAGAAATTTAGTTTTCAGGTGAGATATGACTGATTGGAGACAGAGAATGAACTTTACATAAAAGATAGACTGGTGAGACAATTTGACATGCATTTGGGGAAAAATAAAATACATATAAAAATATTCATCAAAAAAGTGAGACAGTTAGCATTCATTAAATATTTACTATATGCCAGACACTGTGCTTAGTACCAGATACCAAGAAAGGCAAAAGACTGTCCCTACCTGATGGAGCTCACAATCTAACAAAGGAGATAACATGCAAACAATTAGGGAGAAAAAGATTTATACATGATACATTGGATATGAGCAAAAGAGGGAAGATAATAGAATTGAAAGATCATGAAAAGCTTCTGGGATGTTAGCTGAGATTGAAAGAAAAATAGGGAAGCCAGGATGCAGGGTTGAGAAAGCAAAGCATTCCAAGCAAGGGGGATAGCTAGTGAAAATGCCCTGAAATTGGAGAGATAGTATTCCTTCCAAGAGGAAAGGCAAGGAAATCAGTATCACTGAATCAAAGTTTGTGTGAAGGTGGGATGTAAGATATAAGAAGACTGGAAAAGTTGAAGGCACATAGAGTACTGACCCTAATTGTCAAGGTCTATGGATGCAAAACAAAGGATTTTATATTTGATTTTGTAGGTGAGTGGAAGCCACTGCAGTTTAACAAATTGACAGAGGAGAGTGACATTATAAGACTTATGCTTTAGAAAGATTACTTTGACAGCTAAGTGGAGGATGGATAATGGGCTAGAGTAGAGTAATGCCTTGTTTCTATTAATAGTATGATGGCTTAAAATGTTATTTATTAGAAACTTATAAATGAGAATATGAAAAAATAATTTCAAGAAAACAAAATGTGATGAAGGACTATCTTGAGAATTGATCAGTGTTTAGAGTTATAAGGCTATATTATCTCTCAGTTCATTTGGATGTAGTTGGTTTAAGAAATAAAGATAAAGTACATGCACACACAAATGAAAAAAGGTCTGGAGACCAGGAGATGATTAAATAAGGACTATAATTTCATAGGGTAAATTTGATGATCTGTCAACCAATAGATAAGTGGTCAAATGATAGGAACAAACAAGTGTCAAAAGAAAATTTGCAAATTATTAACAACTATATGAAAGAATGTTTCAAATTATGAATAACTAGAGAACTGGAAAACAAAACAACTCTGAGGTTTACTTCACAAACAGGAAATTAGTAAAGATGACAAGAGAGAGAAATAGTCATTTTTAAAATCAAGGTGTAGAAAGACAGACACGATAATCCTATTTTTTTTTTTTGATTGAACTATGAAATGGTCAAAACATTCTGGAGAGAAATTTGGAAATAGGACAAGAAAATGACAAACATGTTCTTACCTTTGATTCAAAGATTCAGCTGTTATGATATATTGCAAAAATATTAGTGACAAAAATGTCTCGCAAAGGTCATAATATATAGGAGGCAAAAGAGCTCATTATTGAATATTCATGATATAAAAGCAAAATATAAGCCTTTGTTTTAGGGTCAGTTGTTGGTTATTAAAAATGCAATGGATTTCTCAGATACACAGATAAAATCAAATCCATTCTCTTATTATTCAGTTCAAACATTTAACTTCTTACTACAAAATACTCTCTCCATGCACACACCCACGTATAGATGTATATACACATGTATGTGTATACACACACATCTACATATACATACATACACACATAAGTATATGTATATACATACATACATATATCCCCTTCACATATAAAGAAAGCATTCAACTTTTGCTTTCATGGCATGAACATAATAGTAATAATTAACTCTATATAGTGGTAAAAGCCTTTCACACATATTGCCTCATTGGATCCTGTCAATTTGTACAGTTGATTCAATTAATAACCCCACTTTATAGATGAGCAAACTGAGACTGGGAGAAGTCAACTGACTAATCCAGAGTCACAGAGCTAGTATCTATGAGAAGATTCCAACTCAGCTCCTCCTGACTCCAACTTTAACCCTTTATTCAGTATGGCATCTAGTTTCCAAGATATAGTGTGGTCAGATTTGGAGGTACTAATCTATAATGCAGGAGGTAATAGAAAGCATTGAAAGGTTTAGAACAAGGATTAGATCTACAAATGATAATTTACCAGTCATCTATGTTATACTTTGATGTTTTCAAAACATAATGAGTAGTGAATCCGGTTTCCCCTGGGAAAGCAGTACAGACCTAATGGTCTGCCTAAACTCAAAAGCAGTTTCAGATTCATCTTCATTCTAGGTTTAAATAATTCTATTGTGCTGATAATGATCTATCAGTCCTGAGTAAATAGGAGGCAGTTCAAGTTTTTTGTCCTATTTGGAGAATCAGACCCTCCATTATAAATGGAAGATGTCAATTTTAAATGGTAAATTTCACTTAAAAATCATGAATTCCTAGGAGTAAGAAAAAATAAATGAAATCTCATTAATTTTATCAATTTATTAAGTGCCTTCTTTATCAGTTTTTATTTTTAACAGTGACGTTCAAGTACAACATTTCCATACAGAATGTGGAAAGAATTCCTAAAGAAATATGAAACAGACTGTCCATTGATTAAATCCAGACCTCTAAAGGGCAAGATAATTCTTTAAACCTGAGAAGAAAATTGGGAGATGCTGTCAGTCACCCAGAATGATCACCCAGTATCATTTAGTATACCATGAAAGCTAGTAAAAAGTCCATCAGTGAAAAAAAGAGAAGGATGCTGAAAGTCGATATTTATCTCCAACTTGTAACTGATAAAAATAAAAGAGGGATTCTCAACACTATTCTTTCACATCATTCCTTCATTCCTTCATTCCTTCATTCCTTCATTCATTCATTCATTCTCAGTCAAAGGAAGCTCCAAATCCCTTTTGCCCTACTGTTAACATATCTCCTTTATTCTTCTATGTTTTCTTGGCTTCAGAATAGATTCTATATGACCACTGGTGAATGGTGAAACAAGATGTGGAACTTGAATGTTAAGGAATATGATTGTAATGAAAAGCAGTAATATATGATTTTTCTTCATCATAACATCTCTGCAGACTTTGCCTCTCTCAATCATGCCTTTCTCCTTGATGCTCCATTCCCAAAAGGTTTTTGGAATCTCACTTTTTCATGGCTTTCCTCCAATTTATCTTAGTTCTCCTTTGTGGGATCCTCATCCAGATCATGCCCATAATAACAGCTAACATGTATACAGGATACATATTATAAGGATGTATCTTTGGGAGTGTAGAGTTATATATTAACTATGTGGATGATATAAAAAAGACATAAATAAAAATCAGGGAATAGATTCCATGGAGCTCTATTCTTTATATTGTAATTGTAGATTGAAACTGTTTCCTCAGTGAACGAGAGATCTCCAGCTGCCTGGTGCTTCATCCTCCACTAAATCCCTGTCTTCCAGGCTTCTAGATTTTCTCAAAAGTCACTACATGATGCAGTCAAAGGCAAGGAGAAAAATACACTCAATGTAACAATGCACCAGTGAATATTAGTCAGCACTCTCTAATATTTATCATTCTTGTTTACACAAGAAATATTTCTTTAGCATCTATAGTATTAGTAAAGATGCAAAGATTAGATTAAACACAATCCCCTTCATGGAACGTATGCTCCAGATAGGAGCAAGATGTAAGTACAGAAAACCATTAAGACGCAATTTGTATAATAAATGTATTACAGAGGTACAAAGGATGGAAGTACAGAGGGAAGATAATTTTCAAATCTATAACCTATATGCTGATTCGTATTCCTGCACTAACACATATTTGACTGCCTACTAGAAATCTCCTTCTCTGTTTTTAATAGCTATCTCCAATTCAACATGTCTAAAAGGGAACTAATTTTCTGCATCACTATAACTGCCATTTCTTTAAAATTTCTTCTTTCTGTTGAGCATGCCACCATACTCCCTGGAATTCTGAATTATATCCTCAGAGTTATCCTGTAAGGATAAGATCTATCATCGTTAATCAAATAATATCTCTTGATTTGACATCCATAGTATCTCTTATAATCATCTCCTCTCCATCTACATAGTTAGTACACTAGTTCAGGTCCTTAGCATTTCTTTCTTGAACTATAGTTATCCCTTCCACATCGCAGGGTTTGGGCATGGCATCCTGGATATCTGGAAAATCTCTGCAAAATTCTTGGATTCCCTTCATATCAGAGAAGAAGTCTGAATTATTATGGTAGTAAAAGATAAAAATATGTTGATATTATACAATGCTACACATACAGTTTATGCATTTGTGAGTTTCTAAAGTTATTCTGTGTTGTCTGCAGATCTTCATGTGTTGCCTGCAGCTTCTACAAAGCTTCATAAAAATTCCCATTTACTTTCTTATGCTGACCTGTGATATATTAAAACCATAATGGGGAAAGTCATGATGTACAAGGGATAACTGTATTAAGAAAACCTCCAAAATGATCTCCTTATTTCTTGCCTTTCCTTTCCCTAATTCTTCCTCCAGTCAATGTCAACATAAGTCTCCTAGGGCAAAGATGTAATTTTTATACCATAACTATTTAACATTCTAAGTGAATGGATCAAAGGAAGATTAAAGGGTCATTTCCTGATGGGCAAGGTGTCGAAGAATATGAAAATGAAAAAAGAAAGGAAGGAAAGAAAGGAGAAAAGGGAAGAAAGGCAGAAGAAAAGTAGGGGGAGGAAAAGGAAGGAAGGAAAAAGGAAGGGAGAAATGGAGGGAAGAAAAATGAAGGAGAGAAAGAGGAAGGAAGGGAAGGAGGAAGAAAGGAAGGAAGAGATGGTGAAAAAAAGAATGGAGAGGAGAAGGGAAGGGAGAAGTGAAGAAATGAAAAAGATAGAGATAGAATAAAGGAAATAAGGAAGAAAAGAAAGAAGGAATAAAAAAGAAACAGGAAGAAAAGAAGGAAGGAAGAAAGGAAGGAAGAAACAGGAAGGAAGTCAGTAAAAATGAAAGGAGGGGAAGGAGGAAGAACTGGATGAAGGAAAAGAAAAAAGAAATAAATAACTATTCTTGGGCTATGTTGTTCCCTCATCTTTGCCTCACCTTTATTGTCCTTCCAACTTGAGTACTATCTCATTTATGATGTCATTCTTGATCTCCCAAACTACTATCTTTGGAATGCAAGGACCAAGGTTCCAATGCTTGCTTTTTCCCCTTACTACTTGAATGGCCTTAGATAAATCATTTAAACTCTTTGAGTTCCTCTTTCCTTAGCAGGAAAATGATATGTCTGGTTAGATGACTAAGGCTCATAGATTCTGAACTAGAAGTAGTGATGTACTGAAAAATGCTTAACAACTGGCTGTCTGAGGGAAAATAAAAGAATGCACACATGATATACTTTTAAGTTTATTCAGTATTAACATTTTTTCCATCATTTTATTTAAGACTGGATGTGGGGGGTGGAGGGTTTGGTGGAGCCAAGATAGTGGAGTAGAAACACAGATCTCCTACAGCTCTCCACCCCTGAGCCCATAAAATACCTGAAAAAAAATTACTCTAAGCAAATTCTAAAGCAGCAGAGTGATAGCAACAAAATGATAGAGTGAAACAGATTTCAATCCCAAGACAGCCTAGAAAGCCAACAAGAAAGGCTTATCACATCAGGCTCAGAGTGGAGTGCATCCCAGCCTTGGCCACTCGGCACCACAAGGACATGACTGGAGAAGGCTTCAAGGCACAGAATCATGGTTAGTGGCTGCGATTTCTGGATTTCTCAACCCACAAACACCAAAGACAGCTTCAAAGATAAGTAAGAAAGTTCTTTTACCTGAGTGAGGTTCATCCCCAGCCCTGGTCCCAGGGCAGTGGCAGGCACTGCAACTGTGGGAGTAGCATACATGTTTGGAGCCCTTGGCCTAAAGATGCTGGGGGATCCAGCAGCTGATCTGGATCTCAGCCCTGAGTAGCAGTCCTGGGTTAAGGAAGAGCACTGGCATGGTACAGTTAAAGGTGATTGTGGAGAGGGAACCCTACTTACGGTTCTAGGGCAGAAAGGAGTGCTTTTGGTTGCTCACAGATCAAAGCACAGAACAGAAGAGAATTAAACTCTTCTCCCTTGATTATGCCATCTTGGATGAACTGAGAACTTACAAGTCCCTAGAGAGATATATCAGGGAACAACTACACAAAACCTCTGAAGCCTAGGGTACATACCTTCCACTTGACAAAGGCCTCAAAAGTCAAGTAACTGGCTGGGAAAATACCCCAAAAGGTGGAAAATGAGATAACAGAATGTTACTTTCTTGTTGAAAAGGTATTTTCTCCCATCCTTTTGAATGAGGAAGAGCAAAACATTCCATCAGAGGAAGACAGTAAGGTAAAGGCTTCTGCCTCCAAAGTCTCAAAAAAAAATATGCCATGCTTTCAGGCCATGGAAGAGTTCAAAAAAGGGTTTTGAAAATCAAGTAAGACAGGTGGAGGAAAAATTAGGAAGAGAAATGAGAGCAATGCAAGAAAATCATGAGAAGTGAGTCAACAGATTGCTAAAAGAGACCCAAAAAATGCTGAAGAAAATAACACCTTTAAAAATAGACTAACCCAAATAGCAAAAGAGGTCCAAAAAGCCAATGAGGAGAAGAATGCCCTAAAATGCAGAACTGGCCAGATGGAAAAGGAGATCCAAAAACTCACTGAAGAAAATAATTCCTTAAAGATTAGAATGGAGCAGATGGAAGCTAATGAGTTTATGAAAAATCAAGAAATTATAAAACAAAACCACAAGAATGAAAAAAAATAGAAGACAATGTGAAATATCTCATTGGAAAAACAACTGACCTGGAAAAACAGATCCAGGAGAGATAATTTAAAAAATATTGGTCTATCTGAAAACTGTGATCAAAAAAGAGCCTAGACATCATCTTTCATGAAATTATCAAGGAAAACTGCCCTGATGTTCTAGAAACAGGGTAAAATAGAAATGGAATGAATTCACTGATCACCTCCTGAAAGAGATCCCAAAAGGAAAACTCCTAGGAATATTGTAGTCAAATTCCAGAGTTCTCAAGTCAAGGAGAAAATGTTGCAATCACCCAGAAAGAAACAATTCAACTACTGTGGAAAGACATTCAGGGTAACACAGGATTTAGCAACTTCTACACTAAGGGATCGAAGGACTTGAAATATGATATTCCAGAGGTTAAAGGAGATAGGATTAAAACCAAGGATCACCTACCCAGCAAAACTAAGTATAATATTTCAGGGGAAAAATGGAATTTCAAAGAAATAGGGGATTTCCAAGCATTGTTGTTGAAAAGACCAGAACTGAATAGAAAATTTAATTCCCAAATACAAGGATCAAGAGACACATGAAAAGATAAATAGGAAAGAGAAGCCTTAAGGAACTTATTAAAGTTGAACTGTTTACATTCCTACATGGATAGATGTTATTTGTAACTCGTGGACCTTTTTTCAGTATTAGGGTAGTTAGAGGAAATATATATACACACACATGTGCACACATATGTATGTATGTGTGCATATATTACATATATATGCAGATTTGTATGTGTACATGGATATATGTGTGTAGGCAGAGGGTACAGGGTGAGCTGAATATGAAGGGAGAATAACTAAAAAATAAAATTTACTATTGAGTGGAATGTACTAGGAGTAAGCGAAAGGAAGAGGTAGAATGTAGCTAGAAAGAGCTTCTACAGTAGAGGGGAAGAGGGAGAAGATGAAAGGAAATAATTGAGCCTTACTCTCATGGGATTTGTCTTAAGTAGAGAATAACACACTCAGTTGGATACAGAAATCTATTTTATTCTGCCGGAAGGCAAGGTGGAATGAGATAGGAGAGGGAAGATAATAGAAGGGACAGCAAATTGGGGAAAGGGATAATCAAAAGCAAATATTGTTGCTGGAGGACAGGTCAAGGGAAAGAATGGAATAAAAGGGGAACAGAATGGGACAGAGGGAAATGTGGTTAGTCCTTAACAACCTAGCTATTATGGTAATGTTTTGTACTATCACACATATATGACCTATATTGAATTGCTTGTTTTCTCAATGAGGGTAGGTGGGGAGGGAGGAAAGGAGAGAATATGGAACTCAAAGCTTTAATAAAGAATGTTAAAAATTGTTTTAAAATGCAACTGGAAAATAAGATATACAGGCAGTGGGGTATAGAAATCTATTTTGCCTTACAGGAAAATAGAGGGGAAAGGAATGGAAGTGGGGGGGTAACAGAAGGGAAGACAGATTGCAGAAGGGGTGAGTGGGGTGTATGCTGTCCTAGGCTGGGGGTAGGGAGAGATGAGGAGAAAAGTTTGAATTTACATTCTTGTGGAAATGAATGGTGAGAACTGAAAAATAAATATATATTTAGAAAAGAAAAAAAAAAGACTAGATTTCAACAATAGAGTGAAACAAACCCTGATTCATAGCATTTGTTGATTTCTGAAATGTAAATGTTTGCACTCAAAATATAGCAATTTCCTTTCATGAGTCAGTTTCAGCTGGTTCCAGCACACCTTTGCTAGTAGGGTCCTTAGAAGTCATTTGGCAAATACAAGATCTTCATTGTATAGATAAGAAAGCTGAGGCTCAGAGAGATGAAAAGAACTTTTTTTAAAGGACACTCAGGCTATACATATATATGTATATGCATATGTATATGTGTATATGTGTGTACATGTGTATATATGTGTGTATGTATGTGTGTATGTGTACACACACACAGACACACCAGGGATGAGATGCAACCTAGGTCTACTGATTCTAAAGTCAGTGCTTTTTTTACAAGATGAAGTTGTCAGTCAACAGGTATTTATTCAGTGTTAACTATCTGCTAGACACTGTGCAAAGCATAATGTAATATAATACAGGCAAAGGCAAACACATGGTTTCTGTCTTCAAGGAGTTCATACTGTTTCCTAGGTACATACAAATATTCACACATAAGCACATATGTGTGTGCATGTGTGTGCAAATGGAAGTAGGAGGCTCTAGGAAAAATCCATTGCAGAAAGCTGGATTTGAGCTGAGTCCTGAAGGAAGCCAGAGAAACCAACAGATCCTTCTAATTCTAAATCTATGATTTTATGACCATCAATTTTCCTTGTATTCTATTCATTCATTTCATCTTTTTAAGATCAAGCCATTACTGCTGTTTCTGTTTGGCAGCAGGACATGGAATGTAATAAGTTCTGAAGCCTACATAATGATTATCAGCAATCAATGTGGAACTATGAAGGAAAAGAAAAAAAAATCATCAGGGAAGCATGTTAGGAAGAGAAGGTGAGCTTGGTTACATTGCAAGGATGAAGAATGACTGGTGGATACATACTAACATCATAATGTCAAGAATAAGAATCAGGAATGCCTCTAATATGTGGGCTTTTCACAAACTCATAGGAAGGCATTTTAGGCAAGAATTACATGTAAGAAGGGCAGGCATAGGACCATAGCTTTTTTTTTTTATTGTTTGTTTGCTTGTTTTATTTTCAGTTGAGGAACTGCAACCTACAGAGATTCAGTGGTTTGCCCAGAGTCACACAGCTAGTGTCTGTGACAGAATTTGAACTCAGATTTTACTGACTCCAAGCTCAATACCACTATACACCACCTACCACAGACTGTTACAACATAAATATGCCATGATTCACATAGTTGAAGAGAATAACAAAACTGATGACCATTCCATTTGATGGGCTATTTGAATATATGCAAATTTTTGAATGATACTTGATGCCCTTGGTTCTCTTTGAAAATGAGGACCAATAATTATATATAATTAAGTACTCAAATTTTGTTCATAATGGATCCCCTGTGACAGAATGGAAGTTCTTTAAGGGAACTTAGTGGCTCATTTTTGTCCTTTCATCTCCTGTACGCATTGCCTTGCACATAAAGAATATTTGTCAGATTCACTTGACTTGAATTGGATCAAATTAAATTGACCTGGCCTTTCTGTATCTTAAAAGAGACCCTAGAATAGAGTGCCTTTAATCTGAGCTATTTTGCCTTTGTTGAAGATACACAACTACTCTGCCATTGACGTGGTGGAAATTCAAACCAGGCAGTGAGAATGAGTCAGGCAGCTGATAAAAAAAGAAAGAATGAAGCCAAAAAGGGAAAACTCTGGCTGTAATTGAAATGTCCACGTCTTGTCTTGCATACCTTCTGCAAAAAGTGGAGACTGTTTGCAAACTGTTCATATCAATGCATATCTCTTCTCCGTTCCATAGGGAGACCAGCTGGGCTGTCCTTGAATAAGGCGCCCACCTGCACTTCATTAAAGATTAGGACTTGTTCCTTCCACACCAGACGCTCAACCACGATGACATAACTCCATTCAGAGGACTGCCTGACTCCCCACCACACACACACACACACACACACACACACACACACATACACACACACACTCACGCACGCACACACACACACAGAGTTCTACAGCTCTTGTATCACCAAGAATCTGGCAGTCAGTTCCCTACTGACATAGTTCACGGCGTGTATTGGGTGATCCTGATCCTTATTGCGTCTGGTCTGGGAATTGAAGAGAGCAGTTTCAAGGCAGTAAGGTAAGCTCTGTTGAATGCTTTAACTATGAGAGAGACAGAGGGGAGAGAGAGAGAGAGAGAGAGAGAGAGAGAGAGAGAGAGAGAGAGAGAGAGAGAGAGAGAGAGAGAGAGAGAGAGAGAGAGAGAGAGAGAGAGAGAGAGCTGGATAGTTGGTAAGAAGCTTGTCCCAGGAAAACAAAAAATGTCCCAGCAACTTTGCCAGTAAGAGTGAGAGCAGCAAATCAAGGTTTTGTCCAGTTGCTTTCACATTTTGTGGCAAATACCTTCCACGTTTTATGAATGAGAGAAGAACTGTTCATGGCATTTTCTGTTTTATTGGGGGAGGGTACTTCTAAGAAGACTTTATGTCTACAAGGAGGGGAAGGTGATATTAAACAGGACCCAGAGAACATTACTGGAATTTAGAAGATTTTTACCTCCTCACTGTTTTCACTGGAATTAATTAAGGTAGAGGACATTGAAAACAAACCCCAAATAATTTTAAATTAATTTATCATTATTATAAATTTATATTGGGAAAAATGAACATTGGTGCAAGATAAAGAAATATGAGTTCTTCTATAAATTCCCCACTGGATAAACAACCAGAGAATCATAAATTCATAGATGGAAAGCTTGGAAGAGATGTTAGAGGCCATTGAACCTAAGCTTTTTATTTTGCAGAAGAGGAAACTGAAACTCAGAAAAATTATGTGATTCATGTGAGGTCATACATCTGAGATGAAATCTGAATGCAGATGTTCTTGGATCCACGTTTGATGACCTATTCACTAAGTTACTCTGTCTTCATTGATTTTCACAATGCTTTGAGAATGTGATTCCTGGAGTATTTCTGAAAGGGACATTTATAGACACCATGCAAGAAAGTAATACTATCTAACATTTATGATATTATGAGATTATGTGGAGCTTCAATTTTTGCAAGCGATTTTACATAGAATATTTCATATAATGTTGCTTGATATATACCCCTCCTTTCCCACCCCGACAGTAGCACTTCTTTTGTAGTTAACAAACGTTTGGGGGGAAAAAATTAAGAAAAAAAAACCCAGACGTATGACCAATATCCATCCCCATAGAAGATTCATTATAAAGTGCCAAGTTATGTTTGACTTCACATTATTTCTTCCTACCAATATTCATCCCCCATCAAAAATATGAAAGCATTTTTCTTTGCACTCCTGGGCTATAATAGAGACAATGTCTGTATAGAGAATGCACTGAGTAGATAGTAAAATGCTATGAGTATCTTACTGACCAAGAAAGCCAAATCTTTCTGATGTAGATTGATAAAGAAAGACAGAACTATCTGAAGTGATGATTTTAGGGTTGGAGGAAGGGAGATATTACCATTGGTTAATTTTGTTACAATGCTATGTAATTATTAATTTACCCAAGTCTGGTCAGCAAACACAGTCTACTATTAAGCATCCACATTCAGAATATTTATAACAAGCTGTTTAGTTTCTATATTGGATTGGTGGAAATATTTCATGGCTACAAGTGAAAACAGTACAGATTTACTTTGCTCTTTACACATCTTAAGTTAATTACAGATGCTTAGGAGAGGGATAGTGATGAATATCACATTCTCTTCTGATTTTTCACACAGAGGAATTAAGATCCATCTTATTTTAAAATTGACTCAGTCAGATGCAAGCTTTGTTCATCCATGACTTTCCATCTGCAAAGACCCAGTTCCAACACATTCCCTAAGGCCGCCATTCGTATTTCATGCTGCGTAAGCTGCTGACTTCACCAGGTGTATGAGAGTAGCTATAATGTAATAGAAAACTGAACTGAGAGTCTGGAAACCTAGTCTCGGCTCTTCCTAAATTTCTGTGTGACCTTGTAATAGTCCCTTCACTTCTCTGAGCCTCATTTTCTTCCACAATCTCTTCTAGCACTGGAGTTCTATGATTCCATAGTCTTACCAAACTCTACCACAGATAATGGAATATGATGAATGCAACCATTTTCTCAAGATTTTTCAGTCTCCGATTCCCCTTGCCCCCTTTCATCTATCCACACTGTCTCTAAGATTTTATTATACCTCACAATTTACAGTCATGGACCTACAACTGGAGAGGTCCTCAGAATCCATCTCCCTCGTATTACAGTTGGAAAAAATTAGGTGACTGACCCAAGGTAACATAGTTTGTAAAGATTATATGACAATAAAGCTACATACACACACACACACACACACACACACACACACACACACACACACACACACATATATATATGGGACTTCAGAGGCTGTATAGTTCAACATCCTTTTTTTACAGTTGAGGAAATTGAGGCACTGAGACATTAAATGATTTGCCTAGGATCACATAGGAAATGTTTAAGATGGCATCTGAACTCAGGTCTTTCTGATTCCAAGCCTATCCACTGATTCAAGTTGCATCCCTTCTGTTCCTATGATAAAATTAAAAGTTTTGATGAAATCCCTCCTCCCTCCCACTTCTGTTCTGAGCAATCAATCCCAAGTAGTGACTGTTGCCCTTTAAGGTCTTGGCAGGATGGCAGTTGAGGAGCTTCAGATCCCTGAGAAATAGAAGTTTGAATCACAAAAAGGGATTAGGGCTATTTCTCTCCAGGTTATGAATTTATTTCTGTGAGTGGAAGGCATGATTTGGGTTGAAATAATGTTCATCTCCAAGAATTCCACTGGGATGCACCTAACCACATCCCCAAATACAACCTCATCTTGCAACACCTTTGCCAAACATTTTTGCCTTTAGCCTCTGATCTTGCAATAATATTAAGCATCTTTTCTCAAAGGAGCACAATACCATTGGTGATGGGTTTACACTCCCTCAACGGCACTGGTGATATTCTTAGACCTTTACTCTCAAGAAGAAATCTTCCCCAACTCGAATAGCTCTCCCTGACGCAATACTAAAATATCAGAGCAGTAATAATTTTAAAGAAATCGTTGCTTTTGCCCTTAACTCTTTGCAAAGCAATGACCAGCCATGTTCTGGAGCTCAGACTTCTAGAGGGTCACTGCAGCTTTTGCTGGAGTTCTTTCTTAGAGAACCTGACTGGAAAAGCTGTTTCATGCACAGCCCAGAAGGGGGCAGAAGAGCATCCAATATAACTCATTAGTTTTTTTCTAGCAATGATACAATTGGAGTTGATCATTTAAATACCACTTTCTTCCTTTAAGTTTTAAATGATATAGCTAGGATTCTTTAAGATAAATAAAGAGAGATTGAGTTTCCTCATAAACATTCTAGACTGAATTTCAAAGGGAAATAATCATACCTTGTTATTTTGAGTAAAAAACAGGGAATGTAACATAGTGGGAGGTGTATTAGTTTTGGACCAAGACCTGGGTTCAAATCCCAGGTCTCCTATATGATGCTTGCCAAGTCACTCAAGCACTCTGTGCTTCATTTCCTTTTCTATAAAATAAGAGGGTTGGAGTAGATGGTCTGTAAGGTCCCTTGAATTTTCTAAACACATGGTTGTATCTCTTTGGGCCTCATTTTGATAATAATAATATTAATAATGGCTAGTATGTATATGGCATGTTACAACTTGGGACGTGCTTTCAGAGGTAGAGGCAAATTTTGTACCCATTTTTACAGATAAAAAAACTGAGGTTTCAAGAAGTTAAATGAGTTGCCTAAAATTGAATTAATGACTAAGGCAGAATTTGAACTCAGATCTTCTTAACTCCAAGTCCAGCCCTCTATCCAATATGTTGCCCAAATGCTTTCAAGTTTCTTTAGCTGCAAAACAAGGAGGTTAGATCAGACAATAATATATTAGCATTGTAATATATTTACATATTATTACATATACTTCTAAAGAATTATATATAATATATCATTATAATATATTGACACATATATAGTACTTTAAGTTTCATGGAATACTTTACAAATATTATCTCATTTTATCCTCACAATAACTCTGGGAGGCAAGTACTATTATAATTCCCAACTTACATTTGAGGAAAATGGAGCAGATGAAGGATTAGTAACTCGCAGAGGGCATTCTTCTTAGTAAGTATCTGAACCTAAGTTTCCTTACTACAGGATCTTTTGCTCTAGCCACTGTTGTGCCACCTAGCTGTTTCTCTGCTGTGCCTTTCAGCTCTATATAAAAGATCCTATGATCTTAAGTCATGCATCCTCCTCAAACTTGTTTCTTCATCTACAAAATAAAGGGGAGTGGTGGATGAGATGGCCTCTAAAATCCCTTGAAGATCTATATCTATGATCCTAAGTCATTCATCCTCCCTGGGCCTCAGTTTCCTAATCTTTAAAAAAGGATGTAGATTAGATGGTATCTGGGATGCCTTTCTACTTCTAGATCTCTAATCCTATGATATTATACATAATGATATTTATTTTTCCCTTACTTAGGGTCCAGAATACCTCAGGAAGATGCATCTAAATGCATTCCTTCTCATGTTGGCACTGATAACTGGCATCAGCTCCCAAGATTACTATGATTTTGATTATCCCTTTTTCATGTCTCAACTGTCTTCACCGAACTGTGCCCCAGAGTGTAACTGTCCAATAAATTACCCAACGGCTATGTATTGTGATGAGCTGAAACTGAAAACCATGCCCATCATACCTCCTGGGATCAAGTATCTTTATCTCCGGAATAACTTGATTGAGTCCATCGAAGAGAAAGCATTTGAGAACGTCACTGATCTCCAGTGGCTCATCCTTGATAACAACCGCTTGGAAAACTCCAAGATCAAGGGAAGAATCTTCTCCAAGCTGAAACAACTCAAAAAACTACACATCAACCACAATAACTTGACTGAAGTGGTGGGCCCTCTTCCCAAATCTCTGGATGACCTGCAGCTGGCCTATAACAAAATCACCAAGATCTCTCCCTCCTTCTTTGATGGTCTCATCAACCTGACATTTGTCAACCTTCAGCACAACCAGTTGAAAGAGGATGCAGTCTCAGCAGCTTTTAAGGGCCTGAAGAAACTTGAATATCTTGACTTGAGCTTCAATCAGTTGTCCAAGCTGCCCAATGGACTTCCCATTTCTCTGCTGACGCTTTACCTAGATAATAATAAAATCAGCAATATACCCGATGAGTATTTCAAGCGCCTTAGTGCCCTCCAGTACCTACGGTTGTCTCACAATGAGTTAGCTGATGGTGGCATCCCAGGCAACTCTTTCAACGTCTCTACTCTGATTGAGTTGGATCTCTCCTATAATAAGCTGAAGAAAATCCCTGCTGTCAATGAAAACCTTGAAAATTATTATCTCGAGGTCAATGAGATTGATAGTAAGTTTAAATTCCTGTTTGTGTTTCATGGATACATTCACTATGATGACAAATACATATGCCATCTTTTTAATGCACATGTATATCTGTGTCCACTTCTGAAGGTTGAGATGGAAGTTTGCCTAGCCTCATGGCTCAAAATCCCTGACTCATTTTACTAAGTCATTTAGCCTCTCTGGGTTTTAATTTCCTAGTCCATAAAATGAGAGAGCTAGACTAGATGACTTATGAGGTATCTTCTAGCTATAAATCTATGAAGCTATGAATTCCTAAAGATAAAGATATATCGTATATGACCTTGAATCATATGGTCCGAAAATTTTGTTGGTATTAAGTGATTTTTCAGTATTGCCTGACTCTTTATTACCTTATTTTGGCTTTTCTTGGCAAAGATACTGATGTAATTTGCCATTTCTTTCTCCAGGTCTGAAAATAGCTTCCCATTATTGATAACACCTAAAAATCTTCACTAAGTGATGATATGTATATTTCTGGCCAATGTACCAAAAGAAGTATGAGTGCTTTCACTGAAAGAGAATGATAGTACCCAGGACATTCAGGAATGTTTGGTCTGGAAATGCAGGGTTCAAATTTGAAAATTCTCTGCTGCTTACTGTCCATGAAGCTTTGGATGAGTCACTTCACACACCTCCGGCCCCATGTTTCAGTTCCCTCATCTGGAAAAGAAGATTGGGTTCTAAATCTATGATCTATTACTAGATTGCCTGCAATGGAACACAAGCTACCTTCTCTAAGATACAGGAGTTTAAGGGCCATTTTCTCATCTATTTCTAAAAAAAAATAGATAGGATAACAAAAATAATAGGGTAACCTCCTTTACCCCTTATGATACTGGATGACTGTTGTCTCTGTCAGGCATTGTTCTTTACTTTCCCCAGGTTTTACAGGAAGTTGCTCTAAAGCAGAGTTAAACTCTGATTGGAGTAGGGGATATATTTGGCAAGCATATTACATGTTTCCTTTTATCACTTTCATTTTTCCTTTTTTTCCCTCAAATTTCTTCACCTATTTTCTCCCTATGGTTGGTTTTTCCATCACTCCCTGGTTAGAACTCTGACATGATCCATTGTTATTTCTGTTGTCCTGTTCTAAGAATCTTTGCTCAATAATTGGCCTATAGAGGTAATTGAGAAATTAGACTAGATTACGCTTCCTTGCCTTGGGAGTTAGCTCACTTCCTTCACAGAGCACAGTTTACCCAGAACTACAAGCATCTGATTCAAATGATGATAATTAAAAATGAAAATTAGGAAACCACTATAATTTCAACTTCCATTCCCACTATCCCTTTGCTGTCCAAAGCAAAAGTTTGTAATCTGAGATCCGAATGGCCCATGGATAGATATCAGGTGAACTGTAAATTTGGATAAAAGATGATATCTTTATTTTCTCTGACCTCTAGCTGAAATTTATTATGTTTTTCATTATGAATAACAAAAAAAATCATTTTGGAAAGTTCATAGACTTTATCACATTTCCAAAGGGGTCATGTCATAGAAAAATAATTAAGATCTCCAGCTCCAAAGGAATTGGGGACTGTCTTTCAGACAGATTTAGCCTGCAAATAATATGAAGCTATTGAGTACAGTCAGGATTGTCATTTGAAATTGAATAATTGGGACAAGAGAGACAGTTGTCTGGAGAGAACATAGATTTGATTTGGAGTTCTGTGGTTCCTAAAGACAATAGTAGCAGCAAAGAGTGGAAGTTAAAAGGAGAAACATTTTGGCTCCGTATAATAACCCTATTTAAAGGGGTCCTGAATTTATGATTTCATTGATATAGAAAACTCTTGATGTAAGAATTTCTTTCATCAGTTTTGTTGTTGTTGTTTAGTCATGTCCAGTTCTTTGAAACCCTATTTGGCAAAGATACTGGAGTGCTTAACTATTCCTTCTTCAGTTCACTTAACAGATGAGGAAACCCAGGTGAACAAGATGAAGTGACTTACCCAGGGTCATGCAGCCAATGTTTCTGAGAACAAATTTGAACTCAGGTCTTCCTGACTCCAGGTCCACTACTCTATCCACCAAACTACCTAGCTGCCTCCACTACCTAGCTCCTCCACTCCTCCATCAATACAGATCACTAATTCACATGCAACTTAAATCTCTATAAATGTTTTATACTTCAATAAATTTAATAATTTAACTTTTATAATCAGGCTGGGGCACTGATCAGGTTACTTGACCATAGAGAAAGCTGGCATGTGTCAGACAGAATTTGGACTCAACTTCCTGATTACCTTTATTGACTTCATCAGTGGTGTCAAATTCCAATAAAAATTGGAGCCAATAAAATGTATTGACTTAGAAAATCACATATTACCATTATCTATATTTTATTGTATTTTCATTTATTTTGTTAAATATTTTCCCAATTGCATTTTAATTTGGTTGGTCACTACTCAAGAACATTATGATTCTGCTTTTTTAAAAATAATAATAATCACTTATATAGTGTTTTAAGGTTCGCAAAATATTTTGCTGCTATCTCATTTTAGTCTTACAACAGCCTGTAGGAACTACAGACATTGTCATTCCTATTTTACAGCATAGAACGCTGAGGTTTAAATGAAAATGAGTGACTTGCACATGGTCACAAAGCTAGTAAATGTTGCAGATGGGTTCTCAACTCAAATGTTCCTGATTCCCACATTAGCAATGAGAAACAACATGGCACTGTGGAAAGTGTGTTGAACTTAAAGTGTGGAGACATGAATTTAAGCCCTACATTTGATAATTACTAGGTATGTGACTGAGAACAAAGACCTACTATCTTTAGTCACAAAATGTTGTAGACTTTGCCTTAAGGGCTGGTATAACCATCCCCTACTTCCTAAATTATTGTGGCAACAGATGTCATTATGAGTGGTCACAGGATTCCCCCAAGACCATATTTTAGCTAGTGATAGTATTAAAATTAATTAAGGAGTGGATATTAATGCATAGAACAATGGGCCTAGAATTAGGAAACAAGTTCACATCTTAACTAAAACACTTGTTAGCTGTGTGATCCTGTGTGAAGTCACTTAATCTCCGTCTGACTCAATTTCCTCTTTGGCAAAATTAGGATAATCATACTATATACCTCCCAGAGTTGCTGCAAGGGCAAAATGGCATAATATGTGTATTCTTGGGCTAGTCACTTAATGTTTCTTAACCTCCATTTCTTCATATGGAAAAGGAGAAAAATAATAGTGTGCTTTCTCCCATGGTCATTTCCAGAAGGAAAAATGAGATATTTGTAAAGCTCTGAGCAAACCTTAAAGGCCTAAATTCTATCTATGTATCCATGCAACTATGTATCTATGTATCTGTATATGTATGCATTTATCCATCTATCAGTCTATGTATCTGTCTGTCTATCTATCTATCATCTATCTATCTATCTATCTATCTATCTATCTATCTATCTATCTATCTATCTATCTATCTATTTATCTTTGTTGTGGTTGGTTTTACCGTTCTTAGAGTCCTATAAGTGTTATGGCAGAATTTTAATAGTTATGAAATACACAAGGTGGTTATAGTCCTGGACTGAACTGAGGTCTGGTAATCCAGACTCTTGTTTTCACTACCAAAGTGATATGGTGAAAAGAGCACCCAAAGTTGGGCCCTATTTCAAGTTCTTCCATGAGTTACTGGTATAAGCTTGAGCAAGGTAACTAAAGTCTTTGTGCCTTTCCACACGTGCAAAATGGAAAAGTAACACTGGAGTATGTTAAGGGTCTGTCCAAGTAAAAGCATTCTATGATTGTAGGGAAGTGTTTAGTGTAGGTAAGAGAAAGAATATATTAATATAATATTAATGTGATATTATATTAATTATATGCACATAATTAATACATTAAAAACATATAATTTAATATTGAGAGAGTCAGGGGACCACAATTTTAGATCTGGAGGAGGTGTTAGAGCTAATTGATTCCATATTTTTGAGTTCCCTTACATTACAAATGAGGGGACTGGATTCCAGAGAAACTGAATGCTTGTCTAGAGTTATACAGATAATTAAGTACTTAAGACAGGATTCAAACTCAGGTTTTCTTGCTTTTAAGTTTAGGACTCAGTTTTTGATAACAGACTTCTTCTAAGATGTGATATTGATTTTAAAATATATTATTTTTCAGACTTTGTATTATAATAAGTGTTTAATTTGGATAAGAGATTTGGCTTTTTCTATGAACTTAGATACTTGGGAGCCATATGACCATGAACAAATCACTTATCTTCTATAAACCTTCATTTCCCTCTTTTTTCCCCAATGTGTGAAGTCATCTGGTGGGAAAAGCTGGTAAAGAATGACAGCTATTTTTCTAACTTATAGTCTTTGAAAATTACCTAGAGCACTGAGAGGTTTTGTGACTTATTCAAGGTCAAATAGACCATTCATGTCAGAAGTGGGGCTTACACATAAGTTTTTCTCACTCCAAGGTCAACACTATGTACACTCCACTGTGATGTCTCTGTTTTCTATAAAGCTTTTCAAGAACTTCTCTGTGAAGTGGGAAAAACAATGTATCTATCAGATAGATAGATAGACAGACAGACAAACAGACAGATAGATGATAGATAGATAGACAGATAGATAGATAGACAGACAGACAGAGACTATCTACTTCGCAAGCCTAGGAAGATGCGAATTATCATTGAAAGCAACATTTGTGATTGCATTGGCACATAAAATTTCTGTTGAGCAAACTCCCTCTACTGAAGCAATTTTATAACTGTTCTGAAACTCAGAGTTTCAGAAAGCTTCTTGGGACAGTAAGAGATTAAGTTACTTATCCAGGGTCACATAGCCAGTACGAATCATAAGCAGAGCTTGAACCTAGGTCTTTATCCATAAAGTCATGCTGTTTTGTTGTTATTAGTAGTAGTGGCAGTGGTGGTAGTGGTAGTTGTAGTAGTAGTAATACTAATAGCAGTAGGAGTAGTAGTGGTGGTGGTGGCAGTGGTTGTAGTAGTAGCAGTTGAACTTAGAAATATTTGTATATTTCAGCACATTAAATATACTTGAAAACAGCAAATTTCTTTCTTTAAGTTTGAATAATTCAGGATTTTCCCTTGTCAGTCTATACTCCAACCTTAAAGAGTTAAAGTTAGCAACATTTCACTATACTGTGGAATTTTCAGTTGGAAACAACTGGCAGTATTGGGTTGTCATTACTTGACTTATTATTATTTGGCAATCAGACAGCACTAATTCTGCATTCCATCTGGACCACTGTCAAGTCAAGAACGTGCTGAATATCACAGTTGGCAATCACCATGTCCTCCACAAGTACACCACAACCTACTTAGGGTTAGACCAGTCTCTTGCTATGCTGCTAAGTTCTGTATCGTATTCCAGAGTTTCTCATGAGTATCACTTCTCATATCTTTAGCCAGGATGGTGTGGAAACCAATCAAATACATGGATAGCTACCATATTTGGATGCTAGATTGGAAAATGCCCTAACTTAGGACTCAAAATACATAAGTCCAAGTTCTGTTTTTTTCCAACTAGTAATGATTAGCTACATAACACTTAAATGCTTACAATTATTTTTTCCTTGAAACAACCTTGTATGGTAGATAGTATACATTCTGGGTTTTTGTTTGTTTTGTATTTTACTCTATATTCCCTCATTTTCCTTGCTAGAGATCGATTTCTTCATTTGTCTGTCAGGGGTAATAATTCTTATCTGCCCTTCTTCACAGATCAAATAAGATGGTGCATATGAAGAATGTGCTTCATAAACTGAAAAGTATGGAAAATAGAATGAGTGACAGAAAGAAGTTCAAAGATTATGCCAACTCCCTCCTTTATAAGATGAGGAGGAAATTAATGTCTTGGGAAGTTAAGTGACATCCAAAGTCACACAGACAAAAAGTGTCAGGTCAAATTGGAACGTAGGTTCTCTCTCTTCAGGAATTGTGCTTTCCACTATGCCATTTTGACTCTCCAGCCCTACATATGCATACACACACAGACACACATATATACACACATGTACATGCACACATGCACATACAAATGCATACTTTTTATATTGTCTCTATGCACTCAAGAAACCCCAACTCCAAATTCCAAGCTCTTTTTAAAGTTTATGATTGCAACATTTCATTAATTACAGTTTATTCACATGCAGATGCCATCTAATATTTGAGTTTGAGCCATTGTGGTCTCACAAACCAGATTATATAAGCAATGGTGGAGGGAACTTGATGAAAGTGGTTTTGACCAGAGAAGAGAAGATTTGGACTATATTTTCCAATAGGTGTACCACACCAAAATACTTCACCACAAGGGCATGATTTGTCTTTTCCAAACTTTTTCTTTTTTCCCATACACTTCTCTCTGGCCTAATGCTTTCCAGCCACTAATGAACTGTACTCAGTAGGTGCAAAAATAATAGATATTCAGTAGATCAAATAATAGGAAAGAGAATCTTAAAATATTAGCAACAAAATATTAGGAGAAAGTGTCAAAAGCTTATTCTCTATAGCCGTTGTTCTGTTCTGCATAAACTCTAGCTCTCACTCCTAATCAATGACTTTCTAGTCCTTAGAATCATACTTTGCACTCAACAGATAAGTAGATATTGAATTGAATGTTTTCCGTCCTTCCTTCCCTCTTCCTTTTCTTTCTATCTCCATTTCTTTTTTCTTTCTTTATTGCTTTTTTCTTTCCCTTTCTCTCTCTCTCTCTCTCTCTCTCTCTCTCTCTCTCTCTCTCTCTCTCTCTCTCTCTCTCTCTCTCTCTCTCTCTCTCTCTCTCTCTCTCTGTCTCATGGGGTTAGCTTAAGTACTATTTTCTGCTTGATTAGCCTGGGACATAGAAGGCACTTAATAGATACTTACGATAAAGAGACTCCCTCTAAGAAAAAAGATACGGAATTTTTAGCTTATATAATGATAGAGATTTGCTTCAGTGGGGTCCATGGCTAGTATCAGAAGTGGGTCTTAGATCAGGTCATCCTTATTCTGGAGCTAAATCTCTATCAATCAATAAATATTTCTTATTTGCCTACTCTGTGTCAAGCATTGTACCATAAAAAAGTTATGGAATGTATTATGGTGAAGAAAAACAAGAACTCTATTTAGAGGACCTTAATTAACCACCCTAGGCCTCAGTTTCCTATTTGTGAAATGAGGAGAAAGGGCTTAGTGATTTCTTCCCACTGCAGTTTGTTAACTGCAGTTTGTTACTTATTAATTTCTCTCACATAGGAGGAAGTTTATTTTGCTGTTTTTGATGAAGATTAGTAGTATATTCAATATATTATAATCATAGCTTGTTCCACTTAGTGTTTTCTAAGTCTGAACAAAGCAGGTTTCTAAGTTTCCCTACTTCTTGTCTTCCAGAATTTGAAGTAAAGAGTTTCTGCAGGGTCCTGGGTCCTTTATCCTATTCCAAGGTCAAACACCTACGCCTGGATGGAAACCTCCTCAATCGAGCTAAGTTGCCATCAGAAATGTATGATTGTCTCCGGGTAGCCAATGACATCACGCTGGAATGAGATGAGAATTCTTTATAAGTGTTCATACTTAGAGATTTGTCTAGGAATAACACTTTACAGTTAGAATTTCCAAACAAAGTCTCCATTTTCTTACTATCAAATTCACTGATGTTTACTACTAAGAATTTTATGATCTGGGGGAAAATGTTTTGTAAACATTGTAACTGAATTTTTTTAAAGAAATAAGATGAAAGGCAGGCCTGCTTCATCACAAACACACATATACACACAGCACTGAGTGCTTTTTGTGAATTTTAACTTGGCTAGTCAGAAATCTCCTAAATGTCATGTAATGTCACCATTCTCAAGTGACAAGGAAAGCAGATGCATTTTTGGATACCCAAATATTACCTTAAAAGGCCCAAAGCTTAAACCATTGAGTCAAAGTAAATCCCTCTCACTAAACTTAACATTTTTTTTCTGTATGTTAAAGCACAAAAATGATATTTTTAAGCTGAATTAAAGTTTTCACTAGCAAATGCTCATTCTGAAAACTATTTAACTAAAGCCATGGACCACATGAATGGATGGAAGTATTTTCATTTAAAAAAAAATTTACATGTGCACTTACGTAGTGAGATTTTTCTCATTTAGAATGATTATTTCACTGTAAGTCATTTATACATGTTTCTGTTCAATTATTTGCATGCTATGCTTAGCCCGCTAATGGAAAAATAAAACATAGCAAAATATTATTGTGTTGTCAATAGCCTTTTGAAATATATTTCACTCTTATAAACAATTGAAAATGATGGGTTTTAGGTTCAAAGACAGTTGAAGGCTTTTGCGGTTCAACAATTTTAATATAAGATTACCAACTAAATAAATTGTTCCTTATCGTGTAGTTTCAATGTATCTTTAAATTCAACTTATAATATGCGAGTATAATATACAAAGCCATTAAGGTAGTAATCATTTCTCCCAGTTTTGAGTAACAACTACCCATTTAATTACTTTTAGGAGTGACAGAGGAAATTACCTGGGTGACGTTTTGCTGTTTGTTTGTATTCAGTCACTTTTCAATCTTATTCTACTCTTTGTGACCCCATTTAGGATTTTCTTGGCAAAGATGCAGGTGTGGTTGGCCATTTCCTTCAGCTAAGGAAAGTGAGGCAAACAGAGTTAAATGACTTGCCCAGAGTGACACAGTTAGGAAGTATCTGAGGCCGGATGTGAACTCAGGTCCTCCTGACTCCAGATTTGGACTTTATCTACTACATCACATAGCTGTCTCCTATTTTGCCTTAGGCAAATTACTTAAGTTTCTTGGGCTTTGGTTTACTCACTGAAAAATTAAAGAGTTACTCCTTACTTCTGTGGAGGATTTTGGAGAATCACAAAAAAGATGGAGCTGCTGTCTTTCTGTTAGGTACATTAGGTCTGTAATATACACCCACACCCACACCCATACCCACACCCACACACCCACACCCACCCACACCCACACACACACACACCCACACACACACACACACACACACACACACACACACATATGTTAATTATTGAAGGCCTGAGGACATCTAGATCATTTCAAAAGGTATGTATAGATGAGGGCAGCTGGATGGTACAGCAGATGAAGTGCTGGACCTGGAGTCAAGAAGACCTGGGCTCTATTCTGTCCTTAGACACTTAATAGCTGTCTGACCTTGAGCAAGTCACTTAACCTTATTCTCCTCAGTTTCCTTATCTGTAAAATGGGCTGCAGAAGGAAATGGCAAACCACTCCATTCCCTTTGCCAAGAAATCATCAAAGGGAATCACAAAGAAGTTGGACACGACTGAACAACAACATGTTAGGATGGGGACTATGAAAAGAGGGGTCATGAGCTATTTTTAAGGTTCAAACACCATCAAAACACTTAACCATTTCCTCAAAGCCTCTTTCCTTGCTGTTCATCCTTCATTCTCAAACAGGACCAATGATATCAAGAGTGTGATGTCTTGACTTACTCATGAATTGGATTTAAGTGAGACCTCTTAAAATGAGACTGGATTTAAAATGCAATGATGAAAGTTTGAAATATGGCTCTGCCACTCCTTACCTATTGACTCTTGGTAAATTATTTCCTCTTTTGAAACTCAGTATGCTCATTTGTAAAATGAGAGTTTCACTGTATGCTTAATAAAATTCCTTCTAGGTATCTTCTGCTTCTATGAATTTCACAATTGTAAGTTTAGTTATTAGTGTTATTATTAGTTCATTATAAACACTGAATATGGATTCATTATAATGTTGCCATGGATCTGCATTCTCTTTAATTCAAGAAGTATTTACTGAGTACCTGCTTTGTGCTAATCAATATGCTAGGCCCTAGGGTATACAAAAGAAATAGCTGCATCTTCATAGACAGTTTTTGATCACACACAATTTGGCACTAAACCAATTGATGTTGAGCAATATGGAATACAGTGGTCGTCAGGTGTAGACTAGACTCTTCCTCTTCTATCCTTGGTTTCCTGACCTTTTACAAAATGACCATGATTCATTTGGCTCTTCCTATATCATCTTTAGAACTGTTGTTAACCACCTGTAAACTAGAATTTGTACTTTGGTCTAGACCCCACAAAGATAAGTCAGCACAAAATGCATACAAAGCAAATACTTAATAGTTTTAGGAGAGAGGAACTAATAAACTGGTGTATGAGGAAAACCCTGATCTACCACTTGAAGGGAGTCTTGAAAGAAAAGTGTAAGATTCTAAAAATAAGATGGGGGGACAGACTGTACAAAGGCATGGAGGTGGGAGATTGAACGTGATAAAGAGGGACTTTGGCTAGAAGGCAGTGGGGTGTAAAGGGAATAATGGGAAATCTACACACCATAAGGAACGATATGTGTTAAGTGGGCTTGATATAATATCAATATATTTCTATATAGCTTGTTTGATTTTTACAACAACCCTGAGACAGGCATAGGGAAAGCATTATTATGCACATTTTACAGATGGTATCAAAAAAAAGAAACAGAGATGTGACCAGTTTCTTCTACAAGAATGGGATTCATTCAGAGGGATCAAATGTCTGTGTTTCTCTGTAATAGATACTATACAAAACTGTGATAACTACATTTTCTCTCCATTTCTTCTTTGGGAAATCAGAGGTAAGCACGGTAGTATCAAATGTGTCCCTGCCACTTTATAATAGACACTATGCAAAAATGGGAAATACTACATTCTGCTACCCATTTCTTCATGTGGAAATCAATAATGAATACAGTCTTTACTAGAAAAGAGGTAGTGATCTAATTTAATGAATTAAATGAATTGATGAAGGAAAGAATATTTATTAAGTACCTATTGTGTGTCAGGTACTGTGTGCTAGGTTTAGAAATCCAAGACTGAAATAATTCAACACGTATTTTCAGTTCCTATTGCTTTCAAGGCTTTATACCAGGCACTGGGGTATTAGAATAAAAATGAAGTTGACGATGTCCCCAAGGGGCCTATCACCAAATAGGGTAAAAGACTTGCCTCCAAATTATTATGACACAATGGATGAGTGTTTTCAACCAAAGGGCTCTGATGAATTGGAAGGGGTCCTTTCACTTGGAGGTGGGACTAGGGAAGGCTTCTAGGAGGAGGTAAAGGTAGAGGGAAGTATTTTAACAGAATGAGAAGAAAAAGGGCCAAGGAGTTCATTCCAGATATGAGAGAGAACGGGGTGGGGAAGGAGTGGAAGCTGGAAGGAAAAGTTTGTATTAAAACAAATAGCTAGGATAGATGATAGTTGTGCTTAGATTGAATATGGAATACATGAAAAATGAATGATGTATTCTAGAACTGAAAGGTAAGTCTAAGTCAGTCCATGGAGAGTTTTGATTGGCAGGACTAAGACTTTGTTGTTATTAAATAGTTTATCGGCCATGTCCAACTCTCTGTGTCCCTATTTGGGGTTTTCTTGGCAAAGATACAAGAAAGGTTTTCCATTTCCTTCTCCAACTCATTTTACATATGAGGAAACTGAGTCTGAAGGCTAAGTGACTTGTCCAGGGTCACACAGCTAGTAAGTCTGAGACCAGATTTGAACTCAGCGAGACAAGTCTTCCTGACTCCAGGTACAGCACACTATCCACTATCCACAGCTCCATCTTGCTGCCCCTAAGACTTTAAACTTTACTAAATCAACAAGGAGTTACTAAAGATTTTTTAAATAGAATTGTGTCTTGGTTAGAATAATGTACCAGGACGATTACCTAGACAGCTGGATCTAGAATGAATTGGAGAAGGGACAGACTAGAGGCATGAAGATGGGAGAAGGAGGTAAACAGAGTAAAGAACAGAAAGAGACCTGCACTGAGTTATCAGTAGTGAGAGTGAAAAGGGGATAGATGTGAGAGATATTTTTGACATAAAATCTACTGTGAATTAGTCAGTCAATCAACGTCTGAAGGGGAAAGGAGAAGGGAATTAATACTTATTGAGTACCTACTATGTCCTTGGTACTATGCTAAGTGCTTTACAGATCTTCTCTCCTTTGATCCTCACAACAATCCTGAAAGGTGGATGCTATTATTATCCACATTTTAGGGTTGAGGAAACTGGATCAGGCAGAGATTAACTGACTTGCCCTTGGTGGAAATGCTCACACAATACATACAAACACACACATATATATGCATGTGTATATATAACAGACACTATGCAAAAATGGGAAATACTACATCCTGGTACCCATTTTAATAGGACTTTGCTAGATTCACAACAGGAATTTTGGTTTCTTTATTAGTCAAACATTTTCCAAGTGGCCATAACTGTGGTTGGGGATGATATGCCATTTAGTCATTACCAAGGTTGTTGTTAAGTCTATGACTGGACTTGTAAATGCTCTAAATACTTACTCAAACCTCACAAATGGGGAAAGAAAACCAAAAAGCTGCTCACTTCAGCAACTTTGTTCCAACCATGATGGTCTGAGAACCACACTGGTTTGGAAAAGATGGAACCAAATGTATCGAACCTCAAATTGGAAGTGAATGTTAAACAAGCATTCTAGAATTTCGATTATTTTAGCTTTCAGTGAAGCATTCATCAAGAATTGTTTGTATGTTTAAAAATCTGACTCATTGCAGGACCCTGAGATAAGTCTTTAAAAAGTTGTCATAAAGAAGAGGGATTAGTTTTGTTTTGCTTGGCTCCAGAGGACAGAATTAGATGTAATGAGTGGAAGTTGTAGACAGGCAGATTTGGGTTGCAATCTTAAGGAAAGTCTCCCTAACAAATTCGAGCTGTGTTTATGTAGATACCTAGAAATAGAAGGGACATTGAAGACTACTAAGTCCAAATCTCTCTTTTACAGGTGAGGAAATGTAAGCATAGAAATGTTTTAGGTGAGATTTGAACTCAGGTCTTCCTGACTCCAAGTCCATTGCCTGTTATCCTAGGAAATAGTGGGTACCCTCTCACTGAAGGTCTTCAAGCAAAGCTTGGATGACCTCTTGTTAGGAATGTTGTACAAGAGATTTCTGTTCTGGTTGGTTGGATTGTATGAGTTTCCTTCAGTAACTGAGGCTCCTTATGCCTCTAAGAGATGATTTGAAGCTGTGATGTAACATCCAGAAGATTTGGCAGGATAAGGAAAAGAAATATAATACATGTCTAACAGCACTGGGGATATAAAAGAGTAAAAAAGGAAAAAAAAACACAATTGCTTACAATCTAATGTGACAGTGAGCTGGAGAGTTGGGTTTTAAAGCCAAGTCCTATAATTCCAAATCCATCTCACTCTCCATTGCTTCATACTGCCTTCCATAAACGTTGTTTTTTATTGTTCAGTTGTGTCTGACTCTGTGACCCCATGGACCATAGCACACCAGTGGGATTTTCTTGGCAATGCAGTGGAATGCTTTGCTCTCATTTCCTTCTCTGGTGGATTAAGGCAGAGGTTTAGTGACTTGCCCAGAGTCACACAGCTAGCAAACATCAGAGGTTGATTTTGAACTTACAAAAATAAGTCCTCCTAACTACAGTCCCAACATTCCATCTACTGTGCCACCTAGCTATCCTTTGTGGGATGTGTGTGTGTGATGATTGATTTTGATAGACTTAACCCTCCTCAGCATTGCAAGGACCTAAAACAATTCCAAAGGACTCATGATGGAAAATGACATTAACATCCAGAGAAAGTAGTATGGAGTAGGAATACAGAGTAAAGCAGACTATTTTCTTTCTTCTTTTGTTTTGTTTTTTTTTTTCTCATGGTTTCTTCTTCTATGTAACATGACTAATGTGAAAAATTGTTTAGTAAGAATGTATATGTAGAACCTATATCAAATTGCATGCCTTCTTGGGGAGGGAAGGGGAGGGAGAAGAAGAAAATTTAAAACTTATGGAAGTGAACGTTGAAAACTAAAAATAAATAAACTAATTTAAAAAATTCACACTGCCTATAAAAATTTTAAAAAAGCATGATTCTTTGGAATTGTTTTGAGTTATTGTCTTTTTCAGAATAGCTAAGTTTTTCATAGTTGATCTCATTACAATATCTCAGTGACTTTGCGAAATATTCTGGTTCTGCTCACTTCATTTTGTATCAGTTCATAAAAGACCAGGTTTGTTCAGAAAACATCCTGATCATTTTTTCTCATAGCACATTAATATTACACTAAAATCATATACCACAACCAGGTCAGTCATTCCTCAGTGGATCGGTATCCCCTCAATCTCCACTTCTTTGCCACCACTAAAAAGGCTGCTATATTTTTGTACATATTAAGTCATTTTTCCCCTTTCTTTGATTTCTTTGAGATACAGACCTAATAGTGATAGTGTTGGTCAAAGAGTATGCACAGTTTGATTGTTTGTGGGGCATATGTGATTCTAAATTTAAGATTATCATCATGGAAGTTCAGTTACACTGTTAAAATTAAAGATGGAGCATTTCTTTTTTTAATTTTTTTATTTATTTTAATGTTCTACAATCATTACCACAGAACTTAGATTTTTACCCCCTCCCACCTACCCCCCATCACCCCCATCCCTCCCCAAGGTGGCATACAGTTCTATATAGGATCTACACATACATTCCTGTTGAATACATTTTCACTATAGTCATGCTATGTAGATGAACTAAAATAAATGGAAGATATAACAAATCAAAACATAATACACACACACACATATGATCTGCTACATTCTGTGAATGAATTCCATAGTTCTTTCTCTGAGTGTGGAAGGCATTTTGCCTTAGAAAACCACTGGGAATTTTTTTTTTAAGTTCTTGCGTTATTACGAAGTTCCAAGTCTACCAGAAAAAACTCTCGCACACTGTGGTGTTACTGCGCACAAAGTTCTCTTGTTCTGCTCCTTTCACTCAGCATCAGATCATATAAGTCCTTCCAGGCCTCCCTGAAGTCTTCTTGTTCATCATTTCTTATGGCACAATAGTACTCCATTACATTTATATACCACAACTTATTCAGCCGTTCCCCAATTGATGGGCATCCCCTTGATTTCCAGTTTTTGGCAACTACAAAGAGTGCTGCTATAAATATTTTTGTACATGTGGGACTCTTTCCCATTTTTTTGATCTCTTGGGGATACAGTTCTAGAAGCAATATTGCTGGGTCAAAGGGTATACACATTTTTGTAGCCCTTTGGGCATAGTTCCAAAACTGCTCTCCAGAATGGTTTAATGAGCTCACAGCTCCACCAACAATGAATTAGTGTTCCAACTCTCCCACACCCTCCCCAACATTTATCATTTTCCTATTCTGTCATGTTTGCCAATCTTATAGGTGTGATATGATACCTCAGAGTTGTTTTGATTTGCATCTCTCTAATCAAAAGTGATTTAGAGCATTTTTTCATATGATTATAGATATCTTTAATTTCTTTCTCTGAAAATTGCCTGTTCATATCCTTTGACCATTTACCAATTGGAGAATGACTTGTATAGTTGTACATCAGTTCTCTATATATTCTAGAAATGATGCCTTTATCCCTGAGATTAACTGCAAAAATTCTTTCCCAATTTACTACATCTCTCTGAATTTTGGTTGCATTTGTTTTGGTTGTGCAAAAACGTTTCAGTTTAATGTAATCAAAATTATCCAAAAGATGGAGCATTTCAACAGACATGCCTCTATAGAGATGACTTCTTGATTTATTCTGGTATCTTCCTCAGGCAACACTGAGTTATCATCAGTCAACTTCATTCTGGTCTTAAAATTTGGCATACATAATCAAAAGTGAGAAAAATCAGTTACACTGCACAGTACGTGTTAATTACAACTAGTCAGTCCCTATGTTTTTTAAAAAGCAATATTCCTTAAAAAGATGGAGAAGTTAAGAGTTTGACTTATTATTATTGTGTCTGTGCTTTGTCTTGAAAAGCAACTGGCCTCTCTCCTCTTTGGTTAGTGTAACAGCAAACTCCCTAGTATACCCAGGATGACCTGCTAGTAGTACAGGTTCTTGGATCTACTTTTTCTAAAGGAAAGCAACTTTTAAGGGGTCAACTATCTTACTTCAATCAAGTACATATATTATTCACTTAGTTCAAGGGGAAAAGTCAGTAACCTGAGCTTCAGAGAAAATACAAACAGAAATCACAAGCAGAAATTACAGAGAATAGCATAAAGACCAGGGCTTCTAATTGTCTGACCGTAAGCAATACATACATCACAGATCAACAGCAAGATCCAGCTGTCTTGACCATTAAAGAGTTACCAGAGATAGATGCACCAACATCTGGGATTTTTTAGGCTGTGGGCTCCTTAATAGCTACTCAGAGTCTCATCTGACCAAATCACACAAACCTTCCAATGAGTGAGCCTCAGAGCAAAATGCTAACCTCATAATATATATATAGAGCCAGAAGGCATCACAACCCACCTGCTTCAGTGCCTAATTAACAAAATGTGAAAAAGCCTTCCCTTAATGGGATCCAAGTGAAGCCTATTCAAAAGGAGAGTGGGGTGGAGAGAAGATCTTAAATCCAATTAACATTACAGTCAGTCACAGAAACACTTATCCATGATATGTAGTGTTTTTTTTTTCTTTTTTGTCACCTTGCTGGCAAAGGAACTTTCCTTGGGTTCCCAGGTTCTAAATGTTGGCACATCCTCTTAAAATATCTGGGAATGGAGCCTCTGTGTTAGAAACACAGAACTTGGTTGAGTTTCTTCAATCTCAGTTTTAATATTTGGATTTTTATTGGTTTAAAGAATACAGACCTATTCAAGCCTGAGATGGAAAATGTCCCTCATTTCATCTTCATCATCATAATATAAGTAATTGACCATATCCCTATAAATGTCAAGAAATGTTCAGATTTATAGTGTAAAGGAGGAGGAAAAAGTTTTCAAATGAAAATGTACAATAAATTGAATGGTGTAGTGGAAAGAAGAATGTCTTGGTAATTGAGACATCTGGGGAGATAGTATGTTTAACTGTTTAAATCCGTGTTTAAATACTGTGTCTACTGATAACTACTTGCATGCCATTAGGCAAGCCATTTGAATTCTTTCAGTCTCAGTTCCTCATCTGTATAATGAGAACTTTGGACAGTGAGTTAGAACAGTTCCTAACAGCTTTAAATCTAGGATCCTATAATCCTGTGGGTTGGAATCCTACAGCCTGTGGCATTTATTAGCTATATGACCAGGGGTATAAATTCTCAATCATTCTACCATTCTGAGCCTGTTTCTTCACTTGTTAAATTAGAAACCTAAATCATGCAGTATCTACTTCTTAGAGTTCTTGTGAGGGCTGGATCATATGATCAAAGATTTAGAGTTGGAAAAACCTTACAGACCATTTAGCTTAATCCCCTCATTTCACAGATGAAAAAATGTGTAAATGCACTATACTCAAGTCAGTTCATTTTATATGTTTATTTATTTTCACTAAAGCCTCATAGCCATGGATTGCTAGCATCACAATCTGTGGCAACATTCAGTGAATGAACCCTTCACAGTGAACAACGATCGAAGGTTTAGTTACCATGCATAATATTGACACAACTCAGCCTCATATGCTCTAGGTAGTTAATGTAGTACTATCCATATATAAATTCAGTTTTTCTAGATAAAACTAGGCCTGGGTGCAAGAATTGGGAGCTCAGGATCCTCAAAATTGTCTGTTTCTCCAAATTCAAGAATTTCTAGTAATTGGAAAAGTTTAGACTTTCCTTTTAAAATATGATATCTGTATTACTATGCATGTTCCTTTAAACTGATCTATTTCTTTGCTTGGCAAATGGGAAAAGAAATAGTTTTTTAAGAGAGTTCCAAAAGCTAATGAATGCCAGGGGGAAAAGGGAATCTAAATTAATTTAAACTCAGATCCATGAAATAGATATTTTTTTTTAATTGTTCACAGTTTCCATTAGGACCCATACAGATTTGGTCTTTGCTCCTAGGTTCTAAATTCTACTCCATACATGAGAAACAAGAAGGGTTGTGTTTCATCTCGTCCACCTGACTTTGGCTCAAGATAGCTTTCGCTGTTATTTGTGAATTTCTGCTGATCCCAAGGGTTCGATAACAGGGTCCTGAGTACCTGGACAAATCTTTCTTTTTTCTTCTTTCTTCCAAACTGTATCTCATTCTTTCCCCAAGGATGATGTATCAGGCAGCAGTTTACCATGTTACAAACCATGCTTTTACAGTGAGGATAAAATGCTCCCTTTGTTGGTTAAGTAAACTAATCCATCACCTTAGGACGTAAAGTATTTAATAGGCACATTCCAAAAGGGTGAGCCGGGCTCTCCCTCCTGGGGTGGACAGAGTTCTTGGCCCAGGAGGAATGATCTTTCTCCCCCCAACCGCAACCCCCAATAACACAAACTTTCTCCTTTCCCTGCTTCTGGGGCAGAGTAAAGGGTCATAGTGCAAAAGGGCTATGGAATGGATATTTGGGAGTCTTCTCCTGTGATCTTCCCCACCTCTTTGGGCCCATTATCTTTTTCTTTTCAAGACCACATGAATATTGTCCACAAATACAAACTGTTTTGATGAAAATTAAATGGTTGGATTCAGGTGAAAAAGAAAGAGATTCTTTTGGAAAACTACTGGTACATTCTATTTCAATGAGACCAGGGACAAGACAATTCCTCTCTCTTTCTTGAAGAGAGGTATACTACAGGTATATAGAATCGGGTATATGTTCTCAGATATAAGCAATGTGGTGATTTGTTTTGTTTAACTTCAACGAATTGTTTTAGTCATGAATTCTGTTGGGAGGTCTACACTGGGAAGTTATAGCAATTATTACAAAGCACATCAATTTAAAATTATGTAAATTTTAAAAATGCTACTATCTAGTTATCAACATTTAAAATATAGGAATGATATCTGGCCTTTCTATAATTCCTTAGGAATACCTTTCAAAACTCTTTCACATTGATCATTAATGTGATTACTATTAGTGATAATCACAACTCATGATGAAATAACAGCTCTTGACTCAGTTTTGGGAAGGAAGAAAACTAGATAGAGTTTAAGTAACTTATCCTTAAGCAAGGCAGTGTGGGGTGGTGAAAAGAACTCAAACCTGGGTGCTAGTTATGACCCTACCCTCTGCCACATGGAATGTACAAGATGCTCAGGGAGTACTACCTCCTCTGGCATGAAGGCTGCCTAGCCCTTTTCAGGGCTGCTTATCCACCTTTGGTATCCATCTGGCACCCAATTCTCACCTGTGGCTCCAAGAAGCTGTAGTATGTTCCCTGGTCACACCTGTCAATGAGTTGAGGGATGTCTACCCCAAGCATATGAAGACTTTCCTCTGCAGAATGAGCAGATGAGAACAATTTATTCTAATGGCCATGAAGATAACTGAAGTAGACATTGTGGGGTGTTTAGAGGTTGGTGAGACATGGAAAATTCTAAGATCATCTGCTACATTTCAGTCAATCCCAATAATTCTGACTTTTCTCTTGCCAGTGGACTTCAATGACTGGAAGAGAAAGTGAAGCTGATGACTTTGTGAAACTCTATGTCATTTAAATCCAATCCACAACCAAATCATCACTCATGATGTCATTGATCCCCTTTGAAAATGAAGGATGAACAAACAATAACAACATAGGCTATATTTCATTGTACTAATATCTGTACTAATATCCTCCTCGTTCTCTTCCTCCTCTTCTTTTTCTTCTTCATTCTTCTTCATTTGATTTAGAATTCTCTAAGGACCCTTGAAAGTCTAAATTTCTCTGATCTATAATACCTTGTATTTGCATAACACTGTGTAGTGCAAAAATCCTAACATAATGGGGAGATTGAGATAGGTAGTATGAGCATTCCTATCTCCTATTATGTGTCATGTCTATGGCACCCTTACACGTTTTATCCCCAGATTAGCTTTACAAGGTTCAAAGTACTTTATGGCTTCTCATCTAATCAAAACAATAGCTTATGAGCCACCCCCCCCCCATCTATAGTCCACTTTTCCTTTCATCAGTCAGAGAAAACAAAGTAATGACATTTAATGAAAAATTATAGTAAGAATCACAGAGTAGCTCAAAGCAATAGTATTTAATGAAACAGTATGAGACAAAACATTCCCTTCTTAAGCATGGAGCACATTGTCCCACAGATTTACACTCCATTAATTGGTAGAGTGATCCATACATCGAAGTGGCACAAGAAGGACTCCGAAGTGGGGAAGATAAGAGGAGAGGCAACTCATAACCTATTACTGCAGGATAATTGCATTACTCTTAACAGAAAGGTGTGTTCTTCCCTGGGTGTGATGCCTGTGCTGGACCTCTTCCTTGTTTGATTTGGCATTTTACAAGGCCTACTCCCCTCTGCCCTATCTCCATGGACCTGCTCAGCACAGCTGGAGTAACTTTAGGATCCTCACGGATTATGCTACTCTACTTGACTCAGCTCCTTTCAAGGTATGGCATCTCTACCCTCTTCAGTCTGCTAGAATTCAGTGAATAAGACCTGCACTGATGAGTATTGGCCAGATGTTTAGTCCTACTCACCAGGTGATACAGCCCAAAAAGAGTGTCTCCAGGCCAAGATTCTATTTTTTCCTTTTTAATTCCATATCTGGACTGGTGATCTCTTTAATCCCCAGAAGATACTCTCTGGCTTTGCTGCAAAAGAATTTAAACCAAGACAAAAGATGAACAAAGAAGGCAAGTCCATTGTTCTCCACTCATCTGAGTCCCTATTTTTGTTCTTAAGCATATCCATCAGCAGTAAAGTGTGAAGGTTTTATTAATGTAGTTTGACCTTCGTTCTCCTTAGTGGATAAACAGTCCCTCAGAGAGTTGAGTATCTAGATGAAAATAGTACTCAGTCTTCATAGTATCCTAACTCTAGAGCTCAAAGTGCAACTTAGTCCAACCTCAATTTACAAGTGAAGCAAGTTAAGATCTATTTGGTTAAGAGATTTATCTGTGGCCACCCACATAAGTTGAATCAGAAGAGGGAGCTGAAAACAGGTTTTTGGACTCCAGAGACAATGTCCTTTCCCCATACAACACTACCTCCTGAACTCTAACTCATATGCTTTTTCTTCTGACCCACACTGCTTTGTTTAATGTCCCCATGACTAGGTAGCAACAACATTAGAAAAAACAAATCAATCTCAACCCTAAACTCAGTGTCCTTTCCCATCCTCTCATAAACTAATTCATGTAGATAAACAATAGAAATAAATTGTTCATGAAAAGCTCTTTTTTCTCCCTGAATTGCAGCAGTTGGCCCTCCTGGGTCAAATCGGAATGGGGATAATTCTCTTAGGACTTCTCTCAACTAATGTCGTAGGTCCTCTCTTTGGACTCTATTTACCAGTTCTACCAGTCCTGGGTGCTTAGTGGCCTTGTCCCTGAAAACTAACCAGGGCTTAACATTCTAACCCTAATGAGCTGACAAGTGTGGGGTCTTTGATATCCAGTCACTTCAATGCTGCACTGGATGGAGAATCAGTAAAAATAGATGTGACCTTTTACTCTCTGCAGAAGAGACAGTTATTTAATAGGGACTAAAAATCATACAACTTCCACAGAAAGTTTTCTAGCACCATAAAAAAACATGCAAATCTATCAAATATGATTTTAAATTTAAGAATACGTTCTTCTAACTGATAACCGGCAACATGAAAGAAATCAGTACTATGAGGATACATAAGGATTCCATGCTTGAAAAGATCTCCCTCTTCACTTTTGCATTTTGCACAGAGGATACTAGGCTGAGAGTCAGGAAGACCCAGGCTGAAATCTCACCTCAGATATCTAGACTTGTGAGATCCTGGACAAATGATTTTTCCTCTATATACTTCTATTTCCTCATCTCTGAACTTAGGGTTCTGGATTCAATGCTGTCTGATGTTCCCTTTAGCTCTAAATCTATTATCCCTTCTTCCTTTCAAGAGTTAGCCAAAGTGCCATCTCCTTCAAGATGTCTATGCTGATGAGGAAAGTATACCCTCATGCACTGAAACAATTTTGTATTTATCTTGTACATACCTGTAATTCCCTTTCCTTCTGTTCCATCTGTTTTATGTGTTTTCATCCCTCAGTAGAATAAGGGCAATGACTACCTTACGTGTTTGTATCCCTGACATAACACACCCAAAATATTCTATCATCTATCTATCTATCTATCTATCTATCTATCTATCTATCTATCTATCTATCTATCTATCTAATCTGTCTAGCTATCCATTCATCTTATCTATTTATTTATCTAAATAAATAAATGAAACTTATAGCAAGGTAGGGAAAAATCCCAGCTCTCTCATCCTTCTTCCTTTATAATTCTAAGTTACCCTAACTTTATCTAGAATAAAAATATGGATATTTACTTTAAAAAAGACTTAGGGGAGACATAAGACTATCAACTGAGCATTTTTAGAGAAATTAATGAATTAAGTCCAACCTCTTCATTTTTTCAGACGAAGAAGCTGAATTCTATGACAGCTATTTTTGAATATTTGTAGGACTGTCACATGGAAAGGGTGGGAGACTTGTTCTTTTTGGCTCCAGTGGGTAAAATGACAAGCATTGGGTCACAGATTCAAGAAGGCAGGTTTAGACTTAAACAAAGGAATAAAAAATAATATCTTTTTAACAATCAGAGCTGATCATATGGAGAATAGTCTGTCTCAGGAGATTTGAGACTTCCCTCACTTCATGTCTTTAAGCAAAGCATGGTTGACTGATACTTGTTGAGTCTATTGTAAAGAGATTTCTTGATTAGATATGATGCTGCTACTGCTACTGCTAATGATGATCATTACAGTGGCTAAAGTTTATTAAGTATCTACTTTGTTCCAGACACTGTACTAAGAGTTTGCAAATATCTCTTTTTTAGAATTGACTCAAAGAGGGGATAATATATACATTCAGTTAGGTATAGAAATCTGTCTTATCTTACAGGAAAGTAGGAGGAGAAGGAGATAAGAGAAGGGCAGGGGGCAGGGAGCTGATAGATTGTAGGAGGTAAAAGTCAAAAGCAAAATCACTTTTGAGAATGGACAGGGTGAAAGAGGAGAGAAAGAATAGGATAAACAGGAGGAAACTAGATGGAGGGAAATACATAGCTGCGAAAAAAACTTAACAGTAAGTTTTTCTGATAAAGACTTCATTTCTCAAATGTATAGAGAACTGAGTCAAATTTGTGGAAATAAGGGCCATTATGCAGTCAATAAATGGTCAAATGATGTGAACAGACAGTTTTTAGGCAACGTAATCAAAGCTATCTATAGTTAAATTAAAAATGCTCTAAATCACTATCAGAGAAATGCAAATTAAAACAACTTCTGGCTATTACTTCACATCTATCAGATTAGTTACTATGACAGAAAAGGAAAATGACAAATGTTGGTAAGGAAGTTGGGAAGCTGAGAAAATACACTGTTGGTGACGTTGTATACTGATTCAAACATTCTGTAGAACAATTAGGAACTGTGCACTAAAGGCTATAAAATCATGCATACCCTTTGACCAAGCAATACCTCTACTAGGTCTGTATCCCAAAAGAATTAATTTAAAAAGAAAAAAGACCTATATGAACAAAATATTTATAGCAGCTCTTTTAATATTGGAAAAGATTTGGAAATTGAGGGTATGTCCATGAATTGGGGAATGGCTGAACAAGTTGTGTTATATTATTGTGATAGAATATTATGGTACTATGAGAAATGACAAGCAGAAAGCCCTCAGAAAAACTGGAAAGACTTACATGAACTGATGCAAAATGGAATGAGCAGAACCAGGAGAATATTGTATATGGTAATATATACATTGTATACAGTAAAGGCAATGTTGTATGATGATTAACTGTCAATGGCTTAGCTATTCTCAGCAATAGAGTTATGAAGGACTTGTTATGAAAAAATGCTATCCATCTCCAGAGAAATAATTGATGGAGTCTGAATGCAGATCGAAGTATGTTTTTTCTTTGCTTTCTTCATTTTTATTGTTTAATTTTGTCTTTTTTCTTTCACAATATGACTAACATAGAAATGTTTTGCATGACTGCACATGTATAATCTATATCAAATCACTTGCCTCTCAATGAGTGGGAAAGGGTGAGAGAGAGAAAGAGAATTTGAAACCTAAATTTAAAAATGAATGCTAAAGTTGTGTTTACATGTGGTTGAAAATATATTTAATTAAAAAAGAAACAAATACTATCTCCTTTGATCTTCACAACAACACTTGGAGCTAGGTGCCATTATTATCCTCCCTTTAAAACTGAGTAAATTGAGTCAAATATAGGTTAAGTGATTTAACCATACAACTGGTAAGTGTCAAGGGGGATTTGTCTTCTGAGTTTCTTTATAACTCTAAGATTTTGAATTCTCTACTTGTGATATCTGGCACTGAGACACATTCAAGGATCATTCAAGAGCCTCTGGTAGTGCCAGACATTTTTTCCCCAAGGAAAAAGAGTTCAAAGAAAATTGTTTGAGGTCCAAATATCACACCCTCTTTTGGTCCCTGTACCTCACTTCACAAGCAACTGACTGAGTCACAGTGAGGCAAATTGAGAAGGTGGGTGATACGATGTGAGATATCATTTCAAAATGCTTCTGATGAAGTACCACTAGGCAGCCCTTTACACAATAAGATGAGGAAGTGAGAAACTTTTGGAATCTGAGAGCCCAAGTTAGGGTCTTTATCCAAGTTCTCATTAAAACAAGTGAGACACTTTTTTTTCTTATTTTGGGGGCAGACTTTTATTTTTCATCATCAGAATCACATAGTTATATTTTTTCAGTTTCTAAGACATCTGAAAGGTTTTTCTACCTCTAATTGGGACACACTTATTGGTATTTATAAAGCAAATGGAGCTTTCTGTTGGCTTTTCAATGACTTATCAGGGACTGAATTTATATTGTATCACAAATTCTGGACAGATTGTTGAAACCTATGATACTCTTCTTTCAGGTTTTTAAAAATACAAAATATGATATATGGGAGTACACAAGAAACTAGTTATGTAACATATAATTATCTATCTATTTTTTAAGGTCAAGGACCAATTTAAAACCTCCTGACTTACTCATTGACACATACTGAATCATGCTAATTGTCAAATACAGCCACTTGTCCTAAACTAAGTTTATGTCAGTGAATGCAACACTATCTCATGAAGTCTGGAGGTTAAGAATATTTTTAAAAACTCAACTTAGAGTCAACATCAATCACGTTAAAGAGAAGTAGGATATTTATTGTCCACCATATGGTAATCTTATTTGGCATTGAACCTTCAAGCTTTGTTGTAAAATGTACACTGGATGGTATAGTTAGTTACTGCTATTTTTCCAGGACTCGGAATGTAATCTGCAACTCTCCTTATTGAGAAAGGAATGCCTTATGGCAGGTTTCCTTGGCTACATCACCTCTGGATTCCAATAACTCTTACTTAGAGAGATTTTTTTTTCTATCGGTTGTGCACACCCTTTCCATTTTCCAACTCGTTCTTTCTTCCAAATGACTTTGCTGCTGCCCAGAACAGACTTTCAAATGACTCCTTTCTCCCGTGGAAAACTCAGAGGCAAAGCAAATATGAACCTTGCCATTCAGTCCTTCTTTCTTTCAAGCATGCAAACTTTAGGGCATTGGGGAATTCAAGTCGCATGCGAAGACAACTTTTTGGAGCCATGAGGAATGGAAAAAATATCATTTGTAAGGCCAGTTGTTTATACATCCCTTTGAGAAAGTGTTAAATATGATTGCAATCTGCTATGTACAAAATTATGCACTTGTTTAAAAGAACTTTAGACACTCACTCATTATTTCATGACCTCATACATCACAACAGCTTGTGTTTCCCCAGGCAGACTTGGAAAGTGCAAACCTGATTGAAATTGTAATCTAGAATTGGTTGGCTCCTACTGATCGAATATTCTGAGCACAGGTTTCATCATGGCAAGAGTAAGGGCAATGAAAACCATTCAAAGAGTTAGGAAAATAAATCCTCCAGACCTAATAGATGATAGGTCATCCAAGTGATGTGGCAGATCCCTTAGCAGAGGACCCTTCTTTGACAATCTCATTTTCAATAAATTTCAATAAATCTTGTATGAAGCACCTAATATTATGCAGGACATAACAAAGATTAGGTAAACTCCCATGGAGTTTATCCTGGAGGAATGCTTAGTATAGTACCTAGAAGTGGGCACTTAAGAAATACTTCCCCTTGTGGTTGTTGTTGATGATGATGATGATTATGGTAGTAAGGGCATGATGTACACACAAAGAATGTGATATAAAAGCACGCCAATAAGGATATAAAGTACATAGGTGAAATTCTATGTCATCATTCTTTTTTTTCCTGATTATCTTCCTTGTATTCTTGTGAGTGTGTGTGTTTCAATTCATTTATTTATTTTTAGTTTTCAACATTAACATCCACAAGATTTTGAGTTCCAAATTTTCTCCCTATCTCTCCCCTCCTCCACTCCAAGACACTATGCATTTCAATTGCCCTTTCCCCTAATCTATCCTCCCTTCTATCACACTTCTCCCTTCTCTCAACCTTTCCCTCTATTTTCCTGTAGGTCAAGATAGATTTCTATACCCCATTACTTGTATGTCTTATTTCCCAGGTACATGTAAAAACAATATTTAAAATTAATTCATTTTATTTATTTTCAGTGTTCTACAATTTCTACTATATAACTTAGACTATTATTTTTCCCTCCCTCCCCCCTCACTCCCCAAGATGGCATACAATTTTGTATAGGTTCTACACATACATTCCTATTAAATACATTTTCACTATAGCCGTACTGTGTTGAAGAATTAAAATGAGTGGGCGAAATCATCTAACAAACCAAAACACAGTACACACACACACACACACACACACACACACACACACACACACACACAGACAATGATCTACTGCATTCCCCAATTGAATTCCATAGTTCTTTCTCTGGATGTGGAAGGCATTTTGCCTTAGAAGACCATTGGGAATTTTTTAAGTCCTTGCATTACAACGAAGTTCCAAGTCTACCAGAAAAAACTCTCGCACAGTGTGATCATTGCTGTGCACAAGGTTCTTCTGGTTCTGCTCCTTTCGCTCAGCATCAGATCATGTAAGTCTTTCCAGGCCTCTCTGAAGTCTTCCTGTTCATCATTTCTTATAGCACAATAGTATTCCATTACATTCATATACCTAAAAACAATTTTTAACATTCATTTTTAAAACTTTTGAGTTCTAACATCGCTCCCTTCCTCCCTCCCCTCCCATCTCCACTGAGAATACGAGCAATCAATATAGTTTATACATGTGTAGACATGTGAAACACTTCCATAAAAATTGTGATGTGAAAGACTACCTATATTTCCCTCCCTCTTATCCTGTCCCCCCATTTATTCTATTCTCCCTTTGGACCCAGTCCCTCCTCAAAAGGTTTTACTTCTAATTACCCCCTCCTCCCATTTGCCCTGCCTTCTGTCTTCCTCCCACCCCTCACTTGTCCTCTTTTCCCCTACTTTCCTGTACCATAAGGCAGATTTTCATACCAAATTGAGTGTGCATGTTATTCCCTCCTTAAAACAAATACAGTGAGAGTAAGGTTCACTCTTTCCCTCTCACCTCAACCTTCTTCTCCTTCATTGAAAAAGCTTTTCCTTGCTTTTTTAATGTGAGATAATTTACCCCATCCTATTTCTCCCTTTCTTCTCCCAATATATTCCTTTCACATCCCTTAATATTTTTTTAGATATCATCCCTTCATATTGAACTCACCCTGTGCCTTCTGTCTAGATGTCTATAATCCCTCCAACTACCCCAATACGGAGAAAAGCCTCAAGAGTAACAGATATTATCTTTCCATGTAGGAATGTAAATAGTTCAACTTTAGTAAGTTCCTTCTGATTTTCCTTTCTTGTTTACCTTTTCATGTTTCTCTTGATTCTTGTGTTTGAAAGTGAAATTTTTTACTCAGCTCTGGTCTTTTCATCAAGAATGTTTGAAAGTATTTCAGTGAATAACAATTTTTCCCCTGAAGTATTATACTCGGTTTTGCTGAGTAGGTTTAAATTGTCTCTCCTGGATCTAATTTTTCAGGTCAGTTGTTTTTCCAATGAGATATTTCACATTGTCTGAGATGTTTTTGTTCCTTTGGTTTTGTTTTATAATTTCTTCGTTTTTCATAAAGTCAGCTTCCATCTGCTCCATTCTATTCTTTAAAGAATTATTTTCTTCATTGAGCTTTTGGAAATTCTTTTCCATCTGGCCAATTCTGCTTTTTAAGGCATTCTTCTCCTTACTGGCTTTTTGAATGTCTTTTGCTATTTGGATTACTCTATTTTTAAAAGTGTTATTTGCTTCAGCATTTTTGGGGTCTTGTTTAGCAAGCAGTTGACTCATTTTTCATAATTTCTTGCTTCACTCCCATTTCTCTTCCTAATTTTTCCTCCACTTCTCTTACTTGATTTTCAAAATCCTTTTTGAACTCCTCCATGGCCTGAGACCAATTCATATTTTTCTTGAAGGTTTTGGATGTAGAAGTTCTCACTTTGTTGTCTTCTTCTGTTTGTATATTTTGGTCTTCCTTGTCACCAAAGTAAGATTCTATAGACTGATTCTTTTTTTTTTCCTGTTTTTACTCATTTTCCCAGTCAGTTATTTGACTTTTGAGCTCATTGTCAAGGTAGTTCTCTGCTTCTAGTGAGGGTCAGTGGGATGTATTGTCACCTGCTCAATCCCCCCACAGTCTGTGGGTGTAGAGCTCCAGAAACAGCTGCTGCCCCTGCTGCTGCTACTGCAGCGGGTTACTCCTCTGAGCTCCTCCTCCCCCTTCCCTACCCTGGAGCTGGGGTCTACTCTCTCACACAGGTCAGACAGGTTGTTTCCACTGACCTTGCAATTTGTCCTCAGTCTAGAAGCTGCCACAGGTGCAAGAGATTCAGTACCCCTTCAGCCTGCTCAGGTCCCCTGTGTGCCGGCATGGCCCATGCTGGACTGTCCTCAGCTCTTGCATAGTAAGATAGACTCTTCCCATGGACATTCCAGGCTGTCTTGGGCTGCAGATTTGCTTCACTCTGTCATTTTCTGGGTTCTGAAGCTCCAGAATTTGTTTAGAGTCATTTTTACAGGTATTTATCTGAGCTGGGGGGAAACTACTAGCAAGTCTCTGCTAGTCATCTTGCCTCCATACCCCCCTTCTTCATTTTGTCATCATTTTTACTGCTGTTGTTAGTCTCTCTTAGTTTTGTTCAGATCTTGCATTCATGGCTGCCTATTGCTGGCATTTCTGCCTAAAAAGCATCAATCATCATAAATTCCACATGTAATAAATAATCGAATTTGACATCAGAATACCTTGGCTCAAAATTGCCTCTAATCCTTGTGATAGATAGATAGATTGATAGAGATATAGATATACACGTAAATACATATGCACACATATATGTATGTATATATGTGTATGCATATAGCATAATATATACATCCATGTGTATATATTATAGATATACATACTCACACATACATATATATATACATACATATATACATGCATACACACACACACACACACACACACACACACACACATATATATATATATATATATATATATATATATATATATATATATATATATATATAATGGAAGTATTATATGAAATGTTCTTTAAGATTTTTTTCCAGTTTTTAATTCTATGATCTTACAAGTCTTGGCAGTTGTCATTTTCTTCCACCTCCAAGCACCAACCTACCTCTTCTTTTTTTTTTCAGCCAGAGTAAAACAAAATTTATTAAAGATCCTCCAAATTGGGTTGACTCTTAAGAAGCCTCACCATTTGTGACACTTGTATTGCAGGCCAGATAAAATCTGAGCTAGACTGAATATGAGCCCAACCTTCCTCTTCTTGACTTCTTTATTTGAGCTAAAGATACCATCATTTTCCCATTAATCCTGAGTTCTAAATTGATTCATTTTTGACTCTTGCCTTTACCTTGCCCATTCAATCAGCCACAAATTCCTATTAATTGTGTTCTTTCCAGTGTCTCTCAAATATAGTTACTTCATCTGGGAAGTGGATTAGCAATACTTCTACTACTGAATTCCTCTAGTTGTTGCAAGGAATAAGAAGTTGTTACTTCTGCTCTTATTTTTTATGTTATATATATTTTTTCACTTCAACTTCCACTTCCATAGCTGAAGCCCTTACTAACTAATATTCTGATTATTGCAAATGTTCCCTAAGGAATCTTTTCTGTTCTTTGTAAAGAAATCTCTTGGATAGGACAATAGAACAAAAGATAGATAGGCAGGCAGAACAGATGGATAAAGAATAGATAGAAAAATGAGATGGAATAGATGACAGTTAGCTTGATAGATAGATAGAAAGAAAGGAAGAAAGAAAGAAAGGGAAAGAAAGGAAGGAAGGAAGAAAGAATGGAATAAATTAGTTGATAGATAAATTAGTGAGTAAAAATTTATTTTTTTGCCAACCACAGAGATAAGCATTTAAAATATAAATAAAAATAAAAGGAAGATGGTCCTTGCTCTCAAGGAGCTAGCATTCCAATGGGTGATGACAATATATAAAAAGTTGAAAGGGAGAGGGTGTTATAGAGAAGATCTACCTGGGGGAAATGTCAGAGAGTAGTCTGAGAGTCCTGGGCATGAGCCGGGTTTGAAGCAAGCATGACTGGGGTTGGAAGTAGGGGCACTTCCTCAGATGGAGCTTCTGGGGAGGAAATCATCAATCAGAGGAAGAAGGAGCCAAGATGGAGACACTAGTGGTACGGGAATATCCTTGAGATAGATGTAGAGAGGCCATGTAGGGGGTTTTGAAGTGGGCCAGATTTGAAGAAAACCATACAATAGAAGCAAGTCACAGAATAATGGAAGAATAGATGCTAGGTTTTCCCAGGAAAAACAAATAAAGGAGCTGGTAGAGTTGGTTTCATCATACATCCAAACAACATTTCAGGGGACCTCTAATTATCTTGTATGGTGTACTCATAAATAATTGCAAAGTACTTATTTTATAAACTAAAAGCTCCACAAAGATTTTTCTAATGAACTATTTTTGCCAACAGGACAGTGGAGCCACAACATGTGGATTTTAACATCAGTTCCAGATGTGAAGGAAATAGAAACAGCATGAAATAAAACAAAGAGGAGCAGTTGGATTAGACCAAATATTTACAGAAGTAACACAATTTTGAAGGCAAAGATACCAAAAGCATCAAAAAACATCTTGGACCTTATTATTACCAAAAATAAGTGACTGGGGATAGGTGCAGGGAAGGGGGAAGGAGACAGACACATTCATGCATGATCAGTGGAACTGTTAATTGGTCTGGCTATTCTGGATAGCAATTTGGAATTATCCACCCAAAGTTATTAAACTGTGAAATTCTTCAATGTAGTGATACTCCAAGAGATCAAATATGGAAGAAAAGGACCTATATGTATAAACATTTATAGCAGCTGTTTTTATAGTGGCAAATAATGGGAAACTAAGGATGTGCCCATCTGAAGAATAGGGAGAGAAGAGAAATGTATTTTATTATGTTCTAGGCACTGTACTTAGGGATTTATATATACTATCTCATTTTATGATTGTATAAATTATGGTATATAAATATAATATAATACTATTTGGTCATAGGAAATGAAGTGTTAGTTGCAGAGAAATTGGAGATTTTTAATGAAGTGATGGAGAGTAAAACTAACAGGACCAGGAGAACAATTTATATTTTAACAACAGCATTGTAAAATTAATGATTTTGAGAGTTTTAAACTCTGATCAATACAGTGATCAACCTTGATTCGTGAGAACGGATAATGAAAAATTACGACCCACTTCTTGATAGAAAAGCAATGATTATTACATAGAATGAGACACAATCATTGGACAAAGCCAACAAAGTACTTTGTTTTACTAGAATATGCATATTTATTATAAAGGTTTTCTTTTGGGAAGGGGGAGGAAAAAGAAGAAAACTTGTGTTTGATGGTTTATAAAAACAACACAATTTTAAAAATATGTGACCCAAAGAACATCAGTAATTACTGACCCATTATCCTACTTTTCCATGTGTTCAATTGTTTTTCAGTTGTATCCAACTCCTCATGAGCCCATTTGGGGTTTTTTTAGCAAAATTACTGGAGAGATTTGCAATTTCATTCCTTAGATCATTTTACATATGAGGAAACTGAGGCCAAAAAAGGTTACGTGACTTGCCACAGTTAGTAAGTGTCTGAGGCCAGATTTGAACTCAGGAAGCTGAGTCTTCCTGACTCTAGACTTGGTACTCTATCCCCTGTGCCTCCTAGTTGCCCAATCTACACATATTTTAATAAAAAAACTAAGGAATAGGTATTTCTTATTAAGTGATATTCCATGATAGACTACATCTTTACAATCAGGCCAATAGCTAAATAATATGGAAAACCCAATATCCAAAAATTCTTTTTTTGTTTCGTTTGTTTTTTTTTCTCTAGCAAAGTATTTTATTTGGTAAAGAAAAACACTGCTTTAAAGGCTTTCCAAAAATAAGATGTCTTCAAAGCTATATGACCCTGAGTTATTTAACTTTTTTTCAGCTTCAGTTTCCTCGTCTGTAAAATGAGGATAATAATAGCTTCTACCTCACAGAATTGTTTTCAGGATTGAGTGAAATTACATACATAAAGTGGTTTTCAAACTTTAAAGTGCTATATAAACATTATGATTATTCATTATTATTTATTATTGTTAATTATTATTCTAATAATAATACAATAATTAATGATACTTCGCATTAAATGTATGAGTGAAAAAGATCATACAGTCAGAATCTAACACTGGACCTCAGAGATCAAGTACCTTGGAAATCAATACTTAATTGGAAAGGTCTGGATATCTCTGTGACCTAGAGCCTAATTGGCTCTGCCCCATGGCTCCTAGTGAGGCCTATTAATGGGCAGGGAAGATCTTATATGCCATTAACTTTATAATGGCTCAGAGGGAGCGTAAAGAGCAATCGTTTTTATTCTGACCAGAAACTCTGAGGGTGTTCTCCTCCCAGAATGATTATTTTGAGGAGGCAAATTAGGTCATCTTTTGCCTCAATTCTTACCTATCTTTCAGTCACTGAATGGAGTGATGCTTCAGACAAACTGAGACTTGGCTTGCAAAGGTCAAGGTCCTCACTGCATCCTGGGCCATCCCCAATTGTCTCCAAATGTCTAGAGGAGAGAGTGAGGCTGATGACTCTGCACAGCCCTGCCTAGTTTAAATCCAATTCACTTGCATGTTAAGACATCACGCTCCTGATGTCATTGCTCCTTTTTGACAACAAATAACAAATAAAAATACCCTGAACACTCACATGAGACTTTTGTGTGACTTTTCCAATCCAAAAAAAAAAAAAAAACCAACATTGAATGATTTTCTATTATTTACTGGATAGTCCAAATTCAACCTGGCACTCAGGATCTTGATAATTTGTGGATAACCAGACCTCCTTGCATTATCTCCTATTACCTGTTTATATACATTTCAAGCAAAATGAACCATATGCCCCTCCCAAAATATGTTTTGTTCTTTTCTATCTCCTTTGCCTAGGGTACTCTTCCTTGCCAACTTTTCATCTGCTGAAATGCTTCCATATTTCAAGACCTAAGTTACATGAAACTATCTTGAGGCTTTCCCAGATGACCACACCTAAAAGTCATAGTCACAGATTTAGAGAGTGAGGGTTCCTTGATGGAGAGTGAATCATGCCCCCAATTTTACATGAAAAATATAGAGGTTAAGTGATGTGCCCAGGCTATCCCTGCATCTCAAATCCATCATCATCATTACTATTTCCAATAACAATGGCACTTCCAATTTATAAGTTGCAGCTTGAAAATTCCTCCCTTAAATTAGTCACAAGAGCTCTGTGAGTTAAAAAATTCAAGGATAATTATATACAGTTTGTGGATGAAGAACATGGGACTTGGAAAGGCTGACAGTGGAAGGAATGCTGACTCTAAAGGATCTGGCTTCATATAGTGCATCTGACACTAAGTGACCCTGAGCAAGACACTTAAACTTCTCAAATGCCCTCATTTGTGAAATGAGGGGATCAAAACAGAGACAATCTAAGGTTTCTTTCAGATTTATGATGACATGATTCAATGACTAGTCCAAGGTCACACGCCAATAAGTGTTGGAATCAGGATTAAACTCCACACCTCTCCATTCCAACTCTAGTGTTCTTTCTATTATAATCATGATTCATAATTCTGATTCCTCTAATCTTGGACGACATTTCATTTCTTCATCTGTTAAAGTGGAGAAAATAATCATGTGCTTTACTGCTATATCACAAGTGTTATCCAGGGGAAAAATGATTTTCAAGTAAAATTGAGTATTTTTGCATCTCCATAACAGCTCAGTGTTTGGGTCTGTCATTCCACCATGAAAGCTAAAGATGCTTAAGTGAAGACATATAAATCTGCCTTTGGTTCTGTGGGAAAAAAATGAATAAATCTAAACAAAATATGTGGCTCAGCTCATATGTACTTGGTGCCAGCCTATAGTGATGGAGATTCCAGAAGTGTCATTGGGTTTCATTTATAGCATCTGCAGGGATGAGGAGCCCAGCCAATAGTGTAGCCAACCTCTCCTCCACCCCTTCCAGTGGAACTGACCCTCCATTATGCAATTTACCAGCATCTCCACCTCCTGTTTTTGCTCCCTTGAGAAAACTAACACTTCTGAAAGTAAGCAAGGAAAACAAGAGTACCTTGTCTCATTTTCTTTCTTCTTCTCTCAAAGCCAACCACCAGCCCCCACCTCCTTCAGGAAGCTTTCCTCAGGACGATAGAAATGACAGATGCTCTTGCTACTGCATATGGCAATGATTTCAGTTACTGATAATAACAGCAGTTTATATGTCTTAAGGACTTCTAAAATTGCTGAGCATTTCCCTGTCATTTATACCACCAGTTCACATTCAGACACTGATCTCCTCTTATCTGGGCTATCTCAATAGTCCTCTGACTGATACTCCTATGTCCAATCTTTTCCTTCTTCAGTCCATCCTCCAAAAAGTTCCTAAAGATGTATTCTGAAAGGACTGATCTCACCACATTACTCCCCTGCTCAAAAATCTCATATAGCTCCCTAACATTTGTAAATTCAAATGCAAATTCTTCTACTAGACATTTTAATCCCTTTATTATCTGATTTTATTCTACCTTTCTTACATAATGCACATTAATCTCATTTTGCAGTCCAGTTGAAACTTAGCTGTTATTTATAATGCATGATATATTTCACTGACTGCATCTGTGCTTTTATATTTCCTGTCCTTCATGCATGAAAGAGAATTCCTTCTGACCCCCATCTCTTACAATGCCCAGACTTCTTCACATCTAATCTCAAATGCTACCTCCTGCATGTGGTCTTTCCTGACCAACCCCCTGCACTCAATTACTAATATTCCTTCCCAGAAATTTCTTTATTTTTAAAAACATATATATGTATATACATGCATACTTTTATTTATACATTTATATATGTATGTGTATGTGTAGACACATGTGTGTATACACCCATGTGTTTGTATGTGTGTATATGTACATATATGTATATACGTATATATATACCCATAAATAAATACACACAATATGTATATATACATGTGTATGTACACACACATAGGTAGATAGATAGATAGACAGATATACATAAAATCTGCTTATTTCCATACATGTTATTTATTCTGATAACATGTGAACTCCTTGAGGACAGGGACTATTTCATTATTTGAGTCTTTGTATCCACCAGAGTCAGTTCAGTACCTGTCACAAAGAAAGCATATACTAAATACTCATATTTATGATTGACACCATTTGATGCTCAAAACAATTCTTCAAAATAGGTAGTTTATTTTTGCCTCTAGTTACAAGGTCAGGAGGGGCAGCTGGGTGGTGCAGTGGATAGAGCACTGTGCTTGGAACCAGTCTCATCTTCCTGAGTTCAGATCTGGCCTCAGACACTTATTAGCTATGATACCCTTGGCAAGTCACTTAACCCTGTTTGCCTCAGTTTCCTCATATGTAAAATTAGTTAGAGAAGGAAATGGCAAACCACTCTAGTATCTTTATCAATAAAACCCCAAATATGGTCACAAAGAGTCAAACATGACTGTTAATGACTGAACAAATGCATCAACTAGAAAAGAAATTGATTCATCTCATGCGTATTCAGGACAAAGAAAAGAGAAGGAGATGAGATGTCTTCTTGGAAATCATCTAGTCTAACTTTGCTTTTTATAGATAGGAAAAATGAGTTCCATAATCTGTAGGGAAAGACACACTGGATTACTGTACTAAATAATTATAAACAAATTAAAGAGACATCGAACTTAAATCCTCTGACAGAGAGAATCTATGTTGTAGCAAGTACCCTGACACATCCAGGATAACCTGCTAGCACAGGTTCTTAGATATGCTTTTCTAAAAGGAAAAGCAACTTCTGAGGGGTCAACAATCTTCTTTGATCCCATACACCAGCAGAGAAATTATAAGCAGAGAAATAAAGACCAAGAGGCAGGGCTTCTAATTGTCTGACCATAAGCAATACATACATACATACATACATATGTATATACATACTCATATATATGTATATCATATATATGTATATACATACTCATATATATGTATATCACAGATAAACAGACAGATGCAACTGTCTGACCATTACATACATTCATAGGTACCAGAGAAAGAAGTACCAACATCTGGATTTTCAAAAGGGATGCATGTTGGGGAAAGGGCATAGTTACCCAGAGTCTCGTCTGGCACATGAATCTTCTTCCAAAGAAGCCTCTAAAGCAAAACCTCACCTCAGAGTATCTATACACTTTTCAGAGCTGTAGGACCTCATGATCCTTGTGACCCAGTGCATTATTAATTAACAAAAGGTGTGGATCTTCCTATAATCAAGCTTCCCTTAATGGGTTTCACTTGAGGTCTATTAATTCTGGGGTGGGGAATAGGGGAAATCTTTAACTCCCATTACAATCTAATGTTGGTTCCATTACACCAAGCTGCCTCAGAAGGTACTAAAAATGTTGAGCATCTCTTCTCATATTCTGCTTGATCCCTTATTTATAGATGACATTTAATAACTTATTCATTAAAAATATTTTGAATACCTGGCAAGTGTCTTGCCAGCAGTTCCAGCTGGTGCCCTTCCTGGAGAAGGCACTGCATAAACACAAGCAGAAAAGTGAATTTTCTAAGCACAAAGTTGAGGAACAAATTTTGCTAGAACTTGGTCATTTCAATAATTCAATGCATCTGTTGCTGTGGTGTTGTTTTTGTGTTTGTCCTTTGTTGGGGGTGTAAGCTCAATTCCATGTGGATAGTCTCGGGCAGGTAAAAGTGAGGACTTCTAAACCTCAGAGTTCTCATGAGGCCCCCCAGGGAACAGCTGGGAATTGAGGAGTGAGACACAGGCTATCTCGTGCATCTCCGCCTCTTCTCCGTGGGATACGTGCTGGGGAGAGCATCCCGCCCTCGAGATTGGCCCGGTGTCTGAGCACACCTGTTGTTGACTAACAAAAGGCTGAGAGCATGCCCGGTATTCACGTGCAAACTATGCGGGAGAGCTTAAGTAGGGTCAGGAAAGCCTGAAGGCGCTCTTAGCCCTGAGGGGCCCTTAGAGGACAGAAGGCCCCTCTTCCCCCTCTTCCCTCTCCCCTCTCCCCTCTTCCACTTCCATTCTCTTACTGTAAGATCTTTGCCTCCTTGGGAGATTCCTCTCTCCTCAGGAAGAATTCCCCCTGCACATGTAACCAAGACCCTGAATAAAGCCTAACCCTTGTTCGACTCTGGAAAGTCTCTTCTTTCATATGTTTATCTGGTTTGGCCAGCCGAAGACCTGCGATAGGTAAGGTAAGACTCGGGTAGCCCTTAGGCCTCTAGGCCTGACAGTCCTTCACTCTCAAAGAGGACCGTGGCATCAAGATGATGACATGACTTGCAGTTGACTTTGATTTGAGTGAAGGAGGCCTGTGCAAGGTCACCAGCCTCACTTTCTTCTCCTGAGCCATCTGGATCCAGTGGCCTGATGCTCATCAGGACTAAAGGAGATGACCCAGGATGCCATGTGAGACTCTGGCTCTTTCGGGGTAAGGTCTTATCACATTCTCACTTTGAGTGAGATACACCCATTCAGTGTAAAGGCTTCTTTAAGTAGATATGGCCCTTTTCATTAAAAAAAAAAAAAAAAAAAAAGCACTCAGAGTTCCTGGGTAAAACAGAAACAATTAGGCTTTAGTTATTATATTCACTCTGTGCTAGGTGAGTGGGAACTTGGTGTCCAGTCTATGAGATCCAGAATGAATTGTGTTTAAGGCTTGATCTTTGAGTAAGAAATGTAGCCAATAAACCCAGAGGAAGAAAGGCAGCTTTTGGCCATAGAGTGTACCTTCCCCTGGGTAGAGCACAAAAAGAGGGAGAGGAAAGAAGGGGAGGGGAGAGGAGAGTAGAGAAGGGGAGAGGAGAGGAGATAATTGATTATTAATTGCCAGGAAACTTTGTCTCTCAGGGGTTTTCATTCATCACATGAAATATCTCATTCTACTGTCTACTATATGGGTAAAAATACCTTTATTATCATTAAAGGAGTATGAATTTAGTATTTAAAAGCACCTTAGAAGTCATGGGGCCCAATTCCACCAAATCACAGAGAAGAAAATGGGGATCTTGCTAAGGAAAGGGAGTTTTGTATGCTCACAGAGGTAGTTAAAGGAACAGTCATGATCTGACCAGACGTCTTCTCTCCACCAAGTTATACTTTCCTTACATTGCAGCAGAGTGCAAAGAATGTTGGATTTGGAGGCAGAAGAAGTCAGGATGTGAAGATAATCTCACAATTTAACTAGGCTCCTGTATCCAGTTTGGATCTGGAAAGATTTTGAAATAATGAAATATAATTCTTCATACTGGTCTTAAAGTCTACTAAATATAGAGAATATTAAATAATATTAGGATCATTTCTTTTCACACATTTAATTTTTATAATAAATTTAAAGCTGAAAGGAATTTTAATATCCATCTAGTTGTACCCTTCATTTCACAGATGAGGATCTGAGGTCCAAAGAATTTAAGTGATACACTTAATCCCATAGGTATTGAGATAAAACCTTGCATTCTTTGATTGCTGTTGGTTCCAAATTCAATACCTTGTCCACTGTATTATGCAACCCTTTGGAAAGACCATTGACCAATTTCTATCATTCTCAGATCACATTTTTTAATGTGATGTCTATAGCCTCATTTCCCACTGGATCTGTAAGCAAATTAGGAAGACCTGGTGTCAGTTCCTACTTTAGAAAATACTAACTTTGTAATTATAGATTAGTAATTGGAAGTATCAGTACCCTGGTAAATCTTCTAACACAATAAATTATAGATAAGTGAGCTGCCCAGCTGAACTGATAGAAGGATGGTTTCCATATCGGGACTCTCATAAGGCTGAATTCACTGATTTGCGCTCCCCCTGCCCCTTACAAAAATCTTCTACCAGATTTATAGTAGGGTAGACCATGCTCATTTGTATGCTCCACATCTTAGCCAACCATTTGTCTTGCTCCCATATTTAATATTATCATCCAGAACTCTAGGGTAACCCAAAGATATGGCTGGATATTTTCTTGTTAATGAATACAATTGTGACTAATTTCTCATTATTTAATGAGTCATTCAGGCAGCCAACTATCTTTAGCTTTTACTATGTTCCAGGTACTATGCTAAGTTCTGGGAATACAAAGAAAGGCTGAAACCTCTATTATTATTAATTTTATAAATTAATTATCAGTTTCCTCAGTTATTAATTTAACTGAGGAAATATGTTCCGGTAGTAGTTACTGATCTCTTAATTACTGTTTCTCCCTGTCTCCCTCCTTCTCTCTCCCTCTCTCTATCTCCTTCTATCCCTTTGTCTTTTTCTCTCTACATCTATTGCTCTGTCTCTGTTTCTCTGTCTCCTCTCTCTATTTTTGTTGTTATTGAGTTGTTTCAGTCCTGTCCAACCCCATTTGGGGTTTTCTGGGCAGAGGTATTGGAGTGGTTTGTCACTTCCTTGTCTAGTTCATTTTACAGATGGGGAAACGAAGGCAAACAGGATTCAGTGACTTGCCCAAGGTCAGACAGCTAGCAAGAATTTGAAACTGGATTTGAATTCAGGAAGATGAGTCTTTCTTACTCCAGGCAGGGCACTCTTTGCACTGTGCTACTCAGCTGGCGTGGACATATATACATATATACATACACACAAACATATATATATATGTATATATATATATATATACATATATATACACACATACACACATAAATACATATATACACATACACATACATAATCTCCTATAATTAAGTATATATTATATTATTATAGTTGCTGAATATGAATTTTTTGACAATGAAATTAACAGCAAAGCAAAGACATACATGGTTATTTACACAATTCTGGCTCCAAAGAGGCTCACAGTCAAAGTCACTTTAAGCCCTCACTATGACAGCAGATGACTTTGCTTCTGGAAACACAATTCCACACCTACTCTTTCTTATCTGAGAAAAAAAATATGAAGAACCTTTGAGAATGAGCCTAGACTTCAAAGGGAAGAAATAATGTAAATATTGACCAGGGCAAGCCTAAATTGGTCCCTGAGGAAAGGAAAAAAAAATTCAGTGATAGAGTAGGGAGAAGAAGATGAGGTTATTGGTACAAGATGTAGCTGAAAATTGACCTTTTAAGTTAAAGTGGACTTTGTTTACTTATGATCCTGAACTCTAACTTTTATTTCTCTCTTAAAATGAAATTAGAATAACCCTTTTTCCATGAGGCCAAATGCCCTTCAGTTTTCTCCTTTAGATCATTTAAATGAGGTGTTAACCAACAGGAAACCCAAGTGAGCCCAGGCTCTCCACTGAATCCCTCCTGGGCCCATCTGGCCTCTTTGATATTGATCTTTAGGGCTTTAGTCCCAATAAAACAAAACGCAACTCAGAGATGGAATTCCTTAAAGCGGTCTGCCTAGTCTCATCTAAACATTGTTCACTTATGCCAAGATAAGCCAATAAGTCAAGGCAACAAGCACTTATCAAGCACGTTTTATGTTCTACTCACAGAGCTAAGTGCTGGGGATACAAAGAAAAGGAAAATGGTACCCTTCCTCTAGTGCCTCATGTCCTAATGGTGGACACTATGTAAGGTCACTGGTAAGAAAGTATTTATGATGCAGGTATTTCCAAATGAATGTTAGCTTTAAGGGGGAATGGAGAATCAACTCATTGTCTGCTTCTGTGTTTTCTCTCTGTCTCTCTCTATGCCCCCACCTCATGTGAGTGTTTCTGTCTCTCTGTCTCTCTGTCTCTGTCTCTCTCTGTCTCTCTCTGTCTCTCTGTCTCTGTCTCTCTCTGTCTCTCTCTGTCTCTCTCTGTCTCTCTGTCTCTCTCTCTCTCTCTCTCTCTCTCTCTCTCTCTCTCTCTCTCTCTCTCTCTCTCTCTCTCTCTTTCTCTCTGTCCTCCTCACCCAGACATAAAATAAACCACCCAACTATTTCATAAGGTCATAGATTTAGAACTAGAAGGGACCTTAGAAGTCACGTGATTGAAATACTTAATTTTACCGATGAAGATACTGATTTCAGAGTAGTTAGGTGACTTGCCCACAGTCACACAAGTAGAATATAATGGAGCTGATATTTGAATTCAAGTCTTCTGATTTAAAAACAAAGCAAAACAAAACACACACACACAAAACAAGTGAAGTGGCATAAACAAGAAAATTATACTTAGGGTAGAATATATAATGATTCTCAGTGACTCAAATGATAACGAGACTTTTTCATTTAAAAATCTTTATTGATGATTTTTGACAGCCACTCTACAGTTATTTTTCAATTTTGGGCACCTCTTCCTTCTAAAAAGAATCCTCACTGTACCTACAAAAAAGTAAAGTACCCAACAGCAACCAATTATGATAACACAATATAATATTCCACACCTGTAGTCCCCTATCCCTCTACTGAGTACATGAAAGAATATTTCATACTCTCTCCTCAATGACCAGGATGAATTAATATATTTGATAACAGGTCCGTGTACAAAAAATGTCTATTGGATCATTAAGTTCTCAAACTCAAGTGTAAAGGTTGAAAAATCTGCTTTATGAAGAAGATAGCAATATAAGTTTCCAAAACTAAGAATATTGGATTCATCTTAGGTAAAATAGGATAAAAAAAATGGCACAGAATCACAGGGTTAGAACTGGAAGAGGCAACAGAGGGATGAAAATGAAGTCCAGTAACTAGACGTGAACTGTGCCCAAAGAAGTCTCTCTGTCTGTGTCTGTCTCTTTCCCTTTCTCTCTCTCTGTCTTTGTGTGTATGTGTTTCTGTCTGTCTGTCTCTCTACCCTTCTCTCTGTCTCTGTCTCTTTCTGTCTGTCTTTTTTTCTTTCTTTCTCCTTGTCTCAATTTCTCTGTCTCACTTTTTGTCTGTCTCTTTCTCCTGTTCACTCTCTCTTTGTCTCTGTCTCACTGTTTCTCTGCCTGTCTTTGTCTCTCTGTCATACACACACACACACACACACACACACACACACACACACACACACACACACACACACCCCGACACCACTCTTGCAGAGTTGGAAGGCATACCCAGGTCCCTGACTCCACTAATTCCAAACTGGAAACCCTTTCCATTGCACCAACTGTCTCTAAAACACTTCATTGTGTTCATTCACAACACAGTATCTAGCTTAGTCTGACAATTATTGTGATCCTCACTGAAATAAGGACCAGTATAACCTAAAAAAGAGTTCTGAAGAGAAACACAAAGATGGCAGATTAATTAGAATCCAAGACCTCTAAGGAAGCCTCCTCTGACTTAATATGGTGAAGATGGAGGAGAAACTTAATAACTCCAAGTATGAAATAGACTAAAGGGTTTCCTATGGAGGATGGCAACCAGATGGTCTTCATTTTTGCTGAGATTACAACAAAAAGAAGCAGATGTTGAATGCAACATTTGCAATGTGAGGGATATAAGTTAGCCATGAAGAATTTCCTTTAAGGAATGATTGAGCAATGAGTTCAGTGTGCCTTCTAAGATAATAGAAAATCAGTTCAATTTAATTCAATAAATGACATCCTTATCCTGCTCTTCCTATGTGCAGGGTATTATGCTACAAACTAGAGATATGAAGACAAAATAGAATGATCCTTGCCCATTCGGAAGATTATAGTGTATTATATGCTACGGGCACAGATAAGTCAATGCAAAGTATATAACAGCAGAACATCCTTGACATTGAGGTTTTATTTTTTGGAAGGAATTTCAGAGAATAAAATTCATAAAAAAGATAGGGGAAATATTATGCTGAAATGTTAGAGTTGCAGGGAAAATTCCCCTTCCTAAACATGTTAAATTGGCCATTTTCTAAATCTACATTTTTAAGAAAGGAAATATGAATGAATATGATCATTCCTAAAACTGAAGACTTGCAATATATATATGTACATATGCACATATATACACACATATATGTGTATGTATGTATGTATATGTATGTGTATATAAGAAATGACCCTGCTGAAAAGTCTTCAGCTCTGTAGTACCAAGGGATAAATGACAGTAACACACACCATATGGACTCAAAGGAGTTAACCTCATGCCAATCCTCATAAGTTGTTTTGATGGATATTTAACTTACATCTGGCCCTGGTGAGCACGTCAAAGGTGACCATGTGTGCCATAAACAGAATGACCATGTCATCTACTTTCCCTTCTTTTGAAAATGTCCCATGCCAATTCAGTCTTTGAAGCAAGAAGTCAAAAAATATGAACAAATAATTCTCAAAAGAATAATTGTAAATGACTCAGTAAGTATATAAACAAATGCTCCTAGTCGTTAATCATAAGAGAACTGTAAGTCAGAACAGCTTTGAAGTTTTACTTCATAAAGATCAAATTGGTTAAGATTTGGGAATCATTGATGCTGGAGGGGTTGTGGAAAGATAGGCACACTAATAATGTCTTGCTGGTGGAGATGAGAATTGGTACCGTCCTGGAAAGCAATTGGGAATTATGCAAATAAAATGACCATCATGCTCATATTTTTTTGACTCACAGATCTTGTTGCTAGGCATTTATTTCAAGTAGATGAATGACAAAAAGAAACATTACATATACAACAATAGCAATAGTTTTATAATAGCAAAAACAAAACAGGAAGTGGAAACAAAGTAGGTACTCATAGATTCAGATTAAATAAATTGTGAACTATGAAAGTAATGAAATAATACTATGTCATAACGACAGCGAATTTGAATGGGAAAAAGAATGGTAAGATTCGCATGAACTAACGAATAGTAAAGTAAACAGAAACAGGAATACTCAACAACTATAATGACATAAATGGAAAGATAAGCCATACAACAAAATAATTGAAACTGAATACAGTAAAATTATAATGACTCAGCTTGGTCCCAAAGAAGACATATGAAAAGATACTTCTCCTACTTCTTTGAAGAGATGTGCCTTGGGAAGATTGAGGGGGCTTAGGAGGGACCATGGGTGGGGAATCCTTCATATCACATTGGATTGTTTATCATATGTTTGATAGTTTCCTTGAATTATTTTCTTCTTCTTTTTAAAAGAATTCTTTATTATAAGAGATAGTACTGTGAGAAGAGATAGGGATGAGTACAATGAGAAATGTAGCTAAAATAAAATTTTAAAAAATTAGAGAAAAAAGAAAATGCCTTGTAATGGAGATTAGTGTCTTGACCATATCAAACTCTATCAAACACTGAGGCTTATTTAGATTCCTACTACCTTCCAGGTTCAGTTTTAGGCTTTGGGCATAGAAAGACTATGTATCTTTAGAGATCATTCAACACAGCCAATATCTCATTATGAAATTGTACTTATGAGCTCTACAATGCTTGTATGGGAGTATTAAAATCATATAAAACAGTTATTGTGATGGGTCATGGAGTTAAAAATAGAAGAGGGGTGTCTTAAAGGCCATCAAGTTCAATCCTTTGGTTTTACAGTTGAGGAAACTAAGCCAATAGATGAAATGATTTCTCCAAGATCACACAGGTAGCAATGGCAGAGGCAGTTTATTATGCTTATTCAGTTTTTTTTTCATCTTGTTCAAATCTTTGTGACCCTATTTAGGGTTTTCTTGGGAAAGATATTGGCGTGCTTTGCCATTTCCTTCTCTAGATTATTTTAAGGATGAGGAACCTAAGGCAAACAGACTGTAGTGTCTTCCTCGGGATCACAGAGCTAGCTAGTAAGGGTCTGAGTCCATATTTAAACTCAGGAATATGTGTTTCTGACTCCAGGGCCAGCACTCTATCCACTGCACCACTTAGCTGCCTCTGGCAAAGCCAGGAATCCAATCTAAATTCCCTTATTCCAAATTCATCGGTCCTTTCTTCACATTGCATTCAACTGACTGAAACTTCCATAAACATTCTAACTATAGTAATTGATTCTCCTCAGAACAAGTTGTTTGTGCTTATAAAATACTATAGACTCCTTGAGATCAAGGATTATGTTTTCTTAAAAATATAACTATATATTTCTTTGTACCTAGCAACATTCTGAATATACAGTAGCTGCCTAATAAATGGTGAGTTGTACTGAAAAAGAAAGACCCACTAATTTTGTGATCTCAAACTAAAAGCCAACTTCATTAGCTAAATTATTATCTCTAGCAAAATTTCTATCTCAAAATAATATAATCCAGACCTCTTAGCCAATACATTTGAAGAAAACAGAAGGAATTTGAGCTTTGACTCCAAAGCTAGTGCTACTCCCATTTTACCACACAGTCTTCTAGGTTCTGCACTTGTCCCATGTTCTGACTCCTGAAATGCGTGCTATGAACAAGGATGGGACAAGTGGATAAATGAACCTCATTAATTCTTACAACAGCTTGGGTGAGTCAGAAGTCCTACCCTATCAGCTTCATTTTATTGAGTGAAAGTTCTTTTGATCAGTTTGAATGGATTGAGGAAGTCATCAGTGTCCAAAGGTTCACAATTGAAGGAGGGAGGGGATAACCCACAGAAGAGTTTTATAACAAAGAAGAAAACATTCCCCCACTGGCATTCTGGAAACCATGACAGCCAGACTTGGCAAAGTATAGTGAAGGACAAACACAACACAAAACAAAAGTTGTTCACTATATTTTTATGGTTATGTGCAAGATGAGGTGAAGGTATTTGTAGCTTTCTCCCTATTACCTAATGGGGGTGGTGCTTCCCCTGAGTTGAAGCTGGGACAGAGTGTCAAAATGGGTTCGGTGTTCTTATCTACCATTTTAAATGCTTCCATAACGTCACTATCTGAGCTTCAGAGAAAAGAAAATGGAAGATGCAGAGAGCTGAATGAAGAATACAAAAGACTGTTGGTAGAATGTGCTATTCTGTGTTGGGGAGTGGTGGAGGAGAACACCACATTTCTTATATTTGTTTTGGGTTCCACCTATCATATCACCCTAATACAGGATTGTTTGTTTTTATTGGTTGTTTTTGTTTTGTTTTATTTTAACTAGGGTTAAGTGACTTGCCCAAGGTCACACAGCTGGTAAGTGTCAAGTGTCTGAAGCTGTATCTGAACTTAAGTGCTCCTGACTCCAGGTCCAGTGCTCTATACACTGGGCCATCTAATTTCCCCTCTCCCCCTTGTTTAACCTATTTTTATGTCCTGGACTCCTTTAGTAGTCTGAGGAGTCCTACAGATACCTTCTCAGAATAATATTTTTAAATTTATAAAAATAAAATTCATAGGATTATAAAGAAAGCAAATTATATAGAAATACAGCTATATATACAAGTTGAATATCTATACATATCTATCTATATTTTGAAATATATTGAAATGCAGTTTTACATTATATATATATATATATATATATATATATATATACAGGTATACATATATAGATCTATAGTTATATAACTGTATTTCAATATATTTTCCTTCCTTCGTAATCCTTTGAATTTCATCGTTATAAATTTTTAAAAAGTTATCATTCTGAGAAGGGGTTCATAGGCTTCATCAGACTGATAAAGGAGTCCAGGACACAAAAACAGGTGAAAAACTTGTACATTAAGGTAATAGACATATCTATGTATAGATATACAGGCAGAAGCAGGGGATCAAAATGAGACCAGTGCACACCCATACTTACAGCTATTTTTATTGTTGTTCAGTTCTTTAAGTCATGTTTGACCCTTTGTAACCCAATATGGGTTGTTTTATTCAGCAGAGACACTGGAGTGATTCATCATTTCCTTCTTCAGCTCATTTTATAGGTGAGGAAACTGAGACAAAAGGTTAAGTGATTTGCTCAGGGTCATACCTTCATTAGGTGTCTGAGACTGGATTTGATCTCAGGAAAGTGAATCTTCTTGACTCCAAGCCATTGACTCTCTATCCACTTCTCCACCTAACTGCCCCATCACTATTGTATCACCCCAATTGATCTCCCTTGCAAAAAAAAAATCTCTCATTACTCTATCATCTATCATCCATCCATCCATCCATCCATCCATTCATCCATCCATCCATCTCTCTGTCTCTGTCTCTGTCTCTGTCTCTGTGTCTCTCTCACTCTCTCTCTCTCTCTCTCTCTCTCTCTCTCTCTCTCTCTCTCTCTCCCTATATATAGTTATATACACATACATATATACACATCAATACTGACAATGTAATAATTATAATATATATACTAAAATGTATATATGTGTGTATATGTGTGTATGTATGTGTACACATATAAAATTATCTAAGATTCTGTTAGAAACTCCTACCATAATTTTAAATTCCACACCTGACTTATCAAAACCCAGAATAATTACAATCAGAGATGGTGTTAGTTATATCAGTAATTCTCTAACCATCAGAGACAAGTGATAGTCTTTACATGGCACAAATACTTGTTGGTCTAGTAAGAGGTACTGCCTGAAAGTTCTTCAAAATTACCAAGTCATCTTAACTTGAAAATATATACCAACAGTCCTGATTTAGGATAAGACATGATGAAAAGGGGCTGAGAAGGTGTGATTGTCCTAAAATTGCTGCTCCATAGAATCACAGAATCAAATCATTTTGAAGTTGGAAGTGACCTCAGTGGTCCAACCCATAACCCAAAATGAATCTCCATTTCAATAGACTGATCAACCTCTGCTCAAAGATCTCCAATGACTAGATACCCGCAACCCCTAAAAGTAACCTTTTCACTTTTAGAGAGTCCTAATATTTAGTGAAAAAAAGTCCCTATATCAAGATCAAATTGTCATTGAATCTTATTCTGAATCCTTAAATATGGAATATTTGGAGACAAAACATTAAATACAATTAAATCAACAAAGTTGCTTCTCTTTGAAAATTCTGATTGTAATTCTGATAAATTCTGATGAGGACACTTGTTACTTACGTCTTAAATCTTGAGTCAGTAAAATGGAAGTCATTTGAAGGCAGGGTTTTTTTTTTTTTAACTTCAATATTGTATTTCTGTCCCCCAGCACAGTGCCTTCTATGTGGTAGGTTTTTAATAGATGGCTGATGAAAGAATGAATGACTTTATCAAAGACAAATACTGGAAAGGGGGGAAAGAGCAAAAAATAAACTTGACAAACTCTCCCATAAATCATGAACTTAATGAAAAGCATGTGTTTTACACTAAAGAGAAAAAAAAATCTATCCTGGTTTAATAACAGTCCCAAATCAAATGCACAGTATGGATGATGTAATCATTTATATTGAGCAAATAATGTAACTGAGTGGTGATAACATTAGAGCTAAGTGAATCCTCAGTTCTTAAGGCATGAAAAATAATTATGAATATATGTATATATAATTTATTGATTTTACTAGTAATGTTAAAGAAAATTTTAAACAACCCACCATACGTGTGTTTTATTTTGGAATCAAGCAAAAGATTTCTATAGTGGCACAGGGCATTGATTGTCTATTATTTGCAATCAAATTTAAGTAATGATTCTATGGAAATAAAATTGTTTAAATCACTTAAAATCTGCATGTGTTCTAATTCAAAATCAAAGCTATCATCTTTTACCTGTTTCCACAAAGATATATTTTTTTTTCTGTTATAGCCTCTTCTAAACTGTGACTAACTGAAAAAAATAGCTTGGATATGATACAGATTCTTGAAATTCAAATCAGAATGCCCTTCTCCTATGCTGGCTAGGTACAGAGGTATTGTTGTGGCAGGAGGGGTTAAAGTTGGAGACACTTTTGCATACATATTAGGCTGGATTCATAAAACGACAATGTGGAACCGAGTGGAACTATTACAGTCAAAAAGCAGTGACCAATAAAAAAGGGAGAAGAAGGTCCAAGAAATCTGAGGTAGGCTGTCTTCTGAAATTCTGACACACTGGAAACAATAGATAATAAGGTGTCCGTGGGATCAGCTCAGAGTGAGCTTGTTGACTTCTGTAACAAAAATCTCAGAGGAGAAAAATCAAAATCAATTGCTTCCACTCAAAGATCATCATTGATTTAGAACTGATTTTTTTTAACAGCCTTCAGACTCAGACCCAGGACTCCGCACTAGATTCCTGGATAGCAAGGTAAATTATTTTTGTATTTTTAAGCTTATAGTTAATGCTCAGAGGCTTGGGTCCATCACAGATGGGGCAACAGGGTCGGAGAATTGAGGTTCCCCTGTCTCCCCTAAAAGTGGTGGATTTTGCTTTACTGGAAAGTCGCCCAGAGCAACATTCAGCAGTTGGGAAGGCTGACATCTCTGAAACCAGCCTTACCCCTACTTACTGCCTCTTTCAATGACTAAACCGCAAATTCAATCCCTGGAAGTGATTTTAGGTTTTTTCCAAATGCAATCACTCAGATCTATTTTTCCCTCTTTTAAGTATACCAGGAGTAGTTCTTTTGCTAAAATACTGCTGTTTTTTCCATATTCATGCTGGGTCCATAACACTTATCTATATCCTGAGAAAGCATCACAATATATTTATTTTTTAAAATGTCACCTCCAGGTTTAAATTTATTTTCTTACTTATTTATTTTTTGCTAATTCTCTATGACACTTTTGTCTTTGACCAAATTAGATATTTTGCATTGTAAGCTAATAGTTCAAAAGGAAGCCAATTGGGTATGTATTTCTCATCAGTGAGAAAATCACCATGCCTAGATATACCCTGCACTATAAACAAGTATGTGAAAGCTCATTAGTACATTTTTTTAAGTATCCTGGATGTCCACCTTGATTCTGAAGTTGCAAAATTACAGGGGATTCTGGGTTTCCTCCCTCCATCCTCATCCCCTATTCTACCTCTGCCCTCGCTCTCCCAAGAGAAAAACTAACCTTGGGAAGGAGCAGCCAATTAATTAATGGTTTTTCCCAGGTTTTCAGAACCTGGCTTTAACAACCAGCTGGGAAAACTTGCTTTGATCTTTCTCTCTCTTTGGTTGAAGGCAAAAAGAGCCTGGAAAAAAATCTCCGCCAGATGTTCTCTTTATTTAGTAGCAAAAGTGAAAACATATGCCTGTCCATCTTTCAAGGACACAAGCCCTTGCTTTCAGGTTATCAAAAGAACACTTCATTGGGCTCCTGTATCCTCACCTCCTTTTTTTTCAGGTTAACTGTTTGATGTGATAATAATGATTTGGGATGGAAAAGCCATCTTAGCTACAATAATCTGTCTTACCATTGCATCACTTTTAAAATATAAAAATGTATTTATTCATTCACCATTCATTTGTTTGTTCATTCATTTATTTGTTCAGTAGTCAAGGATTTATGATCAGAAAGCAGATACTATAATTTAGCCCATATCTTTTCCAAGATTCATGCTGTACCTCCTGGACTGTCAGAGTGCCTCACATACATAGGGAGCACTCAAAGAAATCCTGAGAAATTGTTGGGACCTGATTGATCCCCCTCCCCCAGTTAATTTTCCAAACTAGTGTTTCTACAGTTTATATAGCAGGAGAAGCAACATGAAGTCATAGGTAGGAGGCTCACTGTGAGAAAAGGAAATCTGAGTTCAAATTCTATCTCTGGCACTGTGCAAAAGTCCCTAAGCCACTCAATGACCAGACATGACTTACTAAGACTATAATCTGCACAGCAGACAATAATGTGAATTGGTAGGGGAATCCCTGGAACTCACCAAGAATTCCCTATGCTGACAAAATCATAAATCTGGACAAAAAGGGATGTACAAAGAATAATGTGTTGAAGATGAAAATTGATAGAGAAATCTAGCTAAATGTTCCTTTCCCTTATTCTAGGGGGCCTGATGGCAGCCACACTCTCCTTCATCACCTTGGTTTTACTTGTAGCCAGTACTACATGTACTCGAATTGCAAGGCAGGTCTATGAGGTGACTCATCCAGATGACTGGACTTCACTCTCTTTTGATTGTCCTCCAGAATGTTTCTGTCCTCCCAGCTTCCCCAATGCTTTATACTGTGAAAACAGAGGCCTGAAGGAAATCCCCTCCATTCCTTCCAGAATATGGTATCTTTATCTGGAAAATAACCTGATCAAAACCATTCCCGAAAAGCCTTTTGTGAACGCCACCCAACTACGATGGATAAATCTCAACAAAAACAAAATCACTAACTATGGGATTGAGCGAGGGGCCTTGAGTCAACTGAAGAAACTGCTTTTCTTATTTCTGGAAGATAATGAGTTGGAGGAGGTGCCTGCCCCACTTCCCAGAAGTTTAGAACAGCTACAGCTAGCAAGGAACAAGGTCTCTAGGATTCCTCAAGGGACCTTCAGCAACTTGGAGAATCTGACCCTTCTTGATCTTCAACATAACAAACTTTTGGACAATGCTTTCCAAAGAGACACCTTCAAAGGCCTCAAGAACCTTGTACAACTCAACATGGCCCAAAATGCCCTCAAGAATATGCCACCCCGGTTACCTGCCAATACCATGCAACTATTTTTGGACAACAATTCTATCGAGGGGATACCAGAAAATTACTTCAACGTGATCCCCAAGGTGGCTTTCCTGAGGCTCAATTATAATAAATTATCAGATGGAGGCCTCCCCACCAATGGTTTTGATGTCTCTTCAATTCTAGATCTACAATTATCTCACAATCGACTCACCAAAGTTCCACGAATCAGTGCTCACCTTGAGCATCTCCACCTTGATCATAACAGAATCAGAAGTAAGTGAAATACACACACACACACACACACACACACACACACACATACATACATACACACACCTTTCTTCTGAGTTGGAGGTTCACAAATATGGAACATTGTATGTAACATCTTTTTTGATGTGTGGATTAATTTTGCTTATTTTTTTCATCCTATTTAAAAATTATTGTTATAAGGGTTAGCTCTTTGAGAGGGGAGAAGAAAGATTCAGGGGAGGGGAAATATAAATATCTAAAAGTGAAAGGTGCCAATAATTGTGTGTGGTGTGTGTGTCTGTGCATGTAAGTGATTATCATGGAAACAGTTTGTTTTCCTTTTGCATTGAAGAAAATTTCTATTTCTGATTTCCAAGTGCCTACCATATTTTCTTTGAACTTATGCCTATGAGATTCATTGTCTTTAACTGCTCATTTAAAAGATATCTTTTTAATTCCACCATCTGAACTGGAATTTGAAGAGTTGACTCTTATAAACTAACAAAGGGGAAGCCTGCTCCTTTGGGTCAGTAGACTATCTGCCTTATTGATCCCAAACTGAACACTTCTGGCTCTGAGTTCCTTAGACTAGATAGATTCCTTCTGAGGGATATGACTCAGGCAGAGATAGTAATATGAATAGGTATGGGGGTAACTTTCTAAGTCATGTAATTTTAGAAATAAAAGTCATTGAGGGCAAAGGCATCTTTAACTTTATTTTAAACTCCAGAAAATCCCCTTACTGCCTCCTAGAAAGAACCTTAGAGGTCATCAAGTTCTGCCTGCTCACTTTAAAGATGGAAGATCTGAAGTGGAGAGAGGTGAATTTGCTTAGGAGTCACGCAGCTAGTAAAATGTCTCAGGTAGGATTTGAACCCAGGCCTTTCCGATTCCAAGTCTAACACATAATCAACTATATTGCTCTGCCTTTCAGTGTGAATAAGTCAGACATTCCTTTTTCTCAACTTTTAAAAAATTTATTATTTTTTATTCTTTTACCCTGAGGGGAGAAGGACCTTGGTCAAAATATAAAATTGTAAGGTTGTTCTGAGAGACTGATGAAGAAGATTTGCTTCTGGGTAGGGAATATAGGGAATGAGTATGCTAAAAACTTTAAGGAAAAATTCCTTTACCTTCGTAATTCTGCACAAGGCCAGGCCTGGCCCTGCATGTGTTGAGGGCACTAACACCAGAGCCTAGTTAAGCTACATTCTTTTGCCTTCTGTTAAGGGCGTAAGTAGAGGAAAGACAGAGAATGGAGAACTGGGATATAAGCCAAGACGATTCTATATTTTAAGAAAATATGACATATCTTCTGGAGTCATAGACGCATAATATGTGTAAATAATTTTAAAAATGTTTTAGAAGGTTAAACTATCAGAAGGCTGTGCTCTGTGGTAAAGTTAATATAAGCTATCTTTAAGAAAATCATTTTAGAATAATAATAGAAACAATAGATGGCACCTGGATCCCACCCTAATGTGGATTTGGAAAATCCTTCACATCTCATTGATCATTTAATAACCTTATGGGATAGATAGGTAGATCCCCAGCATTACCAATACTTTACTATCTATAGACTTTGACTAAATCTAAGCAGACAGTCTTTCATTGTCATCTTTTTTTATGCAAAAGGGGGTTAAGTGACTTGTTCAGGATCACATAGCTAGTCAATTTCTGATGCCACATTTGAACTCAGGTCCTCCTTGCTTCCAGGGCTGGTGGTCTATCCACTCTGCCTTCTAGCTGGCCCTCACATTGATATCTAATACATAATATAGTAGGTGCTGCAGAGAATCTCAGAATCTCTACATTGAGGAGGATCTAGGAGTCATTCTGGGGAATCCAGGGATACATTGGAGGTGAGGAGGAAGGGAATTTCAGATATATGAGATGGAGTGTATTTCTCTAACTAGAGTTAATGATCAAAATTGAATTTCTCTGTATTGTTCCTAGGTGAAACCAAGTTCAGATGATTTTCTATGGTTGCACAGTTTGTAAATGTTAGAGCCAGATTGAAAACCTACAACTCCTGACTTCAAACACAGTGTTCTTTCCATGTAACAGTTCAGCAATTTGAGCTGAGTTGTGTTGGAGGCTAAGAAATGACTTTCCCATAGACTCAGACTTTTGAGTTTTGTTCAGTTGGTGAAACTGTACTTTGTTCTATCCCTTGTAAGACTAGAAATGTTTGCTTAAGTAGGCATCCAGCATGGTCACCGATCTGAGAAATTTCCATTATTTTTTTCATCTTAAATGCCTCAAAAAACTGAAGAAATATTTTGCCATTGGGGTCTTTCCAATTTATTTTTTGGCAAGAGTAAACTTTTCAATTAAAAATACTAAAATGATGGGATTCCGGCTTTTGTTGATTAATTTTTTAATGATATCTTAATTAAAAACATTGATTAAAGAAAAGATTAGTAGCATCCTACTGGTTGGAATGTAGGCATATTTATAAAGCAATCTTCTTGGGATGGTGTGGTACCATGGTTAGAGAACTGGGCTTGAAGTGTGGGAAGGAATCTCTCACATATATTGACTGTGTGACCCTGACATTAATCTTTCACTGTTCTAGGTGGTTGTCTAAGATTAGAAGATGCCAGAAGGAGTTTTCATTGTCAATGAAATCACATTTTCTTCCCTAAACTTTAAGCATTTTCTCCTCAGCTAGCCTGGTTTTGAAACTCTAATTCATTTACTAATCCACTAATGAATTCACTTACCAAATATTTCTTGAGAAGCAGCATAGTATGGTGGATAAAAGACTGAGTCTGGTGTTAAGAAGGGCTAAATTAAGTTCTGCCAGGGATACATAAAAGCTGTGTATATAACCTCTCTCATTTTTCTCATCTATTAAATGGGGCAAAATAAGACTCATACTACTCATCTCCCAGGTAAGTAAAGGACTTTTAAAAATAAAATTATGTGAAATGAGTTATGTCATAAAGCTGTAATTAAATGTTAATTTTGATGATCATTAACTTGATTTACATAGAAGAAAGAGCTGTCAAAGATGGGAATCAAGACTATTTTTCTAGCTACTTGTTCCTTCATTGAAGACCTATCTATTCTGAGGTCTCATTGTAACATTCAAAGGACTCTAGGTTCTAAAAGCTCCTCGTGAAAGGAAAGCTCTTCTATCCACTAAAAAGAGGTTTTGAGTAATACACTGATCCTAGGATCATAGATTTGGACCCAAAAGAGACTTTGGAAATCCTTTAGTTCACCCCTCCAAATCATCATTTTACAGATGAGGGAAATTGAAGTACAGGGAGGTTAAGTTTCAGAATGGCAAATTGAATCATGGGATACTAGGTTGAGAGATAGAAGAAATCTCATAGACCCTTTAGTCACTACCTTTTTTTGATGGATGCAGAAACTCAGATGTAAAAAGATTGAATGAATTGTGCAATGTCACACAGAATGTATAAGATTTGAATCCAATTCCACTGGCTCCAAAGACAATGCTTTTATTTCTTTCTATTGTGTATCATTCATGAGATGTGTGCTTATTGCTTCAGGACCATTTTGGCTAAGTTGGGAGAAGGTTATCACCAGAAATCTACACATGAAGTTTATTAAGAGGTTTGGTTGTTGTTCAGTTGTGTTCAGCTCTTTGTAACCCCATTTAGGGCTTTCTTGGCAAAAATACTAGAGTGCTTTGCTCTTTCCTTCTCCAGCTCATTTTATGGTTGAGGAAACTGAGGCAAACAGGGTTAAGTGATATGCCTATGGTCACACAGCTCATGAGTGTATAAGGCCAGATTGGAACTCAGGTCTTCCTGACTCCAGGCTTAGTGTTCTATACATTACAGCACCTCGTGCTTTATATAATCTAGAACAGGACTTTTTATTTTATTTGTGTTTGTGTGTGTGTGTATGTGTGTGTGTGCATGTGTGTGAGTCCTGGATCCTGTGGGCTGTCTGGTTAAACCTTATTGAATGTTTCCAGATGAGTATTTCAAATTGCATAAAATAAATACATAGGATACCAAAGGAAACCAATTATACAGAAATCTAGTTATCAAAATATTGATAAGTTCACAGATTCCAAAGTAAGAATCTTTGAACTAGAATAAATCTTCTAAAGACATATGGATTGTTATCTTGTATTTTTGGAGAAAAGTGGTGAGAGTGTGTGTGTGTGTGTGTGTGTGTGTGTGTGTGTGTGTGTGTATGTGAATGGCACATGTGTGTTTATGGAATCAAACCCATGACTGCTCATACTGTTTTTACCTGTACAGGTGTTAATGGCTCAGTGATGTGTCCAGCCATCCCTTCTATGGCAGGAATGCGTGATTCCTTCAGGGATGGACCCCGCCTCCGCTACCTTCGTCTGGATGGAAATGAGATCAAGCCCCCAATCCCAATGGACTTAATGGTCTGCTTCAGGCTCCTTCAGTATGTTGTCATTTAAAGTCCTCTCCTCCCTCACCCCCACCCTCAGTCATCCTGGGAGGGGGTTTACAGAGAGTCAATGTTCTGATATAAAGTTTATTACACTTCATAGGTAGAGATTGATATCCCTTTATTCATTTTTTTTACTGACTCTATATTTTTATTGTTTTATTTTCTTTGTTTTTTTGATTTACAAAGTTTAGTGGTGTATGTTTTTTTTTTTTTAATGGGAAAAACACAAGTACCACAATACCTGCCAGGTCGCTTTAACTTGTTTTATTTTTAATTTATAAAGCAGAGTTGTTATGACCATCTCTGTACTCTAAAATATTGTGCCCTTTACTTTTCTCTTTTTCTATGATGCTAATTAACTTTCAACACTTGCAATTAAATTGCTGATTGAGAAAAGGAAGGCTATATGTATATGTGCATGCTAATATTCATATTTGAAAAAGGTTATTTACGCATGGATTAAAAAGAGTGAGGGAATGATGGCGGAGTAAATAAATAAAGGTAATTAAGAGATAAATAGTAGTTTCTTTGTATTAAACAGATGCTGAAAAGTTACTGGTAAACACTTTTCATATCTCACTATTACGTCATTTAGCTTCAAAATGATCTAGCACAGAATGGTTAGAAAATTGGATAAATATTTGATAAGATCATAGATTTAGATTTGGCAAGGACCTCAGAGGGCAGCTAGTCTAACTCCTTCATCTTGAAAATGGGCAAGCAGGCTTCAAAAAGCTGAGGGGTCTTATTATCCAGGTCACAGAGATCGTAAACGTAACAGCCAGGATTCGAACCAAGATCTGATTCTAAATGCAATGAATAGTTTTCACACCTCACAATCTTGCCTCTCACAGCATGAAATTCCATATAGATACTCTTATTAAAAATACTTAAAAACCAGGAGACACCATGGTACAATACAAAGACATGTGGCACAGTCCAAAGGCTGTTGGCTATGGAGTCAGAAAAAGGAAAGAGAGCAAGCATTAAGTGCCTATTGTGTGTCAGGCACTTTCCAAATATTATTAAACCTATGAGATTCTTTCTTAGATCTGCTTCTTATCAATTATGTGACCATGCGCATGTCATTTAAATTTCCTAGGCTTCAGTTTCTTTATCTGTGATATGTTGGAGTAATTAAGAATCCTAGAGTGATGATTGTGTGATCTGTAACTCAATTGATGTATTTGCTTTACAAACACAGTGCCTTGGTAGCCCATCTTCATGTGTTTTTGAAGAAAGATAGAAATAAAGAGAGGGAAGAAGGAAAAAAGAGAGAGAAGGAAGGAAGTAAGGCAAGAAGGAAGAAAAGAAGAAAAAAAGGAAGGAACAAAGGAAGGAAAAAGGCAGGAAAGGAGGAAAATAAGGAAGGAAAATGAAAGAAGGGAGGAAAGGATGGAAAAAAGAAGGAAGGAAATAAGGAAGTAAACGAAGGAAGGAAAGGAAGGAAGGAAGGAAGGAAGGAAGGAAGGAAGGAAGGAAGGAAGGAAGGAAGGAAGGAAGGAAGGAAGGAAGGAAGGAAGGAAGGTCTTATAGCACTATAGAGATGATTCTCTATTAGAAACTTATCTTGCAGGAGTCGCAAGAGCTTTGGGTCATTTAGCATAGCCTTTGAGGAATCACATATTTGGTGCTGGAAGGACCTTGAGCACCAGAAAGTTCAATTCTATCATTTTACAGATGAGGAAATTGAGCCCAAGAGAACAGAAGTGATGTATATATGATGTAAAACACACAGTGAGGAGCAGTTTTAAGACTGCTGATTCCAACCACAGAATTCATTCCATTACCCTGATATGCAATGAATACAATGCATATCTTATAGCAAAGGAATATGGTTTTATTGATAAGATTGTACCACATAATTAAGGTAATGTAGATGAAATCCAGGTTAAAATGATTCATTTTTCTTTCAAAAGCTATTTAAAGCATAAGCTTTTCAATCTGGAATCATATTGGGCATCTGGTCCAACTCCTTTATCTGGGAGGGGATTAAGTATCAAACGGTTAACATGGACCTGAGCATCTGCCCCCAGAGGTAGGGCTCTTTCCAATATACTGTGAAACAAATACAAGAAGCCCTGTCATCATCTTCCTCCTTCTCCATCTCATATGACCTGTCCTCTCCCCCCTCCCCTCTACTGGCCTAATTACTCGCATAGCCAGACTGTCATCTTGGCTACCATCTCCTAAAATAAATTTGCCTCAGATTCAAGGATTCTTCATTATGATTCTAGACCTCTGCTGTCATTTCAGACCACACATGGCTGGAAAGAATGCTACCTTTAGAATCAGATGCCTCGACCACTATGTGACATTGGCTAAGTCACAACCTCTGGCCCTCAGTTTTCTTGTATTTAAATGAGGGGGTAGACTAGAGCAGTAGTTCTCACACTTTTTTGGCCTCATGACCTCTTTACATTCTTTTAAAAAATATTGAGGGCTGCCTGAAGAGCTTTTGTTTATATGAGTTCTATCCAGAGGTGCAGGAGTTAGCTTGTGAGATCCAGTTGTTAAATTTTCAGTGTGAGTATTTACAGCTCAGAAAGTAGCAAACCTTACATATCAAGGTTTTATTTATTGTTTTGTTGATTTTTAACGTGAAGAAAGTGATGGAGAAAATGTGAATTATTCAGATTGAACTTTAAAATGTGTCACTGATTTTTTTCAGAGAGCCACTTGTTAAATATTTACCAGCAAACCCCTGGCTATATCTATTGACATTTGCCATGTTGTTATTATGGAAATATTTGTGTACTCATGGGCCCTCTAAAAAAGGCTTTAGGACCACCATAGACCTTTTGAACTAGAGGGTATCTAAGATCCTTTCCAGCTCTAAATCCAGAATCTAGAAAATAGTTGTCTGGGGCTACTAAAGGCTCTAACATTCATCTCCTATTAGCCCACCTGTAAGTCTTACAATATATTTTATGAATAGGGTAAAGTTTAACATCATCCAGGTTGGGAATTAGTCCCTTATAATATTTTCATCCCTTTTCTGAAAATGAAAAATTGTAGAATTTATGTTTTCAAATGTGTTATTGCTTTTCAGAAATTCAATATTAACATTACGTATTGAATAATGCATTTAGAGTGAAAACAATAAAAAAAATCCTATTAACACTGAATTTTTGTGGTTGTTTAATCACTTAAAGTCATGTCTGACCCTTCGTGACTCAGTTTGAAGTTTTCTTGGCAAAGATACTGGAGTGGTTTGCCGTTTCCTTCTCCAGCTTAGTTGAGTAAACCGGGGCAAGCAGGGCTAAGTGACTTGCCCATGATCACACTGCTAGCTAAGTGGATTCAAATTCAAGAAGATGAGTTTTCTTGCCTCCAAGTCTGGCGCTCTCAACTGAGACACATAGCTATGCTTTAACACTGAAGAGATGGGAACTATTTGTTATAAGTCTGTAATTCAAATTCCTTATTTTGAAGGTGCTATGGTAATTACTCTTACCGGCACCTATGTGCACACGTAGTTAATGCTATGCTCCTTGAGGGTCACACGGCTTTTGTATTTTTATCTGCAGCAATGGCCGGTACATAGTAGGTGTTTCATTGATACTTGATGGCTGATGAATAGTTATTCTTCATAAATAAACTAATGAATGAGTAAATGACCAAAAAGGCAAATAAATAAATAAGCAAACAAATAAGAGAATGAGCAGATAGAAAGATTCATAAATAAATGGACCTATACATACACCAGTTTCTGGAAAGAATATGAGATTTTTTTGGTAGGGGGTTAAATTAGCAGGGGTGGGCAAGGGGTTGAGGAAACAACCTTAAAGAAAAGCCACATAAAAATCATCATCAAGTACAGCAATAATCAAGGAACAGTGCGGTACAGCAGAGGAATCATTGGATTTGAAATCAGAGGACCTGAGTTCAAATCCAGATCGGATGTCCCCTACCCTGCATAACCTTGGGCAAGTTGCTTCTCCATTAGCCTCAGTTTCTTAATCCGTAAAATGAGAGGTTTGGTTTAAATGGCCTCTGAGATCCTTCTGAGCTCTAAATTTATGACATAAATCTATGAAGGAGAATAGGGCCACAGTAGAATACAGGGAAAGGTATCACCTGTGATCCTTAATTTCCTCATCTGTAAAATAAGAATATTATATACCTCTCTGAGTTATTGTGAGGATCATAAAAAGAAAATTATTATAAAGTGCTTAGCACAGTTCCTGGCACATAGGAAGTTTTATATAAATGTTAGTCATCATCATCATCATTCTTATTTTATAATGTTGCTAAGTGAGCATATATTTCATATTAAGCAATTCTATTTTTTATGGTAAATAGATGTTTATTTTGTGATGGAAAATTTCACATGGTATGACAAAGTCCTAACACTTCTAAAAGAAAGTAGCATGTAAAGAGAGAAATTAAAAACTTAGTGGAGGGAGGGCAGACCAAATCCTAATGGAGAAACAACAAACAAAAAAAAAAACATGAGTTGATTTTCCAGTGCAGGTCAACAGAAGGATGCAGACGGAAAGGTCAATGAACAATGAGGATGGGGTCTGACAAACAGCATTCCAGAACAGGGAAAAGCTGTACAAATGAACAGTATGGGGTCTCAGACCCATACCAGGTAACTGGGCCTCTTGCAGGGTACAGGAACAGGTGTCATCTGGAAGTTTTATTGTCTATTAAGCAGTTTGGGATCTGAAATTCAGTAAATGCTTAGGAGGCAACCTGCACTCAGGGGTGATATACTAGGGCAGGGAGTGTTGCAGATCATATGCAGTGTACTCAGCAAGAAGGAAATTCATATGTATGCAATAGGATGTGGTTAGGATCCCAAAAATAGAGCAACAGGCTTTGCTCTGAATCAGACTAGTTTGGACACGCTGAAAGTTGGGAGGCCCCCAGCCTGAGTTGTTCCCGAGATCCTAGAAATAATACAAAACTCAATATTCTTAGAAAGGAGTGATAGGACTAGCCCAGACCCTCTCTCTTGAAATACTCAGAGCCTGACTTTAAAATCAAGTCCAAAGAAAGGAAAGGGCTTGAAAGATGACTGAGCAAATAAAGTTCCAACATGTTAAAAAGATATGGTAACAGAAGACAATGATTTCAAATTATCTTTAAGCAAAATCTCAAATTAAAATACCTCTACGACACAGATTCAACTAGAATTCCTTAAAGAGATAAAGCAAAACTTTTAAAAAAAGGCTCAATTTTAAAAAATGAAATGAAAGTACTTGATGAAAAACTTGAATAAAAAGGAGAGCTAGTGGAAAAAAAACTGGAAAGGGAATGAATACCTTGCCATTTCACTTGAAAATATATTTTTATTATAAATGCTTATTTTATTCCATAAATTAAAATTAAATAAATGTTTTTAAAAAAAAAATAGGTTGGTACAAGAGGCATACAACTTTGCCCAAGCGATAAACTCCCTTAAAATTAGGACAATTTTAATAATGCCAACAATACCATAAAGACAACTTTGAGTTCTCTGATGAATGAAATGACCAACTTTGACTCCACGAGATTTATCATGAAGTCATTCTGCAAACCTCCTGATAAAGAGGTGAAGCACTCAGAATGCAGAACTATATTACAAATATTATGAATGTATTTATTGTACAGATTATGAATATATGTAAAATACAAATATAACATGACTATTTTGAAATTGTAATGTCTAAGCCTAACCAAAAGAAGAGATATAAGAAGACACCTCCCTTTGATGCTTTGCAGAAGTGAAGGTCTATGGGTGTGGAATCTTGCTAAAACAATAGATTTTTTCAATGTGTTGATGAGTTTACTTCAATTTTTTCTCTTCTTTCATTTTTTTTACTCCTTTCACAGTTTATTATTATTTTTGTTAGTGTTATTAATATTATTATAGTTTTGTTCCTTGTTGTAAAAGATGGATCTCTGGGGAGGAGTAAAGGAATGTAGGGGAAATTGTATATAAAAACAAAATGATATAAAAAACAAAATGATGTAAAATTCAAAATAATATAAAATTAAGAGATGTCATTAAAACATATTTTTAAAAAATCAACTTATCCTTCCAATTTTTAATAATAGCAAATAACTGTAAGCAAAATAAATGCCCGTTACCTAGGGAATGGGGAATTAATAATAATAATTTACATAATAAATATATGTTACAAATAAAATTATAAATATACAATTTCATAATATACAATAATTATCACATAAATAAAAATAATAAATTAATAAATAATGCAAATGCCCATTACCTGTTAATAATCATTAAATTCTCTATTTCCAGTCTTTTGCCACCATAAAGGGAGCTGCTATAAATATTAAGCAAATGATAAGTAAATGATTATTATTGTGTTGTAAAAAACTGAATATATAAAATGTAAAGTGCATGGAAGTTTGGAAAATGTACACTTAATGGAATAAACAGAGCCAAGAAGACAATGTAAAAAGGTACTAACATATAAGCAAGAACAGCCACAAAGCAAAACTGGTTATTGTGTGACTACAATGGTCAAGCTTGACCTTTGAAAGGAGATGAGACAATAAATGCACCTCCCTCTCTACTTTGCAGAGGTGGGGGAACTACCTGTGTGAAATACTGCATATATTTTCAGACCCCATTATCTCTCACTGTCTGTCTCTGTTGCTTTCTCTGATGTTCAGTCTGACTGCATATTTTTTTTTCCAGATAATGATGGGTAGCTATAATATGATACTATGGACTTTCAGATCCATGACATGCAGCATCAGTGATCGGATTAATTAGAGTCAGCTGCTATATATTGGAAAGAGTTTTGGATTGGGAGACCGAAGTCCTCAGTCCAAATCACATCTCTACTACTAACTACCCATATTTAGTAATTTTACCTCCTCTGGCCCTATTTTTTGTATCTGTACAGTGATGGAGTTTGAACCAACTGATCTTTCAGCTGCCTTCCAATTCTGTTATCTTGTCGTATATTGAAAGGGATAAAACTACAAAACATTATCTCTAATGCAAAAACAACAACAAAAATGGAACAGAGAAACAGACGAAGACCGATGTGAATGATGCCTTTCAGCAGAAATGAACCATTGTGGGGAAAATATGGATCCCTACTATCAAGAACACGACTAAATGACAAAGGTCAGTTCTTAGTTATTACTACAGGAGTGTGGCAGCTGCTAAGAGAAGATGCCTGAAAAAAAAAAAAGACCTCATGAAATGAAGTAAGCCAAATTAATATAGGTCACCAATATGGCAGGTAGGTGGCACAATGCACAGAGCGCTGGCTCTGGAGTCAGAAAGACTCATCTTCCTAAGTTCAAATCCAGCCTCAGACACTTATTAGTTGTGTCACCCTGGGCAAGTCATTTAACTCTGTTTGACTCAGTTTCCTCATCTGTAAAATAAGCTGAAGAAGGAAATGGCAAACCACTCCAGGATCTTTGCCAAGAAATGGGGTCACAAAGAGTCAGAAATGACTGAAACCACTGGACAACCACAACATGGTCAGCCTAGGATATTGAGCCATCTCACTAAAGTCTTGTAAACTGATGTTTCTAGCCGTTCAGGAAAGAACTCAGGAGAACCAAATGAGAACTGCTTACCTTAAAGCTTAAGAGTTTGCACAATTAACTGCTGGAGTGGAAGAGTCCCAGAGCAGAGAATTATGATTTTAAAAAAATATGTATCTACAGCATTTGAAACGGAGATTTGAATTTCAACCAGAACTCAAGTCCAAGGAAAAAGAAGGCCCAGTGAAAAGTGTCTCTTACAAATGCTATCACGAATTTAGCCAGCTGGCTAACAGTTAAATGCCAAGTAATGAGTATGAGGGCTTCATGCCAAGCATGAGTTGCAATCCCACAAAATTAAATTTTAAACAGATATAAAGACAAATTGATTTCCTCAGCTCTCTCCTACCCATTTATCCTGTCCTCTTCTACACAGAAGAAATTAGAGTTAAACAAAATGCAGATCTGGAAGGAATTATATCATTTCTTACTGGCAAGAAGAAAGGAAAAGTTTGCAAGAGGACCAAGTTTTATATTTAAAAGTTCTCAAGTTTCATGTGGGCAGAGGAAAGAAAAAAACATGTCCAAAAAATGAAGTTGTCTTTCTACATCTCTTTGGTTGCAATTAGTTCTTTCATCCCACATGCAAATTTGTAAAAATTTCCAAATGTCCTTGTGTTTTATCTCCTTTATTAAAGTGACAAGTATCTCACTCACAGATGGTATTGCACAATGTAATTCAGCAAAAGTTGTCTGATTCCAATGACATAAAAACATTTTCCAAAATAAATTTTAAGACCAGCTCTGGAGGAGGGAGAGAGGGTGGAGTCAACTTGCTCCTAATGATAACCTTCAGAAGCAGAAGAAGCTAGAAATTGAGGATTACAGATAGATCCATGAACAAACTTTACTACAGGATGTGCTGCAGATCTGGGTATTTTCTTAGGCTTGAAAGCTATATGACAACTTGGTCTCCATGAATGTATCAGACACTTTACTAATCACTGGGGATCAAAAACAAAAATCCCAAAAACAAACCAAACCAAAAAAACAAAGAAATAATTTCTTACTTCAAGAAGTTTACTTTCTAATAAGGAAGGCAGCATGTGAGATAGATAGTTATATTATAAAATATATCCTAAATGAATAATGCAGGGGTACAGGGTGTGGGAATGAGTCAATCACACATGGTAGGATCAGCAGCAGCTTTACGTAGAAAGTTGCACTTGAAGTGAGCTTTGCAGGGAATTGGGAAATATAAGGTGGAGATAAGGATGGATAGTTATCTTTCCTGAATGAAGAGCAAGTCAGTAAGTTATAGTAAGACCCAGATCAAAGAGAAAAACAAGGAAGAAAGGAAGGAAAGAAGGAAGGAAGGAAGGAAGGAAGGAAGGAAGGAAGGAAGGAAGGAAGGAAGGAAGGAAGGAAGGAAGGAAGGGAGGGAGGGAGGGAGGGAGGGAGGGAGGAAGGAAGGAAGGAAGGAAGGAAGGAAGGAAGGAAGGAAGGAAGGAAGGAAGGAAGGAAGGGAGGGAGGGAGGGAGGGAGGGAGGGAGGGAGGAAGGAAGGAAGGAAGGAAGGAAGGAAGGAAGGAAGGAAGGAAGGAAGGAAGGAAGGAAGGAAGACCAGATTAGCCCCTCCACAAAATGGAGACTCCAGGAAGTACCCATTGATGGGAGAAGGGGAGGACATTGCAGAAGGATAGTCGACAATGAATAGACTGTGGAAAAAGAAGGGTGCTCAGGAGTGAGGAGATCCCAGACACTGAAGGCAATTTCAGGATGAGGCTGAAGCAGGAAAATCATCGTTTTGAAGACCAGAGGGAGACAAGAACAAGGTTGGAAGTAAAATGAGATATGGAGGAGGGAAGGAATTCCATGTTCTGCTTCAAATAAGAAATTACCTAGTTAAGTCCTGTCTGTGGTATTTACCAGAATTTAAGGAGGGTGGGAGTCAGGTAACCCCTTTAAGCCTGAGTTTTTTTCATCTAAAAAACTTAGGAAATAAAAATATTAGACCTACCTCACAGGGTGCTTATAAAGACCCAAATGAGACATGTGAAAGGTACTGCCTAAACCATGGGGTCATGAAGAATTGAACACAACTGAACAACAACAAAAAATGATTTTGTCTATGACATTCCTGGAAGTTTTCACTTCTGAAGTTATTTTCAGGAGATGATCTTTGGACCCCTTCTATCTTTACTTTGCTCTCTGGTTCTATTTAGTCTGGGCAGTTTTTATTTATTTTTTCTTAAAATATAGCATGACTTTTTTTAAAATTATAATTTTTAGAAAGCCCAACAATTCTTAAATTATCTCTTTCCAGGTCAATTTTCAAATATCTTCTGGGTTTTTTTTCAATCTTTTGATTTTATTTGATATTTCTTGTTGCCATTGATTTTTGGTTTCTTTTAGTTTTCAGAAGTTCATTTACCACTTTCTCTTCTAAGGTACTCATCTTCATAATTATTTTTTCCTAAGGAGCTATCATTTCATTATTTTTTCTTGCTTCATTTTTTTCTATATATTCATATTGTTTTATTTTTTGTTGTTGTTGAGTCTGCTTGCAGTTCTGGAATTGCTATCTTTTTTTGAGATGATCTCTAAATTTGCAATAAATTTTCATACTTGTTGGTGTTTTCTTTCTTTAACTCATGTCTCCTGCTTTTGTTCCTGAATTGAAGCATTGTATCAGGACTAGGTTACAATCCCTGCTCTGGTTCTGGGTGTGGTGGGCCAACCCAATTGGTCTTATCCTGGGTCCCCTGGGTTCCTATGCTTACCTCCATCACCTCGATTTAGCACCTCCTAAGTCTTTGAGATTTGGAGCACTGGATCTTTAGATCCTTCTGTGGCTTCTTAGAACAGAATGCTAGGGACCTTGAAGTCCCTGGGATGTGCCAGTTTAAACATCACCAGGGGAAGAGACTAGGCTCTAACTCAAAGAACTCTTGCTGTTGCTCAGTCATAGTTGACTCTTTGTGACCCCATGGACCACACTGTCTGTGAGGATTCCTTGGCAAAAATAAGGAGTGGTTTGCCATTTCCATGTCCAGTGGATTAAGGCAAACAGAGGTTAAATGGCTTGCCTGGAGTCACACAGCTAGCTATTTCTGAAGCTGGATTTGAATCCAGGTCCAGCCCTTTATCCACTGAGCCATCTAGCTGTCCCAACAGGATCATATTGGACTTAATATCTCCCTTTAAGAGGTTTTCTACTTTGTTGCAGATTCCTATAAATACAGTACATAGGAATCACATAATACATCCTTCCTTCCTTCGTTCTTTCGTTCCTACCTTCCTTCTTTTCTTCCTTCCTTCCTTCCCTTTCTGCCTTCTTTCCTTTCCTTCCTTCTTTCCTTCCATCATTAACAAACTTGAGGACAATAGTTAGGTATCAATAGTTCTAAGATTGACCAGCTCTCTACCTATGCCCCATGGCTTCTAAAATCGGCTTCATAATTTCATTCTGCAACATCTCTGAAGGCTTTACTAAATTAGTAATGGTTCATCCAACTCTTTCCCTTTAGGACCCTGGCAGATTCTGCCACTTATGGCTTAAATTTTATTGGTTTTGGCCTAAGTCCATTAATGAATTTAAACAGGAAAGATCAGGCACAGCCTGATCTTCAGCACAAATTTTAAAAGGTAGGTTGAGTTTCTAAAACTGGAGATCGGTAATATTTCAGAAGTCATTTAATTAAAAAAGGGTGTCAGATCAATAATGACTTATTGAATTGGAGTGTGATGATCAAGATATAACTAATGTACCTCCTGACAGCCAGTATCCATCCAGCAGCCAAATGTTACACCTTAGTCAAATGAATGGTTGCTTTGTCTCCATACTGAAACTTCCCTGTGTTCTGAATTATATGTGGGTATAGTATATAAGCAGCAAGGGAAAAGATTGGATTGGTGGGTTCATATTATGTATAGGTCAGTGCCAGGCTTATGAGTTTAGATTGGAACCAACTGGCAACAGGGGGTTACTATGGTTTCTTACACAGGGAAAAGCATGATAAAATCTATGTTTATGTAAGATTTTATACAGGTTAATTGCTTCTCTGATTCTACTGCAACCTTTCATTAAGTAAAAGAGTATCTAGTTGTCCTATTCCATATTGGACATTTGTCTATGAGGGTGAATCATAGGTCAAGGACATGGTGGTTCCATTAAAGGCACTCCCAGGGTACCATAGACATCTGACAGAATATTTAGGATGGCAAGGGCCACAATAAGACACAACTCCAGAAAACATGGGCAAAACATTCCTGTTCATGGGCTGCAAAGACACACAATTGAAAAGAGATCAGATTAGCCTATAGGAGCCACATTCTTCAGATATTGTAGTTTGCACAAACAATCATACTGAAGAGTAGTCTAGACTCAGTGAAAAGAGATAATTCTTGAAATAATATTGTTTGTTATTTGGTCATTTTGCAGTCATACCAAAATTTTTGACACAATTTGGCATTTTCTTGGCAAAAATATTGGATATTTTCCATTTCCTTTTCCAGATGAGGAAACTGAGGCAAGTAAGGTTAAATGTCTTGCTCAGAATTGCACAGCTAGCAAGTGTCTGAGGTCAGATTTGAACTCTGGAAGATGAGTCTTCTTGACTCCAGGTCTGACAATCTCTCCATTACACCATCTAGCTTTCCAAATGTTGAGAGAGAAAGTTAAGTAAGCAGAGAGCTTCACCAGTAACAATCAGAATCTATCTGGTGGTTTTGTAATATCTGCAATAAAGTGAATGGACAAATGTTGTTCTATAAGATTTCATTAATAGGTACAGTTACCACAGCTGGCACCCCTGCTTTTCTGGTGTATAATGCCAATAACAGCATTCATGTGAGTTGTTAAACACACCAGTTAGGGATAATCCTGCCTGCATCATATCACTGCCTGAGGTGCTGACATCTGAGATGGATACAGATAAGTCAGATAGATTTAAGGATGGTTTCCAGGAATGGATAGATTTTGAGAGTGGTTTTGAGGGAGGTGCTTGATACTTGGCGGAATCCAAGATTCGATCACTGTGAATATGCTCTAGCCTTAAATGGATCACAACCCTTCCTTTTCTGGGTGATTGCTAAATGTGCCTTTCCAGAAATACCCTCCAGAGATCCGTTCAATAAGCTAGCGAGATTCCTCTATTGCCATTCATGTTTGACTCCTATTATAGTATAATGAAAGCAGATCCATGTTATGGTAATAATAATACCTTAAATAATAGCTATAATAACTAGTATGTATGTAACAGTTTAAAGTTTTCAAAATGCTTTACAAATATTATTTTTCCCTAAAACAAACTTAGAAAGTATTTCCCCATTTTACAGATGTGAAAACTGGAGACAGAGGTTCTGTGATTTGTCTAGGGTCATATAGCGTATAAGTGTCTGAAGTAAAACTTAAATTCAGGTCTTCCTAATCCCAGGTCCAGCTGATCAATCCACCACACCATCTCCTTCCATATCTACAGTTCATGTATTTTTTCTTGCTACATTCTTGACCCATATCTTTTTTCGATATATGCTTGGACATGAAGGTGAAGGAATATTTGTTTTTCTTAATTAAAAGGAAAAAAATAAAAAAGAAAGAAAGAAAAAGAAATTCTTCTAGCTTTTGATATTACTCTGCCGCAGTCCTTTTGTTTTTGGTTTAAAGCAACAGTGAGGTATGAGAAATGAGTCTACCTTTTAAAGGTTTGAATACTACCACTAATAATATTCAATGGCTAACCTGATGGACCAATGGGATGATGGAATATATTGGTGATATTCACTAAATCAGACATTGTAGCAGAAGGGAATCATAACACTCTGTTTAGCTACACAAAAGGTGAGAAAATGAAGCTAACCTTAATGATGTGCTATGGCCTGCATGAATAATGAATTATGTTATTTGGGGTCTATAACCACCTTCTACAGTTTTTCAAAGGTTTATGAATTTATTATTTCATTACCTTTTGGACAGAGGGATAGTAGTACATCTAGATGATATCCTCATCTCCTTGAATGCACATTTATCCATCACACCTTTGTTCCTACAGTCAGTGATCACTTATGAGAATTGATGGTCACCCAAAAAGGCTTGTACTACATTCAACCAGCATCCAAGATGGTGAGAATCTGACTTCCAACACAAAGAACCTTTCAACAAAGGAATTAGATCTTACTCTCCTCTTATAATGGCTGCACCACCGGAGTTTCTTGGAAACTCTTAGGATCAAAGGTATTTATTTCCTCATTAAGGTGGTGAATCTCATGGCATATCAGTCACCACTACCATCCATACATAATCTCTACCATATGTCCCATTGATCTTTGTTAAGATGGATCACATTGACCCATAAGTATATATTTTAATTCTTGTTCACAACCACTGAGGAGAGGTGGAGAGGAGGATATTCTAGGGAGAGGGATGATGCCTAAGTCTACCTGTGACCTTAATGATGTGGTTGGGTCAGGAGTAGGCACAGTGGAGCTGGACCACAAGGAGACCAGTTCATCGTTGCAGGGCAGGGGTAGAGATTTCACCCCACTATCATAGAAGACAAAAGCCTCAGATAAGTAAGTTACATCAAATAGAATATTTAACCAACTCTCCTAGGAGTGTGTTTCATAATTCTGTGCATACCAACTAGTCTTCAAGTCTCTGATCTTATCTTGGATTTCCCTCTCTCATGCCTCTCAGAAGTCCATTTTCCTAGCCAGTCCTAAGGATGGTACCAGATTTCAAATCCTACCTTCACTTTTAGCAGATTCTTTTTCTCTTATTTTTTTAGTAATTTTTTTTCTCTTGTGCCAATAATTTCCATGTGTTGAGATCCAGAACATGTTGAAGGATTTGTCAGCTTGGAATAGAATGGTTTCTACTATTCTTCTGGAGACTGCTCTGATACTTCACAAGGATGAAGGGTAGACAATCATTTAAACAACATAGAGTTAATTTATACAGCAAGACCTTTGGGTTCCTTAGTAAATCTCTATGGGATGCAGTTAGGGTTCATCTCCAGTTGTCCGATTCTATGTTTGATCACTGAGGAGAGAGTGAGGCTGGTGGCCCTTTGCAAGTGACTTCATCTTTCTTTGCCTCAATTTCCTATCTGTTAAAGTGAGAGGATTGGATCTGATTGCCTCTAACATACCTTTTTTTGGAAGAATATTAATTTATTCTTAGTTTTCAGCATTCACTTCCATAAGATTTTGAGTTCCAAATTTTCTCCCCTTCCCTCTCCTCTCCCCTCCCCAAGAAGGCGTGAAATCTGATATAGGTTCTACTTATGCATTCATATTAAACATATTTTCACATTAGTTATGATGTAAAGAAGAATTGGAAATAATGGGAGGAACCATGAGAAAGAGAAACAAAACAACAAAAGAAAAAGAGAGGAAATAGTATGTTTCCATCCACATTCAGATTCAAAAGTTCTTTCTCTAGATGTGAATATCATTTTCCATAGTCAAGTCTATCCTAAGTCATTGCACAATATGATTCTTACTGCTTACAATGTTTTTCTGGTTCTGTCCAACATAATTTCCAGCTTAAATCTGCAGATGTGTGACAACTTCTTTTGAGGGAAGGACTCACATCCCATGTAGGGAGACAGAGATTCAGGGACACTGATACAAGGCTGTTGTTAGAAAAGGTATTACATGATATGAGGAAAGGAATAGATAGAGTCAGGCAGGAGAACTCAGCCCATCTGGCAGCTTCCTATATTAACTAGGTATTCTTGATCACTGACTGCTAACTCTGTTTCATGTATATTATTTACAGAGTACATCAAATATCATTAGTGCCTGCTAAATTCTATATATTGGGGCAAAGCCTCAGTTACTTCATTCTAATTACAACTCCAAAGTTGCCTCTATCATGTAAATAAATCAATATGTTCTGCATGGTGATTTCTGCTCTCCTATTGAATCTGCCAGTATGGATGGAGCAATTTATGGCAAGCTTGATGGAGTGCATTGAGGATCAAATCATCACAGTTTTTTCTTTCCTTGAAGGTGATCAAAGATTTTTTGTAGACCAGATCTCATAAATTCAGGTTCACAGGTGTACTCAATCAGCCAGAAAAATACTTTAAGTCAAATCTATTTTTTCAATTTTTTTTCCATCTCCAAAAGTTTTCCCCCAGTTCCATTTGCTATTTGAGCTGGTATTAAGAAAGTATTTTTCAAATGCCATTGTTATATATCTCATCTTTACTATTATCAAGCAAGGTTCTCTGTTAAGCCTGTCCAGTTATTTTGATAAACAAGTGCACCTAAACTGAGAAACAGATTTAGTTTCAGCCATAGAAATTTAGTAACTTGATTAATTCTTTTTGAATTTGAAAATATAGGTTATTTTATAAAGTCAGACAAATATGGAGTTGTGTTTTTGCCTTGCAACTTACCGTGGGACTTCATTTAGTAAGACCATAGTTGCAGAATTGGACTGATGATATTTGTCCTACATTTCAAGTACTTTACTTGTTTGTTTGTTTGCTTGTTTATTTCTTTTTAGTTTTCAGCATCCACTTCCACAAGATTTTGAGTTACAACTTTTCTCCCTATCTCTCTGCTCCACCTACACCAAGACAGCATGAATTCTGATTCCTCCTTCCCCCAATATGCCCTGCTTTCTATCACACCCCTCCCTTCTCTTATCACCATTCCCTCTATTTTCTTGTAGGGCAAGATAGATTTCTATACACCATTGCCTGCATATCTTGTTTCCCAGTTGTATGTAATAACAATTTTTATCACTCAGCTTTTTAAACTTTGAGTTCCAACTTCTCTTCCTTCCTCCCTCCTTGCTCAGCCCCCATTGTATAGATTATACATGTGTAGTTTTGTAAAACACTTCTGTAACAGCCATGTTGTGAAATATTAATTATTTTTCCCACTTTATTATCCTGCTCACCATTTATTCTATTTTCTTCTTTGAACTGTCCCTTCTCAAAAGTATTTACTTCTAATTACCCCTTCCTCCCATTTGACCTACCTTCTATCATTCCCCAACCCACCCCTCTTAACCCCTTCCTCCTACATTTCTGTAGTTTAAGACAGATTTTCATACCAAATTGAGTGTTCATGTTCTTTCCTCCTTAAGTAAAATCCAATGAGAGTAAGGTTCACTCTTTCCCTCTCACCTATCCCTTTTTGCCCTCCATTGAAAAGCTTATTCTTGCCTTTTTTATTGAGAGTTAATTTGCCCCATTCTATTTCTCCCTTTCTTCTTTTATCCCTTTTATTAGATATCATCCTTTCCTATTCAACTCAGCCTGTGCACTCTTGTAATCCCTCCTACTACCCTAATACTAAGAAAAATCTCAAGTTACAAATATTATCTTTCCACGTAGGAATGTAAACAGTTCAAACTTAGTACGTCCTTATGACTTATTTTTCCTGTTTACCTTTTCATGCTTCTCTTGATTCTTGTGTATGAAAGTCAAATTTTCTATTCAGCTCTGGTCTTCTCATCAAGAATGCTTGAAAGTCCTCTATTTCCTTGAATGACCATTTTCTCCCCTGAAACATTATACTCAGTTTTGCTGGGTAGATGATTCTTGGTTTTAATCCTAGATCCTTTGACCTCTGGAATATCATATTCCAAGACCTTCGATCTTTTAATGTAGAAGCTGCTAGATCTTGTGTTATCCTGATTGTGTTTCTACAGTATTTGAACTGTTTCTTTCTGACTGCTTGTAATATTTTCTCCTTGACTTGCGAGGTCTGGAATTTGGCTATTTGGGGAATTCCTAGCAGTTTTCCTTTTGGGATCTCTTCCAGGAAGTGATTGGTGGTTTCTTTCCATTACTATTTTACCCTGTAGTTCTAGAACATCAGGGCAGATTTCCTTGATAATTTCTTGAAAGACGATGTCTAGACTCTTTGCTTGATCATGACATTCAGATAATTTTTAAATTGTCTCTCCTGGATTTATTTTCCAGGACAGTCATTTTTCCAATGAAATACTTCATGTTGTCTGCTATTTTTCATTCCTTTGGTTTTGTTTTATAATTTCTTGATTTTTCATAAAGTCATTAGCTTCATCTGCTTCATTCTCTTCTTTCAGGAATTATTTTCTTCAGTGAGCTTTTAGAATTCCTATTCCAACTTTCCAAATCTGCTTTTTATGGCATTCTTCTCCTCACTGACTTTCTAGATCTCTTTTGTCATTTGGATTACTGTATTTTTTTAAACTGTTGTTTGTTTCAGCATTTTTTAGGTCTCCTTTAGAAAGCAGTTGACTAATTTTTCATGATTTTCTCTCTTTCCTCTCATTTATATTTCCAATGTTCCTCCACTTCTGTTACTTGATTTTCAAAATCCTTTTGAGCTCTTCCATGGCATGAGACCAATTCATATTTTTCTTGGAGGCTTTGGATGTAGGAGCTTTGACTTTTTTGTCTTCTGTTTGTGTATTTTGGTTTTCATTTTCACTAAAGTAAGATTCCATTGACTGATAGGTTTTTTTGTCCAGTTTTTGCTCATTTCCCCAGCCTTTTATTTGACTTTTAAGCTGTTGTCAAGGTAATTTTCTGCTTCTAGTGGGGTTGGGGAGTGTACTGTCAGCTATTCAATCCCCCCACAATCTGTGATCATAGAGACTCAGAAACAGGGCCAATATCTTACCCCTGATGCTGCTGCTGCAGTCTTCTCCACCCTCTCTGCAATCCTGGGACTTGCCTGGGACCAAACCACTCTCTCACAGAGATCAGACAGATTTTTTCCACTGACCTTCCAATTTTTCCCTGTGTTTTGAGGTCATGAAGTCTGGAAATTGTCACAGGTGCCAGTGATTAAGTCCCCACTAGATCTGCTCAGGTCCTTTCTCTGCCAGCATGGCCCACACTGGACTGAGCTCTTCTCCCAGCGAGGTGCAATAGATTCTTCCTGTCTACCTTCAAGGCTGTCTTGGGTTGGAGATTTGTTTCACTCCATCATTCTGTGGGTTCTGCAGCTACAGAAATTCTTTAAAGTAATTTTTTTTGCAAGTATTTGGCTGGGTTGGTGGGGGACAGCTCTCACAAGTCAGTGCTTTTGCTTTGCCATCTTGGCTTTGACTTCAGTATTTTTTAAGCCTGCTTTTTCAATATCAGAAATTAAACTTAGATTTTAAGGGTTATTTTTATAATAAAAGAAAAAAAGGAAGAAAGAAAGAAAGAAAGAAAGAAAGAAAGAGAAAGAAAGGAAGAAAGAAAGAAAGAAAGAAAGAAAGAAAGAAAGAAAGAAAGAAAGAAAGAAAGAAAGAAAGAAAGAAAGAAAGAAAGAAAGAAAAGAAAGAAAACAGGAAGGGAGGGAGGAAGAAAGGAAGAAAAAAAGAAGGAAGGAAGAAAAAAGGGAGGAAGTAAGGAGAAGAAAGAGAGACAGAGACAGAGACTACTCATGAATAGAATTGACTGTCTTGGGAGAAAATGAGTTTCCTATTTGGGGAGGAGAACTCCCTAGAAAAAAGATTATAAATTGGTTTAGCTAGATAACAGACCTGGGAAAATCAGTGGTTCTGGCAAGAAAATTCTCATAGGTGATTGTGAGCTGCTTGATACTGCTTCCTGCCCACCTGCATACATACAGTGATGTTCCATTAGGTTCACAGCCAAAGAGTAACACTGTATAGTATAGTTACTTAGCCCTGAAGTTCACACTTACAAGTCATCAATGCTGTAGATGTGAATGTTAGTGGAAAAGAGATCTTTGGAACTCCCTAAAGTTAAACCCGGCCCAACAAGTGTATCCCAGTCCCCCAATTCAGTCATGAGGGGATAGTAATAGAAACAACCTATAAGCCCTAGCCTGGATCAAATGGGATAGGACATTATGGTTAAAGGGACAGGCAATTGTTCAAAGATTAATTCTAGTTCTGTTACAAATTGTGTTTGTAACTTTGGAGAAGTTGCTTCTCTCTCTTAGATTTTTGCTTTCTCAGCAGTAAAGCCATAGGATTTAACCAAATGATCTTTAAAATGCCTTGCAGCCTGAACATTCTGCAATTCTATAATTAGAAAATTTTTAAGAAGTTATTTTTTTAAAAAATCTTCTGTGATCATTTTCAGGCACCAAGAAAAACCCAATGTCATATTTATCCAACTTTACTAAGGGCTCACATGTTCTATTTTAAAAGCCAATTGTAAAACCATTAGAGTTTCATGGCTGAAACTAAACCTATTTCTCAGAGTAGGTTGAGTTATTTATCAATATAAATGGACAGACAGGGTTAATTGAAAGCTTTTTCATAGACCAGGCATCTATCATGAGCTATATTCCCTCAAGGGTGGGTCCAAAAGGAATTGTTCTGATTTAATGTTCAACATTATAAGCAAATGACAACATATGTATACAATCAAACCAGAAATCTTCAAACAAAGCAGATCCTTAAAATAAAACATATGATGAAAACTGTTTCTAAAATGACTATATTACTAATATCAGATGTGGACCAAGTGATCAGGGAGGTGGAGCTTTGAGAGGGGGAGAGAAAAGATAAATGAAAACAATAGGAAGATAATTTGATTTAGCAAATGCAACAGCCATTATGACATTCATAGGCTCAGAGAACAATGAAATTGTAGTGTTCAAAGGGACCTTAGTGGTCATCCTAACAAGTCTTCTAACTCATGATAATCCTCTTTACAATACCCATCACACTTGGACAACCAGATTCTAACTGAACGCTTTCAACAAAGGGAAACTGAATGTTTCAGAATATACACAATTCCAGTCATAGACAGTTTTAACTGCTGATTTATAGCTAGTATTTACTTTACATTTAATATCAAATTTGAGCCTCAAAATAACTCTGTGAAATGGAAGCTATTATTACCTCCCTCTTCCCTCCCTACCTCACATTTTAAACAAGGAAACAGAGACTAAGAGACATTAAATGACTCGTCCAAAGTCACACAATGAGTGTCAGGGGCAGTATTTGAGCTCAGGTCTTCCTGACTCCTAATCCAACAAATTTCCCTAAGGCTTTACTTATTATGACACAGAGACAACTGGGAGTAGGTCACCTTTATCATGCATTTCTACCAGCTAAAAATTGTTTCTCTTTCTATGTGAGGAATCTAATTTAAAGTTTAAGGAGGGGGGGGTGGTGGAGTCAAGATGGCGGAGTAGAAAGACCCACCTACTCTAGCTCTTCCCCCACAGCCATTAAAATACCTGCAAAAAATGACTCTAAACAAACTTTAGAGCACCAGAAGCCACAAAACAAAAGAATGAAAGAGATTTCCAGCCCAAGACAGCCTGGAAGGCTGACAAGAAAGGTCTATCACATGGGGCATGGAGCAGAGCACAGCCCACCGAGCCCAGCAAAGTCTTGGCCATGCAGCATGGGCAGGAACAGGACTGAAGAAGGCATCAGAGCAGAATTCCCAGCAGCAACTGAGGTTCTCAGATCTCTCAACTAACAAATGGCAAAGACAACTTCAAAGGTCAGTGAGAAAGCTTTTTCACATGAGTGAGAAGGGAGCAGGTTCATCCCTTAACCCCTGCCCCAGTTGGTGGCAGCAGCAGGATTCATTTTTGGAGTTCTTGGCCTAAAGACCCTGGTAAAATTGAGCCACTGATCTGGGTCTCAACCTTGATTGGTGGTCCTGGGGTGAGGAAGAATGCAGGAGTGGTGGAGCTGGTGGAGGCTTTGGAGAGGGAATTCTACTTGCAGATCATGAGTAGAAATGCTTGGTAGCTGCCAGACCAGAGTGAAAGCCAGGATATGAGTTCACTCCTCTCCCTTGACCATGCCACCTTGGGAGGAACTGAGAATTTACATGTCCCTAGAGTATACCCTCTTCTTGACAAAGGACTCAAAGATCAAGTAACTGGCTGGGAAAATGTCCAAAAAAGGGAAAAAAGACTATAGAAGGTTACTTTCTTGGTGAACAGTTATTTTCTTCCAGGGTTTTAGATGAGGAAGAACAATGCATATCATCAGAAGAAGACTTAAAAGTCAAGGTTTCTGCATCCAGTATCTCCTAAGTAAATATGCAATGATGTCAGGCCATGGAAGAGCTCAAAAAGGATTTTGAAAATCAGTAACAGAGGTGAAGGAAAAATTGGGAAGAGAAATAAGAGCGATGAAAGAAAATCATGAAAAGTGAGTCAACAGCTTACTAAAGGACACCCAAAATAATGCCGAAGAAAATAACGTCTGTAAAAATAGACTAACTTAAATGGCAAAAGAGACCCAAAAAGCGAATGACGAGAAGAATGCTTTAAAAAGCAGAACAAGCCACATGGAAAAGGAGGTTCAAAAGCTCACTGAAGAAAATGGTTCTTTGAAAATTAGAATGGAGCAGATGGAAGCTAATGACTTTATGAGAAGCCAAAAAATAGAAAACAAAACCAAAAGAATGAAAAAATAGAAGAAAATGTGAAATATCTCATTGGAAAAACAACTGACCTGGAAAATAGTTACAGGAGAGACAATTTAAAAATTATGGGACTACCTGAAAACCAAGATCAAAAAAATAGCCTAGACATGATCTTTCATGAAATTATCAAGGAAAACTGCCTTGATATTATAGACCCAGAGAGTAAAGGAAATATTGAAAGAATCCACTGGTCACCTCCTGAAAGAAATCCGAAAGGAAAAACTCCTAGGAATATTGTAGCCAAATGTCAGAGTTCCCAGGTCAAGAAGAAAACATTGCAAGCAGCCAGAAAGAAACAATTCAAGTATTGTGGAAATACAGTCCGAATAACACAAGATCTAGTATCTTTTACATTAAGGGATCAAAAGGTTTGGAATATGATAATCCAGAAGTCAAAGGAACTAGGATTAAAACCAAGAATTACCTACTCAGCAAAACTGAGTATAATACTTCGGGGGGGAAAAATGGTCATTCAATGAAATAGAACACTTTCAAGAATTCTTGATGAAAAGAGTAGAACTGAATAGAAAATTTGACTCTCAAACACAAGAATCAAGAGAAGCATGAAAAGGTAAACAGGAAAAATGAGTCATAAGGACTTACTAAGCTTTAACTGTTTACATTCCTACATGGAAAGACAATATCTCTAACTCTTGAAACTTTTCTCAGTAATTGGAGGGATTATACATACATACACATATATATACATACATGTATATATACATATATGTATGTATATATACATCTATACACACATATGTGTGTGTATGTATATATATATACACATACATACATACATACATATATATATATACATATATATATGGACAGAGGGCACAGGGTGAGTTGAATAGGAAGGGATTATATCTAAAAAAAATAAGATTAATGTGTGAGAGAGAAATATATTGGGAGGAGAAAAGGAGAAATAGGATGGAGCAAATTATCTCTCATAAAAGATGAAAGACAAAGCTTTTTCAATGGAGGAGAGAAGGGGGGAGATGACAGGGAAAAAGAGAAGCTTCCTTTCATCACATTTGTCTTAAGGAGAGAATAACATGCACACTAAATTTGGTATGAAAATATATCTTACTTATCTACTGCAGGAAAGTAGGGGAGAAGGGGATAAGTGGGGTAGGGGATGACAGAAGGGAGGGCAAATGGGAGGAGGAAGTAATAAGAAGTAATCACTTTAGGGGAGGGACAAGGTCTAAAGAGAGAATTGAATAAATAGGAGGCAAGATAGGATGGAGGGAAATATAGTTATTCTTTCACAACATGACTATTATGGAAGTCTCTAGCAAAACTACACATATATATATCCAATATTGAATTGCTTTCTTTCTCAGTGGGTATGGGTGGGGAGCAAGAAAGGGAGAGAAGTTGGAACTTAAAGTTTAAGGAATGAATGTTGAGAATTGTTTTTGCATGCAACTGGGCAATAAGAAATAGAGGTAATGGGGTACAGAAATCTATCTTACCCTATAAGAAAAGAGAGAAGATGGGGATAAGAGAAGAGAGGGGTGTGATAGAAGGGACAGCAGATTGGGGCAAGGGGTAAACAGAATGAACGATGTTTCAGGGTGGGGAAGGGGAGAAATGGGGAGAAAATTTGAAACTCAAAATTTTGTGAAAATGAATATTGAAAACTGAAAATAAATAAATAAATTTTTAAAAAATCTAAAAAAGAATTTGAGAATTTTTTAAACAATAATAACTATACATGAGTGAAATTGTTTGTGGTATGAGGGAATGTTTTCCCCGAACAAGTCACTTAAACAACAAAAATAACAACAACTCTCTGCCTCAGTTTCCCCAACTGTAAACTTGGGATAATGATAGGACCTACTTACTAGGGTGATTATGAAGATCAAATGAGATAATATTCATAAATCATTTAACATAGAGCCTGGCACATAATGGTGGTTGTCTTCTTTCTCTAAAAAGACCAAAATGGTGTCACTGTTGGGGTCAAGGTACAGTGTGTCTGCCTATGATGGATCAGACAAATGTGAACTTGGAAGTCTTTACCACAGGTTAGGTAAAACAATTCACATCTGGCACATAGTAGGTGCTTAATAAATGCCTGTTCCACTCCCCTTCCTCATGGAGACCAGATCTATCTGTCACTCTAGATTGGAAAGTTTTTCTGGGAAAAAAGAAAACAAAGCCTGAATTTAATCCTATTAGAAGGAGGGGAAAAAAGTAATCTTGGTACTTATAGAAATACAGAACAAAAATCAACTAGTTAGAAGACCCTGTGAAAGTTTGGAGAACTAAATTATGTCACATCTGATCATCAAAAAGGTTAACTGAAGTTATAGATTAATTACAAATTTATGCCTGGATAGCACATGTAACTCCAGTCCCAAAGCTTATTTGTCCTGGACTGTTTCATCATTAATGGAGATGATGTCTTGCCCTACATGAGGGGTGGGGTGGAGTTGCTGAGAGTGAGAATTTGATCTCTTCAGTCTTGTTCAACTTTTTACAAGTTGTTGAGTCTTTTCAGACTTTGAGCATTTCTAGTTTCTTGATTCAGGAGAGATGGAAGATGTTAACTCCGCTTCACTTTATTGAAGGGAGAACAAAACTGTAGGCAGAAGGCAACATGAGAGAAGCTGGAAGTCTCCACCATGTCCCTAACATGAGCTGTCTACACAGAGATTTCAGGGAATTTCCCCTGGTACTTTCTTTCTTGATTGAGCCAAATTACATCTCTCCCACTGGAAGAGTTCCTTCACTCTATTATCTGATATATATTCTCTCATGTATACTTTCTCATTTCTGTTTTGCTATTAACTTGAATTTCTTAGGTGTCTTTGCCACTGAAGATGTATGTTCATTGTGGAACTGGGATAATGTTTCACCAGTCCATGTCTTTCAGCAAGCCAGGCCAGAAGCTCATTCTCCTTCCAGTCAGAATTCGTCTTTTTCTCCGGGAATCACTATAGTCAACAGCTCCTATACTGACTGAGAATCCGGCATCTACCACTTTTGAAAGTGACAAGGCCTGTGCTGTTATTCAGTCACTTCAGTCATGTCCAAGTCTCTGTAACTCCATTTGGGGTTTTCTTGGCAAGGACACTGGAGTGGTTTACCATTTCCTTTTCCAGTTCATTTTCCAGATGAGAAAACTGAGGAAAACAGGCTTGAGTTATTTGCCCTGGCTCACACAGATATTGTCTGAGGCCAGATTTGAATTAAGGTCTTCCTGACTCTAGGCCCTGCACTCAATCCACTGTACCACTTAACTCTCTCTCTCTTTTTTCTGGGCAAATAAAGACAAAACAGTGCAACACAGGCAGAGATGCGAGATCCATTCTTTTACTTGTCCAAGCAGGATCTACACTGTTTGTTCACAGGTGTCATGCAACTGGGGTGGGGAGGGGGGTGAATGGGAGAAGAACATGAAGCCTATTCTCAGTTTTCATGGGAAGTCATGGAGAGAAATCTAAGGGACACATGTTTCAGAGACAGGAAGGAAGAGAATAAGCCAGAAGGAATCTCTCCTTTTTAAACCAATAAATGCCCTCCCTGTCCATCACAGGGCTAAGGAGTTTTCTCAGTTATGCCACAGTTCCCAAGTTCTTCAACTAGTAAGGGGGTCAATGAGGAGTTCTAATCAACCTTCATGGGATATAACCCTTATTATTTGTGGGGGGAAGGAAGGAGGGAGGGGGAGAGAGAGAGAAAGAGAGACAGAGACAGAGAGAGTTAGAGCAATAGAGACAAAGTGAAAAAAGGACAAAGATAAGACACAGAGACACAGAAAGAACCTGAGGAACAAAAAGTAGTGACAAAAAAAGACAGAAAAACAGAGACAACATACAGAGACAGAGATACAGCAAGGACAGAGAAAGAAGAGAGAGACAGTGACACAAAGTTAAAGATAGAGAAGAGAGAGAAAGACAGAAGAAACAGTGACAAAAAGAAGCAGAGAAAAAGAGAGACAGAGAGAGGTGAGAGAGACAGACAGACAGAAAGAGATGGAGAGAGGGAAGGAAGAGGAGAGAGAAGAGACAGAGACACAGAGACAGAAAAAAGACAACAACAAAGAGAGAGAAAGAGAGCCAGAGGCAAAGAGAAGAAAAGAGAGATGAGAGACAGAGATAGAGACACAGGAAGAAACAGAGACAGAGGAAGACAGAAAAGAGAGTGTGTGTCAAAATGAGAGACAAAAAGAGAGACAGAGAGAATATAGACAGAGAGGTATAGGAAGAAACAAAGACAGAAGAAAGAACCAATGACAAAAGAGAGATAGAGACAGAGAAAGAAAAAGAGACAGAGACACAGAAAAAAGACAAAGACAGAAGAGAGTAGTTGTCAAAGTTAAAGAGAGTGAGAGAGAGAGAGGGAGAGAGAGAGGGAGAGAGAGAAGGAGGGAGAGAGAGTGAGAGAAAGAGAGGGAGAGAGACAGAGAGAGAGAGAGAGAGAGAGAGAGAGAGAGAGAGAGAGAGAGAGAGAGAGAGAGAGAGAGAGAGAGATACAGAGAAAATCACATTGAATCACATTTTCTTAGTATTAGTCATCTATAAAATGTAGTTTAGACTAGCTCTCTGAGGTCCCTCCCTGTTTGAAATCTATGACCCTCTCATCATTAGTACTTCTATTACTTTTTTTTTTCTAAAAGATTTTGGCCATATGTCATTGTAAGATGGAAACTCTGATGTTTCTGCTTTCTTGGTTCTTTTCCCGTGCCGTGCCACGTAAATGGTACTAATGTACACAGCCTGTCAGCCAGATGTTTGATGTGACTATGAGTGAATCTTGCTTCAAACTCAGTCATCATGACAATACACAGTGTGGTTGGACTGCAGAAACAATTTCCTTCATAATCGCAGGGCAAGCTTTGTCAGACACGTTAAATCCTCAGTAGAAAAGTTATTTGGTCAATTGCATATTTGTTTTTGAGTTAAACTTTACTAAAAAGTAGTCTATTGGCATTTTTCTGTGTGTTATACATTAAGGAATGAAAAAAAATGCATTAGGCACTTATTGGTTATCAAGCACTATGCTAAGTGATGGAGGAATATCCTAGTGTTCAAGGAAGGGCCTATGCTTATCTATATTTGTGAGAAGGGGAGATGTTTTGGTGGGAAAGGAAAAAAAGGGAAAAATAAATTTACATGATAAAATCATTGTATATTTAAAAGTAATAGTAAATTGTGCATAATAGATTTTCAGTTTCATGTGTAATCTTCTTTTATTTTACAATTTTATGAATGTTATGAACTCTTGTTTAATTCCACAAATTAAAAATAAGATAAAGTTTACAAAAAGTAATCTGGTTGAAGTAGAAACGTCTTGTTAACTATCGAGGAGGAAATTTGATACTTCTGGGTAAATGTAAGTTGCCTTCATAATACAAATAAAGATGGCATGAGAAACCACAAAATATGAATTTGGGGAGTAAATATTATACAAAGCCGTACAGTATGCAATATAAGAGAGTTCTGTCTGAGCCTACTTAGAAGCACTGAAAAATAAGACTTGTCATATTGAATTTTTTTTTCCTCTTTCATTTGGCAGACACTAGCATCTCTTTCACTCTGCTCTATTTTCTGTGTTCCCACATCTGAGAAAGGGCTTATGTGTGTTTTACCTTTGTCCTTGGCTCTTTAGGCTGCAAACTGTCATCTTTGCTAATAGTTTATTTGCAGGTGTTTTATAAAGCTACCCTGAATCTTCACCTTCTTCTCTCACTTTTATTTCTATTTCTTCTTTCCTCATAATCTACCTCAGCATCCTGTCAGAGATTTGGGCCATTCTGGTTATCCTGAAGCCCAAGAAAAGATGAAAAGTTGGAGAGGATATCAAATAGGGAAATGAAAGACAAAATGTAGTCTTCTTTTTAAACGGATATTGAAGGATATCTCAAGCTGGAAAACCCAAATGAATATTTCATAGTCGCAGGAAAAAATTAAAGTCAGATCTTGTCTTAGGCAATGGATTCCAGGTTAGAGCCAAAAACCAAATGGAAAAATCAAACTGGAAAAAAAAATTCTTGCAAACAAGAAAATGAATTAACTTATTCAACCCAGAACGAGTGATTTAACTACATTAGACAATATGAAAAGAATTCAGCCAAGAATGCACTAGACATTAATTACAACAGTGTCAAGGGGCAACAGAATTAGAAATCTTTGGACTGAAATATAGAAGCTTTTGCTATCCACGTGTACACATTTGCCACTCAAATTTAGGAGGCATAAACCACTCTGGTTTTTTGGCATTGCACATCTGTGCTGTACTATTATTTCCCATTTCATGATTAAAACAATCTGAGACTTCCAATACCTTCCCTCAGGAAAGATTTCCACAGGACAATGATATTTAAGATGGGCAGTGGGTTTGAGCTTAGTGCATCATTACTGAAGACTCAAGGGGAATCTACTCAATAATGTTTCATAGTAAGCATTTCTTAAACTTGGATTGTTGAATATCCCCACTCATGATATGAAATGTTGAAATTGACTTTATAAATTGCGAGGGTGAAGTTCAGATGTGGAATTAAACACTTGGGGAAAAACATAAGTTATAGTGGCACAATGTGGGAAAAAAAAAATAGACAGGGAAGAAAATTACCAGGGAGGCATAGTGGACCATAAGTTGACTGTGAGGCAGCAGTAATAGAAAACAGATTTAATAACAAATTACCTTTCTAAAAATTAGCTAGTTGGCAAATTCAAGCAATCTAGAACCGAGACAAAATAGAAAATGGAAACGTAGGATATTCCAAAATTTTAGTACAATTTTAAGCTATTTAAGCTTTGGGGGCACTCTGGATAAATCTTCTCATAATACCTAATAGATGTCACAAAAACCTGGGCACTAAAGGCCTCTAAGTAGAAGACAGTAAATCCCTCACACTGCATCTCCTTATCTTTTACTCACATACAATTCTAATAAAACTAATAATCCATGTCTTAAGTCCATGGGAGCTGGGAATTAGCAAATTTGGTCACCAGGGAAGATGGTGGGAAGACCAGTTGACAGTATTATGATGAAGAAGGAGACCATTGAAAAGTATCCACAGCCACTGGTTAGCTGCTAGTTCATCTGGTTAAGGTATAGTCTCAGAATCTCTGCTATCTCAAGAACATCCTGGTTCATATTTAATATTACTAACCATTTATTTTGGTAAGTACCAATGATGTAATAAGCTTTTATTGTTGTCATTTTTCCAGTTATATCTGACTCTCTGTGACCCCAATTGGGAAATGATATTGGAATGGTTTTCCACTTCCTTCTCCAGCTCATTTTACAGATGAGGAAACTAAGGCAAACAGGGTTAAGTAACCTGCTCAAGGTCACACAGCTAGGAAGCGTCAGCGGCTGGATCTGAACTCATGAAGATGAAACTTTCTGGTCCCAAGCTCAGTATCCTATCCACTGTGCTACCTAACTGTCCTAGCTTAGTGGTTAGTTAATTCATTTTCATGGGACAGACAAATAGGACTTCACAACTTTCTGGAGAATGACGATGAAGAGGAAGGTATCATGGAGAGGATTTGCTCTGCTGCAGTCATAGAAAGTGGGTTCAAATTTTAGGTTTAGCATTTACTACCTGAGTGACCTTGGGTAAGTCACTCAGTTCAGGGACTCATATTTTGGTACGTAAAATGAAAAGACCGAACTATATGAACCTTAAGATCCTTCCTATGATGGGAACTCTAGCTATTAGGGTCATCTGCTGTCAAATCACACCCATCTTTCAAGTCTGGGCCCTTTCATTGACTGTCCCCGTGCCTGAAATGCTTTTCTTCCTCACTCCCATTCTCCATGCCCACTCACCTTCATTGAGAAGACAAGCAATTTGATAAAGATTATACATGTGTGGTCATGCAAAACATTTCCATAATAGTAATGTTGGGAAAGACGATATTTTCTTCTACCCTGTCCTGGCTTTCTTTATTCTACTCCCTCCTTTGACATTGTCCCTCTACCAAAGTGTTGCTTCTGATTACCACTTTCTCCAATCTCTCATCCCTCCTATTATTCCTAATGTTCTCCTATTACTATTAAAAGAATAATAGTCTTGTAGATAGTCTTCCAAACACAACTAAGTGTGTATGTCATTCCCTCCTGAAGCCAAATCTGATGAAATGAAGCCTCACTTATTCTCTCTCACCTTCCCTTTCTTCCCCTCTATTGTAAAAGCTTTTTCTTGCCTCTTTTATGTGAGATGATATATTATATTCTACGTCTCCCTTTCTCATTCTCCTAATACATTCTTCTCAACTCTTAATTTTCTTTTTTAGATAACATTCCTTCATATTCAACTCACCCTGTGGCTTATGCCTCTCTGCCTGCCTGTCTGTCTGTCTGTCTGTCTGTCTGTCTGTCTGTCTCTCTCTCTCTCTCTATATATATATATATAATATATGTACACACATACATTTACATACATACATATGTACATACATTACATATATAGATTCCAAAAGGAAAGCTCATTTTATGTATATATATATGTATACATACATATATATAGATATACATATATACATATTATGTATATATATTATGTATATATACATATATATATATATACATAAAATGAGTTTTCCTTTTAGAATCTCTTTTGGAAGGTGATTGGTACATTCTTTCCATTTCTATCTTACCCTCTGGTTCTAGAATATCAGGACAGTTTTTCTGATAATTTCTTGGAAGATGATGTCTAGGGTTTTTTTTATCATGACTTTCAGGTAGTCCAATAATTTTAAAATTATCTCTCCTGGATCCTTTTTCCAGGTCAATTGCTTCTGAAGTGAGATATTTCACATTATCTTCTACTTTTTTTCATTCTTGTGCTTTTGTTCTATATTTTTTTTTTATTTTCCAAAGTCATTAGCTCCATTCTAACTTTTAAAGAATGATTTTCATTAATGATCTTTTGGACCTCTTTTTCATTTGTCCCATTTTGCTTTTTTTTTTTTTTTAAGTGTTTTCTTTTTTTTTTAATTTTATTTTTTAATGTTTAACAATCACTGCCATACAATTGAGATTTTATCCCCCCCACCTACCCCTCAATACCCCCCTCCCTCCCCGCGACTGCATACAATTCTGTATAGATTCTACATATACTTTCCTATTGAGTATATTTCCACTATAGTCATGCTATGTAGTCAGACTAAAATAAATGAAAGAAATCGTATAACAAATCAGAACATGATACACAAACACATACACATACACAAACATGATCTCCTACATTTTGTGAGTGACTTCCATATTTCTTTCTCTGAGTGTGGAAGGCATCTTGCCTTGAGAACCACCTTTGGGATTTTTTTTTTTTATAAGATGTTTTTGCGTTATTACAAAAATCCAAGTCTACCAGAAAAAACTCTCGCACACTGTGGTCGTTGCTGTGCACAAAGTTCTCCTGGTCCTGCTCCTTTCAGCCAGCATCAGGTCATATAAGTCCTTCCAGGCCTCTCTGAAGTCTTCTTGTTCATCATTTCTTATGGCACAATAGTACTCCATTACATTCATATACCATAATTTATTCAGCCATTCCCCAATTGATGGACATCCCCTTGACTTCCAGTTTTTGGCAACAACCTAGAGTGCTGCTATAAATATTTTTGTACATGTGGGACCCTTTCCCATTTTTATGATCTCTTGGGGATATAGTCCTAGTAGCGATATTGCTGGGTCAAAGGGTATGCACATTTTTGTAGCCCTTTGGGCATAGTTCCAAATTGCTCTCCAGAATGGTTGGATGCGCTCACAGCTCCACCAACAATGAATTAGTGTTCCAACTCTCCCACATCCTCTCCAGCATTTATCATTTTCTTGTTCTGTCATGTTTGCCAATCTTATAGGTGTGATGTGGTACCTCAGAGTTGTTTTGATTTCCATCTCTCTAACCAATAGTGATTTAGAGCATTTTTTCATATGATTATAGATATCTTTAATTTCTTCCTCTGCAAATTGCCTGTTCATATCCTTTGACCATTTATCAATTGGGGAATGACTTGTATGATTATACATTTGGGTCAGTTCTCTATATATTCTAGAAATGAGGCCTTTATCCCCGAGCTTAGCTGTAAAAATTCTTTCCCAATTTACTACATCCCTCCGGATTTTGGTTGCATTGGGTTTGGTTGTGCAAAAACTTCTCAGTTTAATGTAATCAAAGTTATCCATTTTGCATTTCATAATGCTTTCTATCTCTCCTTTAGTAAAGAATTCTTCCCTTCTCCATAGATCTGATAAATACACTATTCCTTGCTTCTCCAGTTTATTCATGGTATCAATCTTTATACCTAAATCATGTACCCATTTGGACTTTATTCTTGTGCACGGTGTCAGGTATGGGTCTATGCCTAATTTCTGCCACACTGTTATCCAGTTTTCCCAGCAATTTTTGTCAAACAATGAGTTCTTATCCCAGAAGCTGGGGTCCTTGGGTTTATCAAACAGAAGGTTGCTATATTCCTTGCCTACTGCATCTTGAGTGCCAAGTCTATTCCACTTGTCTACCTCTATGTTTCTTAGCCAATACCAAGTGGTTTTGATAATTGCTGCTTTATAGTACAGTTTGAGGGCTGATAGCGCTAGGCCACCTTCCCAAGCATTTCTTTTCATTAGTCCCTTTGATATTCTGGACCTTTTGTTTTTCCAAATGAATTTTGATATTATTTTATCCAGCTCTAGAAAGTAATTGTCTGACAGTTTAATTGGTATGGCACTAAATAAGTATATTAATTTAGGTAGAATTGTCATTTTTATTATATTAGCATGGCCTACCCATGAGCAACTAATGTTTTTCCACTTACTTAAATCTAACTTTATTTGTGCAAAAAGTGTCTTGTAATTGTGTTCATATAATCCCTGGGTTTGTTTTGGCAGGTAGACTCCTAAGTATTTTATACTGTCTACCCTAGCTTTAAATGGGATTTCTCTTTCTATCTCTTGCTGTTGGACTTTGTTGCTAATATATAGGAACGCAGAAGATTTGTGTGGGTTTATTTTGTAACCTGCAACTTTGCCAAAGTTGTTGATTAATTCAAGTAATTTTTTACTTGAATCTCTGGGATTCTCTAGGTAAATCATCATATCATCTGCAAAGAGTGATAACTTAGTTTCTTCTTTGGCTCTTCTTATTCCTTGAATATCTTTATCTTGTCTAATTGCTACAGCTAACATTTCTAGTACCATATTGAATAATAGTGGTGATAATGGACAACCTTGTTTCACCCCTGATCTTATTGGGAATGCATCTAGCTTATCCCCATTGCATATAATGCTTGTTGAAGGTTTTGGATAGATACTGCTTATTATTTTATGGAAAGTTCCCTTTATTCCTATGTTCTCCAGTGTTTTTAGTAGGAATGGGTGCTGTATTTTGTCAAAAGCTTTTTCTGCATCTACTGAGATAATCATGTGGTTTTTGTTAGCTTTGTTGTTGATGTGATCGATAATGCTAATAGTTTTCTTAATATTGAACCAGCCCTGTAATCCTGGTATGAATCCTACCTGATCATAATGTATTAATCTCGTGATAAGATGCTGTATTCGTTTTGCTAAAATCTTATTTAAAATTTTTGCATCTCTATTCATTAGGGAAATTGGTCTATAATTTTCTTTCTCTGTTTTGTGTCTTCCTGGTTTGGGTATCAAAACCATTTGTATCATAGAAAGAATTTGGGAGGACTCCTTCTTCCCCGATTTTCAAAAATAGTGTATGTAGTATTGGAATTAACTGTTCTTTAAATGTTTGATAGAATTCACTTGTGAATCCATCTGGCCCTGGAGATTTTTTCCTAGGGAGTTCATTGATGGCTTGTTCAATTTCTTTTTCTGAGATGGGGTTGTTTAAGTATTAAACTTCCTCTTCTGTTAATCTGGGCAATTTGTATTTTTTAAAATATTCATCCATCTCGTTTAGATTATCGAATTTGTGGGCATAGAGTTGGGCAAAGTAGTTTCTAATTATTGTTTTAATTTCCTCCTCATTGGAGGTGAGTTCACCCCTTTCATTTTTAATATTAGTAATTTGATTTTCTTCTTTCTTTTTTTTAATCAGATTGACCAAATGTTTATCAATTTTATTAGTTTTTTCATAAAACCAACTACTGGTTTTTTTTATTAATTCAATAGTTTTCTTAATTTCAATTTTATTAATCTCTCCTTTGGTTTTCAGTATTTCTAATTTGGTATTTACTTGGGGATTTTCAATTTGTTCTTTTTCTAGCTTTTTCAACTGCAAGCCTAAGTCATTCATCTCCTCTTTCTCTATTTTATTTATGTAAGCATTCAAAGATATAAAACTTCCCCTAATAGCTGCTTTTGCAGTATCCCATAAGATTTGGTATGTTGTCTCACTATTGTCATTCTCTTGAATGAAATTGTTGATTGTTTCTATGATTTCTTCTTTAACCCAACCCTTCTTTAGAATTAGATTATTTAGTTTCCAATTGATTTTTGGTTTCCCTTTCCATGGCCTTTTATTACATGTAATTTTTAATGCATTATGATCTGAAAAGGATGCATTGATGATCTCTACCTTTCTACACTGGATTGTGAGATTTTTATGTCCTAGTACATGGTCAATTTTTGTAAATGTTCCATGTACCGCTGAGAAAAAGGTATATTCCTTTCTATTCCCATTTAATTTTCTCCAAAGATCTATCATCTCTACCTTATCCAGAGTTTTATTTACCTCCTTAACCTCTTTCTTGTTTATTTTGAGGTTAGATTTATCGAGTTCAGAGAGGGGGAGGCTGAGGTCCCCCACTAGTATAGTTTTGCTATAAATTTCTTCCTTCAACTCCCCCAACCTCTCCTCTAAGAATCTGGATGCTATACCACTTGGAGCATACATGTTTAGTAATGATATTGCTTCATTGTCTATGGTGCCTTTTAGCAGTATATAGTTTCCATCCTTATCCCTTTTGATTAGATCTATTTCTGCTTTTGCTTTGTCTGAGATTAGGATTGCTACTCCTGCCTTTCTTACATGAGCTGAGGCACAATATATTCTGCTCCATCCTTGGACCTTTATCCTATGTGTATCCCCCCATTTCAAATGTGTTTCTTGTAAGCAGCATATTGTTGGATTATGGCTTTTAATCCATTCTGCTATCCGTCTCCGTTTTATGGGAGAGTTCATTCCATTCACATTCACAGTTATGATTACAATCTGTGTATTTCCCTCCAACCTCTTTCCCACCATTTGTGCTTTTAGCTCTCCCGTCTCCCTTCCCCTCCTCAATAGTATTCACTTTTCTCCCCCTCCTCCTGCAGCCTTCCCCTCCTTCTTTTATCCCCCCTCCCTTTTACTCCCCTTTACTCTTATTGCTTCTTTCCTCCCTTTTAGCCACCCTCCCCTTTCTTCCCCCTTCCCCTCCTACTACCTATAGAGCTAGTTAGGATTATCTACTTAAGATTATTGTTCCCTCCTTTGAACAAATCAGATGAGAGTACCTCTCAAACAATGCTCATCTCCTTCCCCTCCCTCCCTCTACTATAGTTTTGTACTTCTTCCTGTGATATAATTTGTCATTTTCTGCTTCCCCCTTTTCACACCTCCTATTACAATCCCTTCTCATACTTAAATCATATTTTTGACATGACATCATTTACTTTATGCCCGTTCCCTCTACATATATCCCTTTTATCATAATAGCTGCACATTTCTCAAGATTAACAGGTATCATCTTCCCTTATAGGGAGGTAAACAGTTTTCCCCTAATTGAGTAGCAAGTTTTTGTTTTTGTTTTTTCCCCTCTGTTTACCTTTTTACGATTCTCTGTAGACCTGCATTTGAAGATCAAATTGTCTATTGAGTTCTGGTGTTTTGGTCAGGAAGCTTTGGAAATCCCTTATTTCGTTGAATGACTTTCTCCTTGCCTGAAATGTTATGCTGAACTTTGCTAGGTAGTTGATCCTTGGTTGAAGTCCCAACTCCTTTGCCTTACGGAATATTGGGTTCCAGTTCTTTTGATCTTTTAATGTAGAAGCTGCAAGGTCCTGTGTGACCCTGACTGTGTGTCCTTGATATTTGAATTGTTTCTTTCTGGCTGCTTGTAGTATTTTCTCCTTCACTTGATAGCTCTGCAATTTGGCAATGATATTTCTTGGGGTTTTGAGTTTGGGATCCCTTTCGGGAGGGGAACGGTGGATTCTTTCAATGACTATTTTGCCTTCTGAGTCTAGTACTTCTGGGCAGTTTTCCTTGATGATTTCCTGGAAGATATTGTCCAGACTCTTTTCTTCATCATGGGTTTCTGGCAGGCCAATAATTCTTAAATTTTCTCTCCTGGATCTATTTTCCGGGTCAGTTGTTTTTCCAATTAAATATTTTACATTTTCTTCTATCTTTTCATTCTTTAGATTTTGTTTGACTGATTCTTGTTGCCTCATTGAGTCATTAGTTTCTACTTGCCCAATTCTAATCTTCATCGTATTGTTTTCTTCAGTTAGCTTTTGCATCTCCTTTTCCATCTGACCAATTTTTCCCTTTAAGGAGCTATTTTCTCCATTTAATTTTTGTAGTTCTTTTTCCATTCGACCAATTTTCCCAGTTAGGTTTTGGGTTTCCTTTTCCATCTGATCAATTTTCCCAATTAGGTTTTGGGTTTCCTTTTTCATTTGATTAACTCTTCCTTTTCGGGAATTATTCTCTCCAGTTAATTTTTGAACTTCCTTTTCCATTTGTTCAATTTTCCTTTTCAGAGTGATGTTCTCATCAGTGAATTCTTTTTTTATAATTTTAAAATCATTGGCCAGTTTTTCTTTTATATCCTCCTTCAGACGTTCCAGGTAATCTAGTTGTGCTTGCGAGAAATTCATAGTCCCATCTGAGGTTTCAGATGGAAGTACAGTCTCAGCTCTGACCTCTTTGGTGTTTGTGTTTTGGTCCTTATCCCCATAGAAAGATTCTATGGTTTTTTCACTCTTTGTCTGCTTTTTCCGATTCATGATGTTGGCTGAGTGTTGTAGCTTCTGGTTCTTTCAGTCAGAAGATACAGATCTTTTAAATTGAGCTGATGTGTGTCTAGGCTAAAAGCAGACTTTTTTTTTGTTGTTGTTTCCCAGATCAACCCTGGGGTTAGCTTGTTAGGTGTGTGGGAGGGGTGGTCTGGTCTCAGGAGATCTCCTCAGCTGACCTGAGGCAAAGGCAAGGTCAGGGGATGGTGATCCCCGCTTCCCTATTATCTTCCCTTTTCCCCTGGAGGGCTGGGGCATGCCTAGAAGCTAATGCATGTTCCCGCCCCTCCTGGGGCTTGTCTCCCATCTCTGAGGCTTGCCTGGGTCTCAGTGTGAATTTTCTCTGCTCTGGGTCATCTGTCCTGCCAGATCGCCTCCGCCACAGTAGGAAGAATCCCCCTTTGCTATTTTTCTAGCCTCTGGTGTTATGAGACTATTTGCCCCCTTCTGCTGTTCCGGCTGATCCAGAATTTATCTGGGGAAGAATTTTATGGTTTTTTCACGGTCATCAGCGGGGAGGAGATAGCATTTACTGATCACTCCACCATCCTAGCTCCTGGAAGTTCAAGTAGTTGACTTACCGAAGTTTATTCTTCAAGCTGAAGGTTTCAAGGGCTGTTGCGCTGATGTCTGGCGCTCAGCGGCTCTCACTAGCTCGGTTTGGTTTGTCTCCTGCTCCGCTGGTTTCGCCCGCCAATCTCGGGCTTCTCAGGTCCCTTCTGCCCTGCTGCACTGACCACGCTGCGCTGTGCGCTGGGGGCTTATCCCCGCGGAACAGATCTTTCCCGTCGACCTTCCAATCTAACCTGGGCTCCGAATCTGTCAAAGTCTGTCACCCACTGGATTCTACACCTCCAAAGTCTGGTCAGATTCTCCTTTCAGAGATATCCAGAGGAGTTTTTCCAGGAGCTTAGGTGAGTCGTTGCTTTCACTCCGCCATCTTGGCTCCGCCTCCCCCATTTTGCTTTTTAAGGCATTCTTCTCCTCATTGTTTTTTTGGACCTCTTTTGCCATTTAGGTTAGTCTAATTTTAAAGGTGTTGTTTTCTTCAGCATTTTGGGAGGTTTCCTTTAACAAACTGTTGACTAGTTTTCCATGATTTTCTTGTATTACTATTTTCTCTTCCCAATTTTTCCTCAACTTCTCTTGCTTGATTTTCAAAATCCTTTTTGAGCTCTTCCATGTCCTGAGACAAATTTATAATCTTCTTAGAGACTTTGGATGAAGGAGCTTTGGCTTTGTTGTCTTCTTCTGGCTGTATATTTTGATTTTCCTTGTCACCAATGACGTAAGAAAATACTTCTTCACTGAGAAAAGTAAGAATCTATAGTCTCTTCCTTTTCCCCCCGTTTGCTCATTTTCCCAGCAAATTACTTGACTTTTGAGTTTTGTCAAGTAGAGGTCTCCAGAAGCAACTTCTACTTCATCAGTGGCTGCTGCTGTCCTGGGATTGAGTCTGGGCTAGACCGGGAAAGGGACAGGGTAAGGGCTGGGGCTGGGGCGTGACCATGCTCCCCTGTTAGTCAGGTGAGAAACACTTTCTACTGATCTTTGAAGCTATCTTTAATGTTTATGGATTGAGAAGTCAGAAATCCACAGCAGCCACCAGAGATTCAATCTCCTAAGGTCTGCTCCTGTGCTGGGCATGGCCCATGCTGAACTGTGCTCTGCTCCCAGCCTGATGTGATAGACTCTTCCCATAAACCTTCCAGATTGTCTTAGGTTGAATATCTGCTTCAGTCAATCATTTTGTGACTTCTGCTGCTCTAGAATTTGTTTAGAATCATTTTTTACAGGTTTTTTGAGTGACTTGAGGGGAGAGCTATAGAAAGTCTCTGTTTCTACTACACCATCCTGACTTCATCTCCTCTAAGTTATCTTAAACTGAAGAATTGTTTCACTCTGCTTTTTGTGGGTTCTGTGACTCCAAAATCGGTTTAGAGGTTTGATTTAATGTTATTTCCCACAGAAACTGGGAAGAGCTCAAGGAACTTCCTGGCTTCCCTCTACCATCTTGGCTCCACCCTCTTAAAATAAACCAGAAGCCATTTTTCAAAAGGCTTTCTATTCAATGTGTGTGGGTGTGTATGTTTTAAGTGCTTTGTTATATAAAGGATACACTTTTAGAAGTCCAGAAAATTCATAAAATGCCAGATCTTGGGTCTGAAAGCAGAGAAGTGCTGGGAAATATTCACAACTCGCTCTCTGGATGTGGGAGGAGTTTTGAGGAGGAAAGGCATACCTACTATATATATTTAGTTTAATCTGTATAATTAAAATTTATCTCTCATATTCTTAAGTCTAAACAGTCCACAAAGCAATAAATCAAGTCCTGATTTGTCCTCATGCAGGTTTCTGAGCTACACTCAGAAATGCTAACAATTGATTTTTGGAACCATTTGGAGCATCTGCAGAGTATCTCTCCTAACTTGAAGGAAGAGTAGATATCATCCAATATAACTCCTTCATCTTACAAATGGAAAACTGAGGGAGGATGAAAGTTGATAAGTGATTTGCCCATGGTAATAGAGCTTGTTACTAACAATAACAAAAAAACAAAAAACTAAAAAACTAAGCACTCAGTTTTCCTAACTCAGAGTCTTTGGCTTTTTCTCTAAAATAGATGTAGTGAAAAAAATAAAGTGAGGGAAAGAGACACAGAATCACAGTGCAAAGATCCATTGATTTGGCCCCAGAAAATCTTTGGCACTTTGAACATCCAATTCTTCATCCATAAAGTAGGGATAATAAAAAGTGTGCTGTCTCCCTAGAATCACATACGAAAAGTCAGGAAATGATTTAGAAGTTATCTATTCAACCCTCATATTTTACAGATGGGGAAATTGAGAAAGAGAATGATTAAGTGGCTTGCTCAACTTAAAATGGCAGAGCCAAGATTTAAACTCATGTTGTCTAGCTCCAGATCCAGAGTCCATTCTGCCAACAAGGCTCTTATAGAAGTGGTACCATGAAAATCTAACCATTTTGCATAATGTATTATTAGGGTGTCTTGGTGATGTATTAATTTGAGTTCTGGATCTGAGTTCATATCTTTCCTCAGATACATGCTAGCTGTGTGACCCTGGGAAAGTCATATCAATCTTTCCATTTTAGGTTCTTCATTGGTAACAATAGCTTGTAATATGTTGAGTCTTTGTGAAAACCAAATAAGATAACATAAAATCCATATAAAATTAGGTATTAGTTATTACCAGGTAGTTATGTACCACAGTGGATATAGTGCCAGGCCTGGAGTCAGGACTATCTGAGTTCAAATCTAGCCCCAGACACTTAGTAGCTGTGGGACAGTGGACAAATCATTTAATCCCATTTCCCTCAGTTTCCTCATCTGTAAAATGAGCTGGAAAAGGAATTGGCAAACCATACCAATATCATAGACTGCAAAACACCCCTAAAAAGGGGGTCACAAAGAGTCAGACATGTCTGAAATGACTAAACAGCATTAGTTATTATTATTTTTATTTCCTTTCAAGCAGGCTAGTTTTTTAACTATATTTGAAAATGTGTTACCAGTAGATATTAATCAGGGGAAGAAAAGGTAAAAATTAATCTTTCCTCTTCTTTCAGCATTAAGAAGTTCCTTATTTTCTGTTTTTCTCACCATATTTAAGATGGATGTTGAGAAATTGGAGATGGTCTGGGAAGACCATCCAAAATGATTAAAAGGAAAGAAGGAAAACTCTTTTTGGAAGGATTAAAAGTGTTTGAGCTTGTTTATCCTGGAAGAGATCAAGTTAAGGTGTGGGTGGATAGTAAATGGTGTTTCTCCTCTGAAGAGGACATAGCAAGAGAAAATAGAGTTGGAGTACAGCAGAGAAGTGTTTCTGAGTCTTATGGGTGAAAATCCTTTACTGTTGGGGAGAACAGACACAAAAACAGCTATGTAGTGAATTTTTGGAATTTCCATTCTTGGAGGTCTTTTAAAAACCAACAAAGATTTGTTAAGAAACCTGGGGGACACAGACATCAAAAAAGGGGGAATTATCTATTTGTATAAAAGTATTTAAAGCAGTTCTTTTTGTGGTGACTAAGAAGTGGAAAACAAAGGGATACCCGTCCATTGGAGAATGGCTAAACAAGGTGTGGTATAAGATTGTGATGGAACGTTGTTGTGCTATAAGAAATGACAATCAGGATGATTTCAGAAAAAATAAACTGGAAAGACTTATATGAGCTGATTCAGAGTGAAGTGAGCAGAATCAGGAAAACATTATATACAGTAACAACAACACTGTGTGATAAACTATGAATTATTTAGCTATTCTCAGCAATATAATGATTATATTCTATCCCAAAGAACTAATGATTAATCATACTGTCTGTCTCCAGAGGAAGAACTGATAGTGTTTGACTATGCACTGAAGCATACTGGGTTTTTTTTTTTTCACTTTCTCTTGTTCTTTTTTATTCTAGTCTTCTTGCACAAAATGAGTTTTACATGATTGCACACGTGAAATTTATATCTGGTTGTTTACCTTTCAGGAAGAGAGGATGGAAGGGAGGGCTAGAATTTGGAACTAAAACTTTAAAAAGTAATTGTTTTAACATGTAATAGGGGAAAAAATAAAATATTATATGTTAAAACAACAACAAAAAAGAAACCTAGAAAACTCAATGGATAGAGTGCAGTGCTTGGTAATAGGGATACCTGAGTTCAAATCCAATTTCGGACAGTTAATAGCTATGTGACCCTGGGCAAGTCACTTAAGCACTACATTCCTGTTTGTCCATCCAAAAATGAAAGGGTAGGACATGATGACCGCTCAGGTATCTTCCAGCTGTAGAACTTCGATCCTAATATCTTCTTTAGGCATTTTCTGGTCTGAGGACAGGAAACTAGATCTAATAGGTCAGTAAGGTATGTTTCTGTGTGCATTTTCAATAGAGCTGAAGGCTTCACAGTACAAAGAGATAAGAGAGAATTTCATGGCTGTTCTTGTCCTCTAGCAAATGGGAAATGATTGCAAGATACTGGTGTGATCCTACTTTTGTGATATAGAAAACAAATGAGGTCACATGATGTGAGTTGAATGTCTTTCACATGTTTTAAAAGTTAAAAGGGATCTCAGAGGTTACCTGATTTTAAGGTTTCATTTTAAAAATGAAAAAAAAGAAACATAACATGAGGAAGCAATGTTACCTGCCCAAGGTCACACAGATAGGATTAGAGCTAAAATATGATCCTGGATCTTCTACTAGAGCCAGTATTATTTCAGTTGTACCATCTTTGATGTCTTTAAACACTGGAAAATCTGTAAATACTGTTATGATTTAATTCCAATTAAGGAGAAAAAAACATTAAAATAGCTTTTCTATTAAAGAAGGTTAAAGTTTTAATGAGTGAATGAAAAAAGGTCTTGTAATGGCCAAGAGCACAGCAGTAGAGTGGATAGACAATGGTCTCTCAATGACCTTCCTAAAATGTGGTATACAGAACTGAAAGCAGATGTGATCTAACAAGGTTGGAATATAGCAAGACTAAAATTTCCTTGTTCCTAGAATTATTTTCACTGTAATTCAATCTAAACTTTCATTTGATTTCTTGACTGCCTTAACTGTTGACTTTGTGGACTTGTGGTCCACTAAGACCATTGGATCTTTATTTTTTCAAATAAATGACCATGTCTCTCTCTCATCTCATTTTCATGAACCAAATGTTTTCCTTTACACTATATATTTATCTTATTCATTCCAGTTAAATTTCTAGCCTTTCAAGGTCACTTAAAATTTTAGTTCTACTACACAGTGTGACAGTATTTTCCTCCCAGTTTTACATGGTCTGAAATTTTGATAAGCATTCTGGTTTATGCCTTTATTGAAGCCATTGACAAAAAGGTTAAATAACCAACATAATTAAGGAAAACACAGACATCTGTAATGTTCCACTATAGGTCTTTTTCTAAGTAAGTGGGGGGTCAGTTGAAGGGAGCAAGCACTTACTATGGTTTTAGGTACTATAGTAAATTTAGCTTTACAAATCAGCTCATCTAGATTGATACCATAAACAAATTAGGGAAGCAAGCAATAGTGTATTGGTCAGATTTATGAAGAATGGGGAAATTTATGACCCAACAAGAGATAGAGAACATTATGAAGTACAAAATGGATAATTTTGATTACATTAAATTGAAAAGTTTTTGCACAAACAAACCTAATGCAACCAAGATTGTGAAGGAAGCAGAAAATTGGGAAAGAACTTTTGCAACTAGTGTCTGTGATAGGGGCTTCATTTCTAAAATATAGAGAGAACTAAGCCAAATGTAAAGAATACACGCCATTCCCCAATTGATAAATGGCCAAAGGATATGAACAGGGAGTTTTCAGAGGAAGAAATTAAAACTATCTATAATCATATAAAAAATGCTCTAAATCACTATTGATTAGAGAGATGCAAATCAAAACAACTCTAAGTTAAGGTACCACATCACACCTATCAGATTGGCTACCATGAAAAAACAGGAAGATGATAAATGTTAGAGAAGATGTGGGAGAGTTGGAATACTAATTCATTTTTGGTGGAGCTGTGAGCTGATCGAACCACTCTGGAGAACAATTTGGAACTATGCCCAAAGGACTACAAAAATGTGCATACACTTTGACCCAACAATATCATTTCTGGAACTCTATCCCAAAGAGACCATAGAAATTGGAAAGGGTTCTACATGTACAAAAATATTTATAGCAGCTCTCTTTGTGGTGACCAAAAAACTGGAAATCAAGGAAATGCCCATTAATTGGAGAATGATTGAACAAGTTTTGGTACATAAATGTAATGGAATACTATTGCACTGTGAGAAACAATGAACAGGAAGACCAGAGAAGCCTGGAAAGAGTCATATGAACTGATGCTGAGTGAAAGGAGGAGAACAAGGAGCACCTTGTACACAGCAACAACCACAGTGTGCCAGGAACTTTTCTGGTAGACCTAGTACTCCATTTCCAGTGGACTCTTGAGGCCAAACGCCTTCCACATCCAGAGAAAGAACTGTGGAACTGGATTGCAGATAGAAACAGACCATTTTCTTTTGTATTATATTTAGTTTAGTTTTGTTTTATGGTTTCCTCCACTCATTTTAATTCTTCTATGCAACATGCATTTAATAGGAATGTTCATATAGAACCCATATAAGATTATATACTGTCCCAAGAAGGGAGTGGAAAGGGAAGGGTGAATGAAGGGGAGTGGGAAAAAAATCTAAGATATATGGAAGTGATTGTCGAACACTGAAAACAAATAAAATAATTCAATTAAAAAAATCAGCTCATCTTATCCTCACAACAATCCTGGAAGGCTGGTGATATTATCACAAAATTGGCAGATAGAGGTGAAGTGACTGACCCATAGTCACACAGCTAATATGCTTCTAAAGTCAAATTTAAACTCAGATCCTCCTGACTCCAGGCCCAGAGCTCAGTTCACTAGTTCACTAGAGCTCAAAGTGGACACTGATGATTACCCCCTCCTCTTCTCAATAACCCAGAACTCTCGACTTATTTAATTTGTTGTTCTCATGTGTGCTTATTTTATATGACAGAATTGTTGGCTCGTTTACTTTCTTCTGGATTTTGTAGTTTTCTGTGATAAACTCTATGGTGCTACCCACATTAGTTCTTCCCATGTGACCTTAAGGGAGTCACCAAACTTCTCCAGTATGTAATATCCTCCTATCTATATCAAAAAGTTTGGATTAGGTAATTTCTAACTCTGATACTATGACCCAAAATTCTATAGCTCCTACCACTGTCCCTTCCCCATTATAGTAGTTCAGACTACTATCCTTATCTGTCTCCAAATTCTCTTGTGGCTCTTTGAAGCCCTTCTTCACCTGGTCACCAGTTTAACTCCTTACTGGCAATAACTGTTGAGTTGATAGTTTCCACTTCTGAACTCTCACAGTATTTTGTTTCTCTTAACAGTACATTTGTCTAAATTCACCTACCAAGTTGGAAGAGTCTTGAAGTTGCAAGAAGTGCTATATTCATCTTTACTTTCTCCCACAGTGTTTAGGAAAATGTCTTGTGCATTTAAAAACTTGCACTTATGACCTCATTAGCGTGAGTGGGGAGAAGAGTGCTGAGGATTCATATCAGGAATTAAATAGTAATTTACAATGTTGGAGTTACCCAGGGCTACTAAAAGATGCTGAAAGACTTGTTCAAGATCATATAATTATATTCAGAAATGGGACTTAAATCCTCATCAGCTAAGTTTAGGAATATCAGTTTGGTAGCTGTGTAGAGAATGACTATTCTAGTAATGGAAAAATTTTACACAAGGAGAACAATTAAAAGATGATTGGTCTATGATTTTGCTGGCATAGGAAACTCAAGAAGGAGGATATTCTGTCTGTGCATACAGACTTGAACCTTTTCGATGTCATGGAATTTACAATAGATGTTCTTTTAGTCCTTGACACATGTAAAGATATTCCCTGCCTGTTATCAGTCCAAAGGATCATGTGCAAACATGGAAACCCTGATTCTGGTCACATAAGACTAAAGGACTGATATTATGTGATAACAAAAATTCTCAAACAGGTTGTGGATTCAAAAAAACTGATGACTCAGTAGTTGTTGAATTGAGACTCAGAAAGATTCCATAATAAGTTCTGATTATAACTCAAAAGAAACATACACCCTTACAGCCCAGCTGAGCTCCCTACCCAACAGGGAACTTAAAGGAAACTTGGTGAAAATTACATAAAAGCAGCCTTAGCACATAAAAAGGCTCCAAGTATAAGGGGTTTCGATGTATCCCTTTATCTCACTTATTTTATACTTATGTGTATCTACCTTTGTACTTTGACCTTGACCTCACTTGTTTGTTCAAAGAGAAAATACAAATCCAATTGGATGGGGGTGTTTTACATACAGGGTTCTTATAGCAAACAGTTTTTCTAAAAGGTAATATTGTCAATTGGTTGATTGTTGATAGGTAACATACTGGTGGGGGCTCAGAAGCAACATGAATATAAACTCTAGCACTTCATGATTATTCTTAAAGATCTGAGACTGCCTAGAATTAAATGTGAATGCATATTAGGAAATGTGTCCAGAGGGTGTCTTGCATCGGCGCTCATAGTCTTGCAGCACTGAAAAGTGATTTATCCATATTCATACAAACCAAGTCAAGGTGAAATGACATCTCCTATAAAAAGCCTCTTCCTTTCCTCTTGAATGTTTAATGTCATTGAGAAGACCTTGAATTATTCCTGTCTATATCTTATTTGTATATAATTTTTTGTAGGTGGTCTTCCCCAGTAGACTAAGAGCTCCTTGAGGGAAGGGATGTGCCTGAGATTACATAGGTGGTAAATAAATATTTCAACCCAAGTTCTTAGATGCTAAATTTAGTCTGTTTGCCAGACTACATACAGTAAATCAGCATTTTATGAGAGGACATATTCCTTTATATATAGGCAGAAATCAAGCTTATTGAATATTTAAACAACCAAACAAATCAGAACATATAACAAAGACCACATCAAACTGTCATAAGGTTACACTTGGTGATTTGGAAAAAGTGAACTAACTTTTGAATCAGAGAACTCGGTTCAAGTTGGATCTCTCAAGCCTACCTAGGTAACCATGGGCAAATCACCTGATCTCTCAGTGACTCTTCTTGCTCTAAATATATTATGTTATACTGATATAGAATTTATAAGTCTTAGAATACTATTTAAGGGTATAGTGTTATTGTTATTAATAATAATTAGTCCATAATCACTGTTAGCTATTAAAATTCAAGAAGGAAATCTTTCATGCTGGAAGATGTTAGGGAATTAAAATTTCCTGGTTTGTGTTCATAAAAATTAGAAAAAATAACTCTAAAGACCATCCATTCAGAGATCAAATTTATACCATAATTGTCAGTTCTGTGCTTTATTTATGGAAAGCAAATTTAAAATATCAAATAAAGCATTTATATTTTAAAATCACTTATGATGTCAAAATAATGCATATGAGACAACTCATCCTTTTTTATCAAGCAAATCTTGAATAAAGGTTTAATAATTCCTGATAAACCTTAATTTTGCTCACATACATTTTAATTCATTAATTTTAAATTAAATTCATTAATTTTGATTCATTATATGTAAAAACTAAAAAGAAAGACAACCACTGATAAATATATGTGACATTAAAATATTTTTATGTAAGAAATATTCCTAAATGCTTATTTGAAAAACTTTAATAAATACGTTAAGTGATTTTTATTGTTTAATTTGTTATAAGTGCTATCTAAGATTAAAAAAAAAACTACTTCATTTTTAAATGACACTCTGGAAGTTAGGGATTTTAACAAACTATTTTTAAAAGGACAAACTATTCGATATTGACTATCTTAGTTGCAGATGATAAGCTAATTCAGTGGGTTTTAAACACTTGGGAAAGCTCTTCTCAGGTTTAGCTTACTCAAACAACAAATTGAGTGTTACAACTTTCACCTCCCACAGACCCAAAATTCACTTCCATTGGTCAAGGGCAAATACCACTGGCTTTGTATCCTCAGTCGCTTCATGCCATTTCAGAGAGACAGAGCCAAAGGTAAGTTTTTGAACTTGCTTTCCTCTTTGGTTAGTGTCTTATTTGTGTGTGTTTTCTTTTTTTCCTTAAGATGACAACATTCTTCATTCTATTTATTTTCAAATACCAGGAAGCTCACTGGTTGATTGATGTAGTTTAATATTATTAGTGGCTTTATGTTTTTCTTGGATATTTCTAAGGCATGACTTTGCATAGAAATATACACATTCATATATATAATGCATGACAACATATTTCATCTTCCAGAAATACCAGATGCCAGTATAAGTAGAGTAGGTTCCAATATATCTTAGAAGAAGCCAGTATCCAGGTTTTTACCATATTCTTTGTAGATATTGACAACTGTGACTGATACCTATTGATTAGAGAATTTCTAAGGAGTGAGGTGGAAGGGAGGGGAAAAAATATAGTGTCAATGGGAATACAAGATGTTTTTATTGTTGTTCTGTTAGGTTTTAGACTTTTTAATTTTTGAAGTACAATGGTATGCTGAGAATTCTTTTACTAAGCTCTATGCATTTTGGAAACTTTGAAAGTTTAAGAAAATGTGAAAACAAATATATCAGACATTTCTTAAGGAATAAGACAATTTACAAATTTCTAATTGAGGTAATTAACAGAAATATTGAAAGAAATAAATTTTACAAATAGCACTAAAAATAAATTTGAGAGGGGAAGGTGATTCTTAGCAGATTTCTAAAGAGTCGTACACAATGCCTTATTGTTGACCCCCTTAGGAAGTGAGCCAAAATCCAAGCCAACCCTGAACTGAATCCATGTGCACTCTTGACAGGAACACAGACCATAAAATATAAAGTGAGAGAAACAAAAATAATTAAGTACTAGCAAGGGGACATTTTCACTAGCTAATAAAACTGCTGCCTGAAATTTACAGATATGTGTATTTCAAGTCAGGAATCAGGTAAAACAATGGTGGGGGCCATGGTGCAATGGCTCCCATTTTAATATGGTAGAACGTATTTGTAAGGAATTTGCAAATGAAATCATGTTGCTCAAATGAGACTTCGTGTTCAAACTTCAAATCCAGTTTGGGAATCAATGTATTCTACTAACACCTCCAGCAAAGGAAAAGGAAACAGATTCTTGATTTATCCAGCAAGAAAAAAAAAAGTTTGTTTGAAGAAAGCATAGGAGGGTTGAAAAATGAGTCCCTTGTACTGCTCCCCATTCCCAGAGGAATTTCATATCCCTCTGCTTAAAACAACTTCATAAAGACCTTCTTTCAAGGCCTTCTGAAGGTCAGTATATCTGTCTGTGCATTCAAACTTGGAAAGAGCATTGACTCATGGATTCCATTTTATGTGTTTGTGTATGTCCATTAACTGCCACAGGCAATGTTTATTTTAAATGGAATTGAGAAAATAATGAATCAAAATGCATATTGTTGAAACCATCTAGAAAGATATTTCTCTGATTGCTTTCTTTTAATAAATGAAATTCAATGTGGAGTATGACATTATACATGGTAAAATTGCCTCTGATCAGTTCTGAATGCTCTGTCCTTGAGAAGTGAAATTAATATTTGCATCACATTGAGGCTCAAGAAATATACATATATACTATATGTATATGTATGTATGTATCTGTCTCTCTGTCTCTAATATATATATATATACATATATATATATGTATATATATATATATATATATATATACACACACACAAATGTGCACACTTATGTAGATATATGTCTTTTGCATTGGAAAGACTAACCTAAACACAGAATTTCAAATACGTAGCTTTTTTCTTAATGATGGTATGTTTTGAAACAGCAGGGTCCTAAAATAGAGAAGGAGATAAGATGGTGATTAGCCAAAAAAAAAATACATTAATAATGATAGTGATACAGTGCTTTTCTTTGTGGAAGGGATTTATTTTTGAAATGTTAGCCCTAATCTCATGTTTTTTCATGGGAACATTGCCAGGTATGACTTTTGGAAACGTATGCTACCTTTTTACTGTGAAATGGAAAAATACAAACCTTGAATTTCTATCAAAGTTCAGATAGAACACTGCACTCCAAAGCCAAAAAGCATAATAGTTTTTCTCTTCACCCTTGATCTGCTTAAGAAACTTTTTCAATCTATTTCCTGAAAATTGGGTCAGTGGAAAGTGTGGTGAATTTGGAATCTAAGTACCTGAGTTGCAATCCTGGATTTATCATTAATTGCCTGCATGACCTTGGACAACTCACTTGACCTCTATGAACTTTAGTTTCTCCATCTGTAAAAGAAGGTCACTTGCATTAAATGACTTCTAAGGTCCCTTCCAGCTTTAAATCTGTGATTTTGTGACATGTTAAATGACGTAAAAGCATAAATTAGAGTTACGCAGTTAAATATCGTAATAAGCCGCCTGTGACAGTCACAGCCTTTAAGTATCTAATTTCCTCATCTGTGAAACAGGTTCAGTTTTACTATCTCTCATAAAAACCTCCAGGTTTTTTAGATGTTGGAAGCTTAACTATAGATGGCGAACTTTCTACGGTTGTGCTATGTACCATGAATGGAGTGCTAAGGTTGAAATTAGGATAACCTAAGTTCAAATACTCCCTCTGACTCTTAATAGTCATTTGTCACTTATTTTCTACTTCGTAAAATGAGGGGATTATGTTCAAGGAACTTAAGATACCTTGAAGACTCTAAAACTAGGATCCCTTGGTCCTAATTTTTCTTGGGGGGTGGGAAGACAGAGTAAAGTGACTTGCCCAGAGTCACACAGCTAGTAAGTGTCTGAGGCTGGATTTGAACTCAGATCCTCCTGACTCTAGGGCGAATGCTCTATCCACTCTAGTCATAAGTTATTTAAGCTTTGTGTATCTGTTTCCTTATCTGTAAAGTGAGTACTTTAGACTCAGTGGCCTCTTCTAGCTTTAAAGCTAGGCTTTTCTGATACTGAGTCCCTTAAACTCTCTTTGCCTCAGTTTTCTCCTAGGTAAAATGAGAAAATGGATTTGTTGACCTCTAAGATTTCTTCCAGCTAGTATCCTGTGATGCAGAGCTCAGGGGGGCGGATAGCTTGTTTGTTGAAAGAAATAACTGAAATGCACACACACACACACACACACACACACACACACACACACAGACAAACCAAGATGGATCAGAGTGATGTGCTCATTTTAATATATGGAAATTCAATTCAATAAATATTAATTTGTATGCAAACATATTTATGCAATTAAAGCCTTATTTTCAGTTTTAAAATAATGAAAAAAATAAAATGGTACAAATGTGCCTAGATATCAGTTCATATGGAAAAGACCAAAGATTTTAGTGGAATGTAATCAATGTTAAAAGGTTAAATGGACCGCAGAGACTTTCCCGTTGTGCACAGTGTTTAAAGAAAGGGAGCTGAATGTCTCTTTATATTTTAGGGTTTTCAGATCATTTCTGGAGTATTGTTCTAGGCGATACATTTTAAGAAGGACAATATTCTGAAAAAGGAAGACCAGGAGAGTGAGATGATTTGAAACTATATCCCATAAGGATCAGTCACCTTTGTAGGAAGTTTAATGTAGTGGATAGAGTCTTGGGTTTAGAGGGGAGGGAGATCTGAGTTCAAATTCTGACTCAGATACTAGGTGTATGACCCTGGGCAAGTCACTTTGTTTCACCTGTAAAAATAGGGGTAATAACAATACCTACCTCTCAGGGTTGTTGTGAATGTCACATGAGATAGCATATGTAGCAGTTTACAAAAATGTTAACTATGAACTGGCAATTGAAGAAATTAGGGGTGGTTTGAAAGAACTTCCTAACAATGAAAGCTCTCTCACCTCCTAAAAAATTAGCTGCCTTAGGAACCATTGAGGTCCACATAATTGTAAGTGATTGAGCTGAAGCTAAATGGTTTTTGATTACATAAATGACATTCCATTTCCCACTCCAACGACTTTCAAGCATTATTTCCATTCCTTGGATGCTCTCTTTCTTCATTTCTTCCTCTTAGGAGTTCTAGCTGACTTCAGTCCTCAACTCAACTGCCCCCTTATACATGAAGACTTTCTAGTATTGCCCCCATCAAAATTTTTTTTCATTTATAATATCTTTGCATTGATTATCCTCCATGCCTGGAATGCACTCCCTCCTTACCTCGAGCTCATAGCATCTCTCCCTAGGGTGCAGACTACTGTCTATAAAGAGATTTTTCCTCATCCCCTAACTGCTGGTACCCTTGCTCCCTAATCAAATTGTATTTAATTACCTTGGGAATATACCCTATATATTTATTCTGTATTTCTCTACATACACACAGGACGTCTGCTCAGATTTTAAAGCAAGGGCTATTTCATTTTGGTCTTTCTACCATCAGTGCCTAGCAAAATGCCTGGCACAAAATAGGTACTTACTTAATAATTATCCATTGATGATTGCTTACTTTGTTGATATATTTATCTGTTTAGTGTTAGATCTCTCTATTCTCTCTCCCATCCCTACACACACACACACACACACACACACACACACACACACACACATTCCCAGAGAGTAGCATGTATTTTTTAATTTTGTATCTTCAGCTTCTATCACAATATCTGGTGCATAAAAGGTAGAGTATCAGAAACAAGCTAGCATTCCTAAGATGAGAAATCACAACATCTCATTGATTTGCACAATCCTGAAATTGCTAAACAGATCAATTCTATCATCATTGAAGCAGGTATAGAAGGTGAAGTCACCATCGCAGATGCCTAATCAATCATCTCTTTCAATAAATTGATTAAAGCTATAAAACATTGCAAGATTTGTAAAATACTTTAGAAATATTACCTCACTTTCTCTTTAAATTTTTTTTATCATTTTATCTTCACAAAACTCCTGGATGTTAGGTGTTATTTTCATTTTATTGTTGTTGGTGGTGGAGATGGTCAATGCTTTCATTCAGGTCCACCTCTTTGTGACTCCATTTGCAATATTCTTGATAGAGATGCAGGAGTGTTTTGTCATTTTCTTCTCCAGCTCATTTGACAGATGAGAAAACTGAGGCAAAAAGGGTTAAGCGACATGCCAGGGTCACACGGCTAAGTGTGTGTGTGTGTGTGTGTGTGTGTGTGTGTGTGTGTGTCTGAGGCTGATTTGAACTCAGAAAGATGAGTCTTCCTGACTCCAGGCTCAGCACTCTATCCACTGTACCACCTAGCTACCCCATTTTTCAGATAAGTAAATTGAAGCCATCAGAGATTAAATGACTTGTCCAGGATCACATAGCAAGTAAGTGTCTGACACTAGATTTGAACTCAGGTCTTCCTGTATCTAGATGGATTGTTTGATATCCACTTTGCCATTCATGCTAGATATTTAATCAATGCTAGTCAAATGGAACGAATTCATGCTTCATCTAGGTATCAGATGATATGACTTCAAAAGGACCATCTTCAACATTTATGATTCTATGTGTCTTACTGGGTCCAAACATCTGGTAGCAAAGATACTCTGAAAAAATATTATCATATGATTCCTATTCAATCCAATTCAATAAACATTTATTAAGGAATTACTACATGGAAGGAACTTGCTCCCAAGAATACAAAAACAAAGCAGTCCCTGACCTGCATGAGTTTATATTCTGTTAGGGGATACAATAAGCAAACAAACAAATGAAAGAATGAATGTATAAATAAAGCAAATGACTGAGTGGACAAATAAATAAAGAGATAAGTAAATGAAAGAATGAATGCAGAAATGAAATAAATAAATAGATGAATGAGTGAGCAAATGAATAAATAAATAAGTACTTAGATAAATAAATGACTGAATGGACAAGTAAATTAAAATATGGAACATTCTGAAAGAAGAAAATACAATGACTGGAGAAATCAGAAAAAGCTTCCTGCAAAAGGTTACACCTGAGCTGAACTTTGAAAGAAGCTAAGCATTGTAAGAAGTAAAATTGAAAGAGTTTATTCTGGGAATGGGGGCACAGTCTGTACAAAGGCATGCAGGTGAGAAATTGTCCCACCAACGATGCTATTTTTGCTGTTAATGACCTGTGAATAAAAATGCTACCAGCTTAGGACATTTCTTCACTTGGCATTCATATTTTGTAAACCAGGAATTTCACAACTTATTTTCAAGTATGTATTCATTCATGTCATTCATATTTTTAAAAAATACTTTACCCAGGGTTGAAGAATGAAAACTTTAGCAAGAATTTTCCTGGGACTCTTTGTCTTTGATGCTGCCTTGGCTGCTCCTACTCTAGAGTCCATAAACTTTGACTCTGAAACTTACGATGTGGCATTGGACGACCTGGATAATTTCTACAACTATGAAAACCTACGTATTGATCATTCTGAGGTAATGGACCATTCCCCCACTATAGAATCTTTTAAGGCATTTCTGGGTAGGAAATGAATTGGCTCAGAGGAGTTTATCTAAATTTTTGAATTAACCATGATTATAGATATTCTCTTCATAATAGGATCATTTGGATTTACCATGTTCTCTTTGTATTGGAATAATCTGATAGTTTTATCTCTGTCGCTTCTTCCTACAGTTGTATATTATTCACACTTTCAAGGGAAAATTAGGGCAATTTTCTTTGAATAATAAATTTTGAGCTTGAAGGGACTTCAGCTAGGGGAGGCTGGTAGATATTTAACAACCAGGTGTCAAAAAAAGGTAACATATCTTTAATTTGATCCTGAATTATTAATATTTTCCCCATCATTTTCCTAATTACAGAATATCAAGAAAACAATGAATTAAGCCATGATTTCTAGCATTAGCTGATTTCTAGGGTGTAAATATCCATATTATATATTTAATCATTGTCTGTCCTGAGTTAACTCTAACTAGCTCCAGATCATCCCTAAGTCTCAAAGTTCATCTAACTCAACTGCATCATTTTAGGGAAATAGAGACCCACAGAGAAGGAGTACCTCGGCTAGAGTCACACAGGTAAAAGTCATTTAGTTTCTCATTCCCCCAAATTTTCCTCGTTAGGTAGGTGAATGCCATCTGCATTCTTACCTCTGCATTTTTACTTAAACCACTAAATTCTATTTCTAGTTGAAATAAAGATTGTCTGAAGTTTTCAGGGACAAGTAACATGAGTAGAGGAGAGAGAATGTATGTGGAACCAAATGAGAGAAGAGAAAAAAAAATGAAAGGTGGAAGATGTGACATAAAGAGACATTAGAGAAAAAGCAGATGCCAGAGACAATATTGGTGGTTTAATGCACTAGAAACTATCTTAAAGAATTAATGTGCTCTGATATACTATAATTTAGACAGCAAGGCCATTAGAGACTATTATATGATGCAAATAGAGCCATTTAATAATGAGACTGGATGTTTTTTAAATAGCCAAAAGACAATAATTTCTCTGACTCCATTTACTCAGATAGGAGGATATATAACTCACACATAGTTTTCATAAAAGTAAATTAAATGGAATTGCAAAACTAAATAATAATCCTCTTCTTTTTTTGTAGTTGTTCAGTAATTTTCAGTTGTGTCTGATTTTTTGCCATCCCCATTTGAGGTTTTCTTGCCAGAGATACTGGAGTGATTTTGCAATTTCCTTCTCCAGTTCATTTTACAGATGAAGAAAACTGAGGCAAACAGGATTAAGTAATTTGACCAGAGTCACACAGCTAGTAAGTGTCTGAGACCAGATTTAAACTCAGGAAGAGGAGTCTTCCTAACTCCAGGCTCAACACTGTATGCACTACGGCACCCTAGAAGCCCTGAAATCCTCTTCTTAGAGCAAAGTATATAAAACCACTCTCCTTGAGCAAAAATGCAAAGTTCTGTGTCCGTAATTATATTAAGCGGAATTTTGTGACAGGCCATCACCTATACGCTAATTTGGGGACTCATATTTATGTTCATCAAGGAGCTTGCAGAGTAGTGTGGTGCAATGGATGGAGAGTCTTCAGAGTGTAACTGGTTTCTGACCCTGGACAAGTCACAATTCCTGCATTGCGCATCAATTTCCTAAGTGCCTACTTTTGCAATAATACAGGCATGAGGTAATGAATGCCTGCACTAGGTGGCAGTGCTAGAGGAGAGAAGGGGGCATATTTAAAAGCTGTTATAAAGACAGATTCCATAGTACAACAGATTGGATAGGGGGTGAAATTGAGTGGAGTCAAAAATGCAAGCCTGGATTCCTGGGAGGATGATGGTGCCCTTGGCAGTAATAAAAATATTAGGAAGGGGGAAGTCTTGAGGATGGGGAAGATAATGAGTTTATCTTCAGATCTGTTGATTTTATGGGACATGAAGTTCATCCTCCTACCAATGCTGTTAAGAGAATTAAAGTCAAAGGAGAAAATTAGGAACATAAAGTAATTGAGATATTGTGATTAATTATAAGTTCCATATCTGCTTAGCCAAAACATTCTGCTCACCAAATAAGTATACCAAGGATGCTTGCTTAGCATGGTACCCACCATGAAGCTCTTTCCATGTGCCATTCAGGAAGCAAGTGTGGAAGGCATGGTTAAAGTTAATGTGGGAAGAGTAGTTTGGCCAATATCTTGCCACTCTTCTGCCTTGGACAAACCATATCCCTTCTCTAGGCTTTATCTTTAAAATGAGGAAGTTGGTATATGTGATCCCTAAGATTCCATCTGTCTTTTTAACATTCTAGTACATTTGTCATTATATGCAAAAATAATGAAAAGCAAACAATATTCTTAAAAGCATAAATTGGAAATCCATTAAAAGCTAAAATTAAGCCATTTGCAGTCTTAATATCCACGAAATTACCTATTCCTTTTTAAAAATAAAATCACCTGTTTATTTAACCTTTCATATAGGTATTGTAAAATTAATAATATGCTACTTCTGACTCCTAATTTTGAAGAGCTAACCTAGGAATAAAATGGTGTTCCAAAAGACTTAATTTCTAAGGATTGAATTTAAATCACCAGTGGATATGATATTTGGGGGAAAGGAATTCCTCAAATCACAACGCATAAAGGACCTTAATTAGTGCTACTATTTAAAATCTAGTACTGCATTATTGAAAAAGCAAAGAAAGGTCAGTTAAGTGGTGCAGTTGATAGAGCACCAGACCTGGAATTCAAATCTGACCTAAGACATTTTATACTTACTAGCTGTGTGACCCTAAGCAAGTCACTTAACCCTGATTGCCTCACCAATAATAATAATATTAATAAGCAATAATATATAATAATAATATAATAAATAAATAAACAATAAACACATGAAAAGCACATGCTCTGGAGCTACTATGCTGACTCCCTTTTTGATTGATTCCCAAATTTAAGGTTATCCCTTCTCAAGGTTCTAGGGGATCCTGAAGGATTGGGAGGGAGGGAGTGGTTTTCTAATACCACAGTTCATGAGACCCAACTGATCTCATTCCACCCAACCCACTCTTCCGTTTTTCAGTTGACATCAGTCAATCAGACTTTTAGAATAGGCTATCTCTAAGGTGATTGGGAAGGGCAACAAGTACAAAACAGTTTCCCCAAATTCTGGAACATAATCTCCTTCAGTATATATGGAGCTCATGGCAAAATGTGTTCAAGATTAGAATAACATGTAGCAAAGGGTTAACTCACGGCTCTTGATGGCCAGAAAGCCATTTACTGTCTTCAAGGGACACTATGGAGATCTTCTTAGGTATGATGCAGCTTTCTTCTGGGCCACATGGGAAGTCCTGAAGCTGCCTCTTCTCATCGTCTCTATTTTGTTTTTGGTGACCAATGGACGCACCTGTTCCTGGGATAGTGTTAGCCTGCTCATGAGAAGGCCAAATCCTCTGACCCTATGAAGCTCACAAGGTTGTCATCTGGTCAAGGGGCGGGGAGAAAACAAAGCCTCTTCTTAGTGATTCCCTTTCAGAGACTTTTCTCTCCCCTTGGGTTACAGACTCTAGAGTAATAACTGGTTCTGATCATGTTAAAGTTTTATAAAGGACATAGAATATATGACATGGAATCCTTTAGTTTAATGCCTTTGACTGATTGAAATTTTCAATAGAAATTATCAGGACTACAGAATCTTCTTAGTTAATTTAACGAGATGATCCATTGACTCAGTCAATGTTGACCCTAATGCTTCTGATATGCTCAAGCTTGCATTTGGAATTCTGGCAAATTTGACATTCATATTTCATAAAATACATTGGTGACAATTCATCATATGTGTTTCTCTTCTCGTGTTGCTTAATTTTCACTCCTGTTAGGAGTACCCGACAATGGCATTTTAAAAAAATGATAGATCACATTTCCATCACACTTTCTGATTTACATGTGCCTTTTCCTACAATGATCCTTTTAGGTTGGGAGTATATCATTCCCATTTTTGAGATGAAGACACTGTGTTGCAGAGAAATTGTGAGGCTTGTCCACAGCTAATAAGTGGCAAAATGTGAGTTCACATTTTACGTGAACCAGCACATAAGCATATGTTTTAAATATATTATACAAGGCACCATTTCTGGGGAAATAATCCCAATTCATAGTCCAGCTGGTTGAGATATTATTTTCAAGATGAAGAATAAACTCCCACTATGTCTACTCATTAAAGAGAGAAAAACATTCAGTCAGGAGAGGAAGAATTGCGCAGATGGTATTTAATTATGTGTTTCTACCTAATTTCTTTTACATGTTATTTTTCCTTAAAATTTTAACTCTTTTGTATTCTTTATTAAAAAAAAAACAAGTTTATCCTCTTTAAGAAAAAAATCTAAAATAGAATAAAAATATTTTGTAGAATGTTACCATGTTAAAGGTGAATGCTGATAGTGATACAGAGTACTTTACAAGGTGATTCACACACACACACACACACACACACACAATTATGTCATTTGGGCCTCATAACAAATCTGTGAAATGTACCATTATTGCCTATCTTATAGATGAGGAAAATAAGACAGATGAAAATTGAGTGACTTACCCAGGGTCATATATCAAATAAATGTCTGAGGCAGGAGATGAACTCAGGTGTCCCTGACTCTAGGTATAACACTATGTAGTATACTACAGAATCTAGCGGAAATTTGTTTAAATATTCAATTGGTCGATCAGCCAGTATGCACTTATAAAATGTCTCCTATGTGCCAGACATTGTGCTAGGTGGTGGGGATGCAAAAATATAAATATAACAGTCCCCACCCTTGAGGAGCTTGCTTTCTATCACAAGACAACATACACTTTGAATTAATAATGACTAATAGCATAAAACACTTTAAAGTTTGCCAAACATTTTATGTAAGTTTTTTATCATTTAATCCTGACAAAAACCCAGGGAGGTAAATATTGTTACGATTCCCATTTTACAGATAAGAAAGCAGGTATAGCGAAATTAAGTTACTTGCCTAGGGTCACTATCTGAGGCAGGATATGAACTCAGGTCTCCCTTGAATCCAAATCCTTTGATTTATGCACTATGCCACCAAGATTTACCAATAGGTTACCTAATTTCATATAAAATTGAATAAATAGCCATTCATGATAATTATCTTTTTAATGTGTTTTCTCCTTGGCATCACCCAAATTTATTATTACTTCCCTCCTCCCCTCACCCTGCTTTATCCTCATAAGAGATCACATAACTTGATGCAGAAACTTCCCATGTCTGTTTTCTTCCCCATCAGAATATGTTTTTGAAAGCAGGGAAGGTATTGATTTTCTCATAGATCACCAGAGTGCTTTGCACAGAGTAAGCACTGGATAAATGCTTTTTCAATCACTTACAGATTCATATCACCATGCAGTCTTTAAAGTATCCCTTTCTACACTTTTCTGACAACTTGGTAAGAAAGATAATGTTGTTCTCCTATTTTCCCATGTGAGGAAAGAAATGAGTGACTTGACCACAGCTAACAAATAGCATGATTTAATTTAAGCCGCCTACTGTGTGCCAGGAGCTTTACTTGGTGAGAAAGGAAAAAAGAGAGAAAGGAGGAAAGAAAGAAAGAAAAGAGGAAGGAAAGAAAGAAGGAAAGAAAGAAAAAGAGAAGTTTACATTCTACTGGGACTTTGCAAAATGAACAGACTCACAGCCCAAGGAAAATTGAGGACACGGCTAGTAAACGTGGGAGCCAGAGGAAGAACTGTCTTTTTACTCCAACTCCATTTTCTCTTTTCACTATCCCATGCCTGTCCCTTGAGACAATTAATTAAAATCACAGTTTCCGTAATTGGCATAATAAGCAAGAACTCATTTTTGACTGCCTGCTGCTCTTGGAGATGGTCAGATAAGCAAGGTAAGATAATCCTAGGATATCGTGACTTGAATAGACATTGAACACCCCTTTGTCTGGATCCAGAGAAGTTCTTACAGACTTTGCCAAATGCATTTTTTTTAACTTCAACTGTTTCCAAGACAAACCAGAAAATGAGATCCAGCTTGCATTGCCATGTGACTGTGTCCACATTCCTTTAGATAACTAATCGGAATCACTTAACGTGCAGATGAGGACAGAGGCTAGGGTTCAGTAGGATTTCATTCTCCTAAATGGCTTAATGCCGATAGGTTTAACTTAAACAAAAACATGAACAAAACACAAACACATTCGGAGCACTGGAATAATGGATAGAGAGCCAGTCTTGGACACGGTGAGACCTACGTTCCAGACTGATCTCTGACATATACCATCTGTCTGACCCCAGGGAGTCACTTTGTTTTTCAGTGCTCTAGGCAACACACTGAGACTGTGAGTTGCTCCAGGCAATACTCTGAGACAGTAAGTTGCAGAGTGGGTGCCAACCTGCAATGGTAGAGGGAGCTTCCTCCTCCAGGAATGCCCAATTATGTAATGATAAGACAGGTCAAAGTCCCTATCCCTCCATCCCTACCTTCAGCATGCCAGGAAGAGCAGCAGCTTTAGGCCAACAGCTTTCGACTTTAATTTACAACCAGCACCAGACTGCAACTTAAAACATTAAAAAGATTCTGACTCCTGGAGTTGAGTTCAAATCCTGACTCTACCATTTATTCTCTGTGTGACTTTGGGTTAGTTCCTTCCTCTGAAAAATGAGGGGAATTAAACTGGATAATTCCCAAGGTCCCTTTTTAAGCACTAAAATTCTGATCTATTATATTGAAAAATAAATTAAAGGTGTACTACCAAGGAGGCAGTGTGGGAGAGGGAAAAGAGAAGTGATGATGAAGTCAGAGCTCCTAGTTTCAAATCTTAACTCTGAAGCCTACTGTTCATGTGACCTTAGGTGAGTCATTTACCTCTCTGGGTCTCAGTTTCTTTATCTGTAAAATGGAGGTAGTAATAATAACAGTGCTTACCTTCCAAGGTTGTTGTAAGGCTGCATAATGTGAAGCACTTTCCCAGTTTAAAAGTGTTATAGAAATGCTGGCTGTTATTATAGAGATGTCCCTCTACAAATGCAGATCAACACCTTGCTACAGCTAATGGTGTCAGATAGTTGCCCCTGGACAGTCAGAAGTTACATGACTTGCTTAGGGTCACTTAGCCAGTACATATCAGAGTCACAGCTTGAATTCAGGCCTTTCTGACTTGAGGCAAACTTTCTACCTCCATTATGTTCTTCTGGATCTCTTTATCATATATCTATCTACCTATTTATTTGTCTAGCTATCTATTCATCCATCCATCCATCCATCTATCTACTTTATCTGTCCATTCAACAAACCATCTATCTAATTTATATATGCATATATGTGAATATATCTGTGTGTATGGAAATATGCATATATTTAACACTATCAGTCCAGTTATCTAAAGTTACTGCAGAAATATGTACATAAATACATGTTCTGTGTATATTATAATGTAGACATAAAATGTGTGTATATATCCATCCTAACCCTCTTTCTTCCAAGGTTATTTTTATTTTCATTACTTTAATAACATTATTTATATATAAAAATCTAGGACTTTGTAATTTATCTCATAAATTTACTTTGTGGTCAGATATAGCTCATTTCACCTCATCTTCACCTCATTTTACCAACTTTAACTTCACACACACACACACACACACAAACACACAGAAATAGTGTGATGGATTATGCAGTTGCTCTTGAGTTGCATCAGTTGTGTCTTTTTGTGACTCCATTTAGGGTTTTCATCGCAAAGATACTGAAGTGGTTTGCCATTTCCTTCTCCAGTTTATTGTACAGGTGAGGAAGCTGAGGCAAACAGTGACTTGCCCAGAGTCACACCGCTAGTTAGTGTCTTAGGCCTTTTTGAACTCAGGTCTTCCTGATTCCAAACCAAGTGCTCTATTCACTGTACTACCTAGTTGTAACCCCACCCCCCATTTTTATGAGTAATTTTTAAAAGCAACTACCAAATAATGAACTCTAATAGGGTCACCCCTTCACCTTTCTGGAAAAAAAATAAGGAATTTCACAGAATCACAGGATCAGAATAACAGTTTTCGAGAATTCAAAGGGCCCTAAGTTCAAAGGGCCATCTAAATTAACCCATCCATGAAAAGAACTCAGAAAAGGAAAGGAGAGTGGGAGAGATGGAGAGAAAGAGAGAGGAAAGAAGGAAGGAAGGAAGGAAGGAAGGAAGGAAGGAAGGAAGGAAGGAAGGAAGGAAGGAAGGAAGGAAGGAAGGAAGGAATGGAAGGAAGGAAGGAAGGAAGGAAGGAAGGAAGGAAGGAAGGAAGGAAGGAAGGAAGGAAGGAAGGAAGGAAGGATTCATTAAGTAAGCTTACTTTGCGCAGAGCACTATCCTAGTATCTGGGAATGTGTGTGTATATATATATATATATCACATATATAGAAATGCAATATTTAAATGGAAATATAGACATAGAAAGATAAGATGGTCCCTGCCTCAAAGAGTTCATATTCCAATGGGGGAGAAAACATATATGGGAATTGTGAATTCAAATGACATCTACAGAAATGAAGGTGAAGATCTCTTTAACATCCATTTCATAGGATTATTGCAACTGTCAATGGAGGCACTTTGTAAATCTTAAATTAATAATATAGGTGATTTATTGTGCCGATCTCTAGGGACTACAAGCTTAAGTTTAGTGTATTTGGATTCTAGCAAGTGAATCATTCCACTAGCAGTGCCAAAGAAAATCTTTGTTGTGAGAGCAACGAGGGTTATGGAAAAAGATTCACAGCAACACCAGGGAATTTTACGGGTCTACCCTATGCCATCAGTGTGCAGCAGCAACTATAACGCATACATATGTGTGTATGCATATGCATATATATGTGTGTATATATAGTATATTATATACACATATATGTCTGTCTCTATAGCCCTATATGCAATTTAAATCAATGATGATGCCCTAATAGACCATCTGGTTTGAGAAAATAAAGTCAACCAAGATCATAATATGATCCTTCATGCTTAGGAAACCCTATATGGTGATATTGAATACCATTCCAAAATTCCTTGTCGGGGCTGATAAACAATGTTGATTGACATTGTTCTATCTGAACTGTATGATAAACTCTGTGGGAGCCAAAAAGTTGAAGCCATGTTTTCTCTAAAGCTTGAGGGCATGGTTTTAAGTAGAGCCCCCAGTAAGCTGAGAAGTAACTCAATCGGAACATTTATCGGATAATTTTAAATGGAATGTTGCCACCCTGAGACAATAATAATAAGTGAAAGAGAAAAAAAATAACCAAAAGGATATGGGAAAAATATTGAGGTTCCCCAAAAAATGAGACTAAAGAGGAACAGACTTGCATACAGTCCTGAATTCATCTAATCATATGTCTTTCCTAGAGAATTCACTTTCAAGTTATAACCTTATCAAAGGAATAAAGGTAGAAAAATTCAGATTTACTATTTTTAAAGTGATAATGAATTTGTGCTTTCAAATTTCAGCAGCTACAAAAAAGCAAGTTAACATATTTTGAATTCTAGATAATTTAGTTTTTTCTTGTTTACTCTTCTATAGCTCAGAAACAAATCTATAAAATTAGTTTTAACACTATAATTCTTTTTTTAAAAAAATCTCTATCTCTATATCTCTGACTCTGTCTATTCCAGTGTTTCTCTGCATTTCTCTGCCTGTCTCATTCTTAACCTGATATCTGTGAATTTGTTTTTTAATTGATAATTTAATTTCAATATAATTGGTTTCCTTTTTAGTCCTATATATTTTCTTACATATTTAAAAATATGACTATAAGAAGGGATGTATAGATTTTACCAGTCTCCTGTCTCTGTCTCTGTCTCTGTCTCTCTGTCTCTGTCCTGTCTGTCTCTCTGTCTCTGACTCTCTCTGCCTCAGTCTCTTTGTTTTTATTTCTGTCTCTTACTAGCTGTGGCAAGAAGGAAATAGCAAACTGTTCCAATATCTTTGCCAAGAAAACTCCTGAACAAGAACAATGTAGAAATCATCTATCTGGCTCCTCTATTATTTAATCTATCTATCCAATTACGGGTCATCTGTTTATTGTATGCACTGTCTAGCGATCATTTATCTGTATGTGTAGATATTACCTCTCTATCTTCTCTATCATTTATCTATCTATTCACCTAGCATTTTTGTCTATTTAGGCACATATCAGTCTCTCTCTCTCTCTCTCTCTCTCTCTCTCTCTCTCTCTCTCTCTCTCTCTCTCTCTCTCTCTCTCTCTCTCTCTGTCTCTCTCTTGTCTGTCTGTGTCTGTCTGTGTCTGTCTATCTGTCTGTCTCTCTCTCTCTCTTTCTCTCTCTCCATTCATCAATCTGTCTTTCTTTTGAAGAAGCAGCTACCTTCCATCTATCTGTATCTTTTCCTTTTGTCAAGGACTGTTGCTCTCTTCTAAGAAAGGAAGGGGCGATGAAGTGTGTAACACAGTGAGATGAATGTAGTCAGCGGGGATAATAGAACCACGAAGAAAGGGATGAATAAACGTGGACCAAACTCCAGACTCCTGGAGTTATAAGCTTCTAATGGTCTACATGAAATCAATCCCTCACTGACAGGGAGAGCTCTGGACCATCAACCTAGACATTCATGAGCTTCCATTGTGGGATGATGAACTTGTTCCAGCTAAGGAGCACACTAGTTTAGAAGTCATTTTTTTTTAACAGTTTCCTGTTCATACCATTTTGAGATCAATGATGCCTGGATATGAATGAGCTGTGCATACCTTTCATCAATTAGGTTTTTGAATCTCCTCTTATTCCTAAGATATTCTTGCTATCATTATCTTAATTTGGCTAATTCTATTTTATTGAGGAGAGAGATGGATGAGAGAAGGCAGAGAGAAATAAAAACAGAGAGGTACTATATTATTTTCTATACTTTATATATATGTATATATAATATACATACAATATATATACATGTATATATAATATACATACAATATATATACATGTATATATAATATACATACAATATATATATACATATATATATTATTGAAACCTATATCATCAGTATCTAGATATATATCTAAGAGGCAACATGGTTGAGAAGCTAGACTTGTAATCAGGAATACAAGTTATAGGGCAGGTGCCAACCTTCACTGGTGGGGTTTAACTTAGTTTACTCTTCACTGAGAAGATTGTGGTCAACTGAGATGAACTTTCTCAAAATCCATTAATCTTCCATATTTTTCAGCATCCTCACCCATTTTCTCCTCCTTCCCTTCTAATTCTGAGGAAGTGTCATCCATGTTCTTTGCTGCTTGGACCTTCAGTATCATCCCCTCTCACCTTTTGCAGGAACTGGCATCAACAATATGCCTCATGTTTCTCTGCCTCCCCATCATTCCATAAACATGCTCTACTATCTCATAGCTTGGAAAATAAAAATCTGTCTTCTTTTTGCTCCCATTTTGCAGCCCTCTCTCCTCCAAGTCATGGTCAAACATCTGGAAAATGTTGCTTACACTTGGTACTTTGACTTCCTTTCCAATCTATCAGTCACCACTCTCTTGACATCTGGCTTCCATCTCTACCACTCAGCTGAAACTGTTCTCTTGAAAGCTACCAGTTACCTTTTGATCACTAAATCTGATGGCTCACTTCTCGGCTCTTGAACCCCATTAACCTCTATGCCACACTGGATGTTATGTCTCTCCCTAGTCCTGAATATTTTCTTCTCTCTTAAGTTCACAGTACTTACATAATCTGGTCTTCTTCTATTTCTCCCCCTTGAAAAATTTTGTCTCTTTCAGTTTTTGAATCCTGTAAGTGAGCATTCCCAAAGCTCTATCCTGAGTTCTCTTATCTGTTAAGACTCCCTTCCTTGGTAACATCGCTTACTTCCATTGTGTTTCTTAATCTATATCTTCAGTTTTAACCTTTCCTGTTTCCTCCAACTACCTACAGAATTTTTATAGCTGTTCCTTCCCTGGATCTATTGAATGTAACATATTCAAAGCATAGATAATTATTTTGTTCTTTTCAAATCAGCTCCTGATTCTGACTTCCAGTTTCTCTCAGTGGTATCATTAATTGCTTATTTTCTCATATTCAAAACCACAGGGTTTTCTTTGACTCTTTCCCTCATATTTCATCTCAAATCAGTTATCAAATTATACCCTGCTTGCCACATTATTATGTCTCATACAGTCCACTGCTCTCTGTTCTCATTTCTATCACCCTATTACATGCCTTCATTGTATCAATTGCCTTGGCTATGGTCGTAGCTTCCCAATCATGACTTTTCATTTTCAGTCATGTCTAACTCTTCATTATGCCATTTGGGGTTTTCTTGGCAAAGATACTAGAGTGGTTTTCTATTTCCTTTGGCTTGTTTTGCAGATGAAGAAATTGGGGCAAAAAATTTTAATGATTTACCTAAGGTCATAAAGCTAGTAAGTGTCTGAGGCTCGATTTGAACTCAGAAAGAACTCCCCATTCTGAGCTCCACACTCTGTACCTTCTTACTGCCCCTAGATCTTTACATATCTTTTTTTTTTCCACTCTTTAGTATATTCTATCCTTCTCAGCTAGATTTATCATTTTTATATTTAGATCTAATCCTATCTCTCTCTTTTTTTAATACCCGCTACTATAACGTAGTGCTTGCTAAACAAAGCTCAAATCACTTAGCCAGGCATTCAAGGCTCACTAAAATTGATTGGTACTCTATCTTTTCATCTTTACTTTCAACTTAGATATTCCATTTCTCTACATTCCATTTACTAGACTACTTGACATTCTCCATTCATATCTTCTATGCACTATATCTTCTATTTCCCACATATATACGTTTGCTTATTGTTTCTAATGCCTATCAGTACATGAATAAACATATGGTAGCTCTCATTGAATTCTGGGACTAACTTAGTTGTATTTCCAAGCTTACCACCATGTTTGTATCTCATCCTGAGATGAACTTGCTCTAGGAATGGAGATAATAAGATGGGTAAATAGGAAAACTCTGACAAGTGAGGAAAAGCTACCTGTTCCTTTGCAGTTAGGACAAAAATCAGGGCATTCATCGCAACATAGAATAATTAAAAGAACATGGATTTGAAATAAGACAACCTGCATTGAATTCCAGGTCTGATACTGTCTGTGTGACCATGGATAAGTTGCCTACCCATTTTGAGTCTCAATTTCTTCATCTGTAAGATGGAAACAAGCACACTTTCACTACCTACTACACTGCAATGGTGTGCCATTCACCTGTCAAAGTGATGTATGAAGGTGGTCTGTTATTAGTGTGAGCTACAAAGTGTTCTAACATGGCCTTACAGATTTGATTCTGACCATCTTCAGTGTATCATCTAGTAACAAGTGTCCTGTTTGCCATGGTCTAGTTAATCCTCTCCAGAAAAGGCATCAGTTTTTTTTCTGATGCTGAGCATGTGCAGAAGTAGTAATACTGTTCAACGTGGTGCTTCTCCTTTGTCTACTCCATAGAATTAAGGAGAAAAACAACCCACACTAATCACAAAGTGAGTGTTTAGAAGCCACATCCATTTCCCAAATATGCATTTTATAAAGTGCATGTACATATTAATTCCATGAATTACTGCATTTAATGTTATTTACTGGTGCTATAATAGTCTCACTGCAATCAGAGAACTCAAACTGTATTTGAGTCATCTAATCAAGGATGCAAATATGACACATATTTGGATACTCTCTGATGTGTAACTTGTCTTCTCAGAGGAACTAAAATGACAACAAGAAAACAAGATCTGAATGAGCCCCCTCTTTCTAAAATAAATAAACATGCAAATATATAGCTAAATAAGTAAATGTCTGAATAAATGGATAAACAAATGAGAGGATAGATAGATGGACAGATAGGTAGGTAGATAGATAGATAGATAGATAGATAGATAGATAGATAGATAGATAGATAGATAGATAGATGGGTAGGTAAATATAGATAGATGCAAAAACGGATACGTAGATGGATGGATGGATGGATAGATAGATGGACTGATAACTACAGATAGATGGTTAAACATAAATAGAATGATAGAGACAGATAGATGTAGATATGTAGATAGAAAGATGGATAGAAAGATGGATTTATAGATAGATAGATGTATGATAGATAAAGATAGGTAGATAGAGGGATAGAAATAGGTAGGTAGAATGGATAGAGATAGGTAGATACAATATGAATAGAGAGATGGATGGATAGATAGATGTATGGTTAAATAGATATAGAGAGGTAGACAGATGAATATAGATAGATGAATGGATGGATAGATAGATATACATAGGTAGATAGATGGATAGAGAGAGAGATATATGGATGGGTAAATGGATGAATAGATAAATGTAGATAGATTGATAGGCAGAGACAGATAGAAGGATAGATAAAAATAGATAGATGGATAGATAGATAGATGAATTAATGAATGGAGAAAGAACTATAAGATAATTAGGAAGTAGATGTCCTCAGGTGTATGCCACATGAATATTAGTTGAAGGCACTGAAAATGTTCAACTCAGAGAAGAGAAAAATTCATAAGTGAGACTTGATAGGTACTTTTGGGTATTTGAAAATCTGTCACCTAGAGGAGTGATGAGACTTTTGCTATTTGACTCCAGAAAGCAGAACAAGGAATAAAGGGTTGAAATTTTAAAAAGTGAATTCAAACCCGTGAGGATTATAGGCCAAGAGCCAGAAAGGGATAGAGAAGTCATCTAGTTCAATGTTTTCATTTTACGGATAAGGAATTCTGCTCTCCAAGAGAGATTAAGTGATTTGTCCAGATTGCACAGGTAAGGTTACACAGGTAAATACATGAAAGAGCCAAAGGGAAACAAAAGAACGTTTTAAGCATTAAGATTATCTGAATGTGATAGGTTGTCTTCTGCTTTCCCTTGAGCATTTTCAAGAAAGGTTCAATGGACATTTTCTAAATATATTGAAAAGATTTTTTTTTTCAAGGAAGGATTGTTCTAGATGGTCTATGAGGTACCTTCCAACTCTGAAATTCTGAAATTCTTTGTAAAGAGTAGTTGGAGTGAGGAACACCTGTATTCCATTCCTGCCTTAAATACTAGCTGTGGATTCCTGGGCATATCAATTAATCCTCCTAAGCTTCAGTGTCTTTATTTGTAAAATGTGAAAGGTGAACTTGATAGTTTCTAAAGTCCTTTCCAGCTTAATCCATAACCCTATGGTCCTTTGAACTAAATGGATAGTTGTTGCCATCCAGTTTTGAAGTTCATAATTCCAAGATAAACTAGTTTATTTCTCATGTTTCTCAAAGAAATGCTAGCGGCCTACATATGGTTCAAACAAATGTTATTTCCTTCAATTTAATTCTGAGGGAAAACAAAACAAGCAAACAAAAAGAGCAAAAGCACTAGATGGTATAGTGGACAAGGGAAAGGAGGGAAGGCGATGATCAATGAAGAACCTGTTTTGTGCCAGGCACAGTGCTGAGCACTTTACAAATATCATCTCAATTATACAATGTATTTGGAGTCAGGAAGACCTGATTTCAACCTTTTACGTGCTGTGTGACTTTGGATGTCATTTAATCTCTCAGCCTCAATTTTGTCCCCTATGAAATAGGGATAATAATGAGAAGACATGAAAAGTACTTTGCCACTAACATAACAATTGATTAACAGTCCAATACCATATATCTGTGTGTTTCTATATATGCATGTATAGATATATATGTGTGTGTATAAATATATATGTATGTATACACACATATCTAAATAAGTGTGTATATATATCCGTATGTGTGTATATATACATGCATATATATATATATATATATACATATGTGTGTGTGTGTGTGTACACACACACAGAGAGTATTGAGCTGTGAATCAATTCTTACGTTAGTGACAGAGCACCTTACAAGTCTCATTATGTATAGGAGGTTAATAAGAGACTAAGTCTTTTTATTTATAATCTAATACAATTTTTAAAATATTACTATTAATAACTTAAGAACTTACTTATTATTAGAAACTGAACTCTGACACTTTCACCACTTACGGCAGGCAGACCCAGCAGCAGGTGATTGTCCTAGTAGATCTCGGTGGGTCTACCAGTCTCAAGTCTCTCCCCACTCCTACTTCTCCTAAAATGATGGACTTACTTTTAAGTTTTATTTGCATTATTAACATTTTCCCTATCACTTTCTTAAGTCTAAACCATCAACAAAACAACTCAGACTCTGATTTGTATTGTTTGCCAATTTCCAATTTCCTATTGGCGGCAGGATACCTCTGGAAAGGACCTTAGAGTCTAGTTTGTTTACCTCCTTCATTTCACAGATGTGATTCCAGTCCGGGTACCTCCATACCTGGTGCTCCACATGCTACCCCATGCCACCTCTGTTGTTGCTGAATAACTACAGCTCAAACCTTCATTTAATAAGAGAATAAGTTGCCAAAACTAGAGAATATGGCAGAAATATAACCTAATGTTTTAATTCTGAAAATAAATTGTTCCACTATACAAAATGCATGACTTTCTAAGCTCAATAATTTTAGGTTATTTAAAGTCCTGTGGTATTGAAATAGCTTCATTTCCCAGGGATTTTTTAAGGTAAAGTTCTAACTCATTTTAAGTTATTGCCTAGTGTGTGCATGTGTGTATGTATATGTATATGGATCTGTGTATACACACATACATAATACATACATATATACACACATTATGTATATATAATATATAAAATATATAGTCTCTATCCATCCTTCCATTTATCTTTCCATCCATCTATTCATTAAACTATCTCTCCATTTATCTATCCATCCATCTACCCATCCAACCATCCATCCATCCATCCATTTACCTATTATCTATCTACCTATCCATCCATCTATCCATCCATCTATCTATCTATCTATCTATCTATCTATCTATCTATCTATCTATCTATACATTTATTGATAAGCCCATTTTCCCCTGATTTTATTGGATAATAAGTGAGACTATACAGCTTTTGCACCAAACCAAGGAAAGACAATTTTCCATAGTCAGGATGTGTAAATACTTTTTTATTCCCCCTACAGTCTTAGAGACACAAGCCAGTGACTCAGGAATGTGCTTCTCCCTTTAGGCTCCATCTATTTCAGAGCACATCTGTCTCAATTTCCGCTGTTGCCTCTGCCTCCTTTTGGTTTCTCCCCAACTCTTTTTCCTCCTTAATCTGACTCACAGACCCTCACAGATGGAAACAGTCTGTTTCTCTGTAAAAAGGGAGTTTGCTCACTTTCAATTTTATCAGATTATTTCTAGCCTAGTTCCTTTCTAATAGCCTTGCATACTGTCTGATTTTTCCTTTGCTGTGCTTTTGATTTGAAATAAACAGTACATAAGTAATGCCCTCCAACAATGTCTGCAAAACTCTATATAGGACTTCACTATTTCTGACCTAATTAGTGCACAGGGTTTCCCATAAGTCTTAGAATAATTTTAAACTTAAAAAAAAAAAAAAGCTTTGAAAGACTTTCCCCCCCCCCCCCCATGTATCTTGTTTCTCAGATGTAAAGAACTTAGCAAACCTTAAAGTGCTATCACCGTCATTGTCAACCTCATCATTATTATCTAATAGGATATTTGTGAGGCACTTTGCATACTTAGCTAGCTAGTTAGCTAGTAGTAGTAACAGTAGAGTAGTAGGAGTAGCATTTTTCTCAATAACCAAGAATTTACAAATTAATAAAAATAATTTATCAAAATTATCAGAAATGGCCTTAATTATGATTCCTTTCCATTTCAGAAATTTTTTATTTCCTTTTTTACTACCTGTTATGGATTTGAAATTTCATTGGTATGAGGAATGATGTTTTGTTGTTTGTAAAATGGACCGGATGGCCTCTGAAGCATGATCCAGGTCTGGATTTATGATGTTGCAAGTCAAGATTTTGGGGGTTTCAATTTCCTAGATTTCCCATAGAAAAAAGAGGGCTAAGTTAAATGGTTTCTGAGACACTTTCCAGATCTAAACATATGATCTGGTGACATGTTTAACAATAAATATTATTGATATCTTTTGCTTTTGTATGGCCAAAATTTATGTGCATATACCTCCTATATAGCAACATTTTTAAAGAAAAAAAAAGAGGGAAAAATCAGCAAAACTGATCAATACCTCAAAAAAATCTGATCCTATAACTTTTAATAGAGATTCTTACCAGGCACTGAACATTTTAAATCACTTTTTAGCTCAACTTGGATTCTCAATAATCTAGGGCTTGAAAATTACTGAAGAATCTATCAGAAGCATCAGAAATGGAGTGAATTATGACTTTTCCACTTCATAATTTTTGTTTTTCTTTATTCTATCTGTTTTGAGCTTGTGATTTCATTATTATGGGGAATATGGATGACATCTCAATATCATCAGTGTATTCCCAGTGAGGAAACTCCCTCTACCAAGGCAAACCATCCCCTCTTCTTCAATTTGTAGACTTATGCAATTGCCTGGGGCATTGGGACATTCATCACAGAGTCGGTAGGATCAAGTAGACTCTAGTCTTCTCTGCACTGAAACAGGCTCTATGCTCAAGGTACAATGGTGCCTCTCCAGGTTTATTTGCAACATTCAGAATAAAACAGTTCTCTGGAACAATTCTCTGGGAAACAATTGATAATAGTAAATCTTAATTAATCAGAAAATGAGAGAGAGCAACGGAAAAGTCAGAGACAAGAGATTCCCCATGTTCATATTAATAGGTGTGCTCAGAGATGGGAAGGATGGCGAAATGGGGATTTCATTCTGAGATTACCTTTTTCAGAAGGGACAATTTAATCTGTTTCTTAAAGCAGCAACTGCAGTAGAATGAAAAGAGAACCATCTGTGTGACCTTAGGCAAATCAATGACCTCGACCTTAGCCTCTCAGTGTCTAGGGCAATTCTCTAAGGTAATGACTTGCAAAGGAGGTGCTATTCTGCATAAAGAGAGGGAGTTTCCTTATCAGGAGTTCCACACATAGTTCCATAGTAGTAGTAGTAGTAGTAGTAGTAGTAGTAGTAGTAGTAGTAGTAGTAGTAGTAGTAGTAGTAGTAGTAGTAGTAAGTGTTAGTAGTAGTAGTAGTAGTAGTAGTAGTAGTAGTAGTAGTAGTAGTAGTAGTAGTAATAGCAATAATAGTAGTGGTGGTGGTGGTGGTAGTATTAGTAGTAGCAGCAGCAGCAGATGCAGTAGCAATCAATAAATACTTATCTTGAATGCAGATTCAGACTTCTGGCAGCTCTTTTATCATTTGAGCTAGCCCATCCATTTCTGTGGATTACAGATTGTAAACTTCAACACTCAATGTGAATTTACCCACCTAGTTTTGTTTGTTTTCGACCAGACTTTTGGTTTCATTTTGTATAAGAACTCTTGATAAGGAAACTCTATTCACACAGATTAACTTTCTCTTTGCAATTTGTTTTCTTAGTGAATTGCTCTGGTAATGAAAGGCTAAGTACCCACTGCAAGCCAGGGCTTATGCTAAGCACAAGGAATACAAAAGGCAGCAAACAGTCCCTGCCCTCATGGAGTTTACGGTATAACTGAGGAGATAATGGGCAAACAGATGAATACAAAGTAAAGTACATATACCAGGTAAATAGGAAATAACTAAGGGAGGGAAGGCTGATCAAGGCTAAGAGGGGCTGGGAAAGGCTTCCTGTAGAAGGTGGGATTTTAGTTGGGACTGAAAGGAAGCCAGGGAGGTCAGTAGTGGGAGCAGAGAAGGAAGGGTTCCAGTCATGTGGGGCACCCAGAGAAAATGTTCAGAGCCAAGACATGCAGTTGATGTTGATGATAATGAAGATGATGATGGTGATGGTGGTGGTGGTGATGATGATGATGATGATGAAGTATACTTATAATAATATAATTTTATATTAATAATATAGTATTTAATAATAAATATGTATAAATATATCATATTTGTGTATAACAAAATATTTATATATAATAATTTTATATATAATGTCATAATAATGTAATTTTATATTATTTTAAAAATTTTTATAGTGGGAAAAGATCTAAAGGCATTGCATCAGGCCACGGGTGTGTAACCTAAAAAGGCCATATGCATCTGCGGCATAGGGGAGGATTTGGAATCAAAGACTTTGGGTTCAAATATTGCCCCTGAAACTTCACTGTGTAGCTTTAGAAATCACATTAACTCTTTCAATCCCAGCGAGATGCTATTATCTCATCTCCAGCATTAAAAGGATAGAGGAGGGGGTGAAGATTGGTTTAATCAGTGGATAGTAAACTTGGAACTGTAAGTGGACTCAGACCACATAGTCATGTAACAATAACAAAATAGTGACTGGCATTTTTATGGTACTTTAAAGTTTGCAGAGTGCTTTACATTTGATCCTGGGAGGTAGATACTATCACTATCTTCTTTATACAGATGAGGAAACTGAGGAAGACTGTCAGTCTCTTAGGTAGGATTTGAACTCAAACATTCCCGACTCCAAGTCCCAGACTGTCCACTGTGCCATCTAGCTGCTTTAGGCATCTAGTTCTGACCCCCTCATGTGAAACATAAAGAAATTAAAGTCTAGGGTAGTTAAGTCAACCGGGGTTAAAGGACACACAAGTAGTAAATGTTAGAGGGAGTCTCTGGTTTAAATTCATTTAAAATCAACTAAAATGTTTTGTTTTGTTTTGGTTTTTCTCTTTATACCTCCCTACCACCATAAAAGCTACAAGATTATATTCTTCTCTTTTTGTCCTATATCTGGATCTCCAAATACTTTTTGACTTTCTTGTCAATTTGATGCCTAGATGGCATGCCAAAAAGGGTATACTTAAATATGAAATGTGGCAAATTAAAGGGTCATAGAGCTAGAGCTGAAAGGAATTCCAGAGGCCAGTTAGTCCAATCCTCTCATTCTATGGATGAGGAAAATGAGGCCCAGGCTGTTTAAGTTATTCGTCTAAGGCCCATCAGAAATAAATTGGTCAGTTGGTTGTTATTCCTGGTGCTCAGAGAGGATCAAAATGGGGTCCCTCTGTTGGGGTCAGTTTACAGTAGGTGCATCTGTGACTGATCAGAACAATGGTAACTCAGAAGACTCTGTCACAGTTCGGGCACAAATAGTCCATATGAACATTTGGGGACTATTGATTGGTGCGGGGAGGCTGCCCAATGAAAAATAGAGAATTGGAGGAGGTCTTTGCTGCAAACACGCACACACACACACACACACACACACACACACACATGATCTTCCCCTTTCAGATCAGAGACTTCAATCAACACAGCTTAATGATGTCTCATGGAACCCTTAGCATCATATCGCCAACATGGCTGTAAAGTATACTGTTTCCATGTCTGTGCTATGAAAGCATTGACTTCCCACAAATCTGTTGGTAGTACCTGTTGTTTTATGCAGGTGGGAAAAAGGTGAAATCCCAGTTTAAGAATCAGTAATTCTTATGCTAACATGAAGTGAATCCAAGTATCCAAGCTTAAGCAAATGTAGTCATGCCTGTATAGGTGTATTTTATTCCTGACTGATTAAAATTCACTGAGAAGGAAATAGCAATACTTTGATTTTGTTGTCTAGTTATGTCCAGCTCTTCCTGACCTCATTTGGAGTTTTCTTGGCAAAGATATTAGAATAGGTTGCCATTTTCTTCTCCAGGTTATTTTACAGATGAGGAAACTGAGGCACATAAGATTAAATGGCTTGTCCAGGGTCACGTAGCTAGTGTCTGAGGCCAATTTAGAACATAGGTCTTCTGACTCCCCGTCTGGCACTCTATCCACTGAGCCACTTAGCTGCCCAAAAATACTAGTGAAAGAGAAGAAACTACAAGATTATTGACTTGGAAGAGATCTTGGCCAACTTCTAGTCTGTTCAAATACAGTTGAAAAAATTGAAACCCAGAGAAGGTAAGTCTTCCCTTGCCTTATGACAAAACCATGAACTGGAACAAAATTGTGGATAACTTTTAAAATTTCAATTTGTACCTCCTTTCAATCATTCATTCATGCCATAAGAATGTATTCATTGCCTATTTTGTCTAATAGTAATCCAGTCCAGGGTTGCTAAAGGGTTCAATTCATTCATGCTACAGGATTGAAGGTGATCTCATTAAAACTACAGTGGAGTTTAATTTTACAGAGTGCTATTCTTTTAAATGTACTTGAACCCTAGGTGGCAAAGTAGAGAATAATGAGGTCAGGGATATCTGAGATTAAATCCTGCCTCTATCTAGCTCTGTGATTCTGGGCAAGTCACTCACCTTCCTACCCTCACTTTTCTCATCTGTAAAATGGGCGTAATAATGCCTCCCAGAGCTGTTGCTTAGATCAAACAAGACCCATACTTTGCAAGCCTTAAAACTTGCAAGCCTTAAAACTTTATATAACTGCTATTTTATTGTTATTTAATATTATTTATTTTATTTCTATTATTATTATTAACTATGGTTATTTTTTTCCTTATCAAGTAATAAAGATACCTTTTCTATAAAAGTTATATGTGGGAAGAAAAGGCAATGTCTTTCCCCCTACCCCCACTTCCCATAAAAGTCTTTTAAAAATAAATGTCACTACTTAGCAAGTAATAGAAAGGATAGATGGATCAAAGAAACCCAGATCCTACAAAAGGAGAAGAGAAAAGCAAACTCACATTTACATAATTCCAACAGTTGTGTCCTACCTTATATACATTGTCTTATTTGGGTCTCAAAATAGACCTCACAAGCTAAGGTATTAATATTCTAGGTATTATCATTCTCTCTTTATAGATGTGTACACTTAAGTGGAGAGACTCAGTGGTGGTCACATCAGAGAAGGAATTTGAATGTAGGTCTGTCCGAAGGCATGTCTTGAACTCTACTACTCCATGCTGTCTCTCAAATAAAATACCTTACGGGTTATAAAGCACTTTTCACATAACATTCCTGTGACCTATACAGTAGTAGTCAAAAACATAATAATGGACATTTGAAAAGTATTTTAAAGTTTGCAAATTGCTTTGCCTCCAATGTGAAATCTCATTTGAGCTTTTGAAAAGCCCTATGAGCAATCTTACATAAATATCATTATTTTCATTTTTAGGTGAATTACAGCTCAGTGACTTGTTTAGGGTCTCCCAGCTAATTCAGATCAGAATCAAGTTTTAAATATAGATTTCCCTGATTTCAAGTCAGAGGCATTTTATAGTACAGTACCTTCTACTTCAGGACAGTTAGAAGAACACAAATAAGTTGTTTTGTTTGTTTTTAATGGAGAAAATGTTAAAGTTTGAAAATGAAAATAAACTGGGGAGAAACATCAGCTTGATCTATGATTATATGGGCCAATGATTTCTTGAGGACAGCATCATCCTGAACCCCAGAACAAGGCTGACCTCTTGTGGTTACAGTTGAGACATGGAAGTGTATGGTCCTAATGATTCCGAATGATGAAGGATGGGCACTGAACCCTCTGTTTCTACCAGATTGAAATCGTGACTGTGATGCCTTCTGGGAACAGAGAACTTCCCAGCCCACCACCACTGCCCCAGGAGCCAGAGGAGGAAGAATCCACAGCCAAAATGATTGATGGCTCCTCCCCACATGGACCAGATTTCATCAGTGTCGTTGGTCCTCAAACCAATGAAGGTTGGTAAATACAGAGTTGAATTCTAGATTACACGATGTTAGCTCCCACTGCTGCCAGAGGTCTTAAGTTCTGGAGGAAAGGAGAATAGGGTGATAATTTCCAGACTAGAGCAGAGGAGAAACAAGAGATACGTATGCATTCTTTTTTTTCAAAAAGGTAATTTGTTTCTCAGTGTTGATAATCCTGCTTCTGATACTAGCTCTGTGAAATATGGGCCCCAGTTTCCCTAGATGTAAACTAAGGGGGATACCCAGATGTTCTCTGATGTTCCTTTCAGATTTATATCTAAGGTCTCAGATTTTCAATAGAACTATTTACCTTGCACTGAACATCCCTTTTAATTGATTGATTCACTAATTCATTAATTCATTCATTTATGTACTCACTTTTCATCCATTCACTTATATAGTCCTTCATTTATTTGTTCATTTACTTAGCTGGCCATTCATTCATTTATCCTTCTATTTGCTTGTTCATTTGTTCTTTGTTTATTAATTCATTCACATACTGATTAATAGTCCAGATGTAGTTATTTCATTAGTTTAAGGAACTCCTACTAAGAAAACACCATATTCCAATGCAACTCAGCAATTGTTTTACAGCTTAAGTCTGAGAGAGCTACTTAGACCATGGAGGAGTTTGTTAAATTACTTCCCATGGTTGTCCAACCTGTATATGTCAGAGCCCCTTCACTATATTGTGATGCGAAATCCAGAATTTTCCACTGCATCAAGTATGGAAAGAAAATAGAAGGAAATGTGTGTGTGTGTGTGTGTGTATACACATACATATATACATGTACATATATATGTATGAATATGTATTATGTGTATCTGTAGGTATATGTATGCATATGTGTATTGATCTATGATTTTACGAGCCACTAATTTTATCACACACATGTATGTGCATGAATACATACATATATGTACATGTACGCTTATGTATATACATATATATATACACACATATACACATCTGTTCTATACAATTATTTTGAATGAATTAATATGTACTTTAAAATATAAGAAAATTGACTTTTTTTAAAAAATGTCTCATGGCAAAAAGCAAGTATCACTTAGAATAACTGGGAGAACTCAATAGAATTAAAATTCCACATCTACTTTGATTGCTTGACCTAAACTTCTTTGGTTTCTTCCCTGAAATTAGCACTTTGCATTTTTCTATATAGTCATAGGTCATAGTTTCAATACTGGAAAGAGTCTCAGAGCTCATCTGGTACAATCTTTTCATTTTAGAAATGAAGAAAGGAGGCTTAGAGAGGTTGGTATCTTGTCCAATGTCACAAGAACAGTAAATCAAAGAATCTATATTCTCTGGCTCTTGAGTTCAGACCTTTTTCTGATATGACCAAGGAACACATTTGTGACTTCGTTACATAGGCAGTTATTTAGATTTTCATCTCTCTTTTTAAAATTGCATACTCAGAAGAGGACATAAGGTTCTGACATCAACAATAGATTACAAAGTCGAAAATAATAACATTTCAATAACCAAAATAGCTGGTGATGCAGGAAATAATAGAGTATCCAGCATGAAATCAGGAAGACATGAGTTTAAATCTTACCTTAGACACTTACTAACTGTGTGACCCTGAGCAAGTCACTCCATCTCTATTTGCCTTAATTCGCTGAAGAAAGAAATGACAAACTACTCTAGTGTTATTGCCAAGAAAACCCCAAGTGGGGTCATGAAGAGCTAAACATGACTGAAAGGACTGAACAGAAAACAATGTAATTAATGATAAGGAGAATTTGAATTTTTAGTAGAGGAGACAGCATAGAGTGTTGTGCCTAGACCATGAGCAGGAAGAGCCCTTCAAGTTCATGATGTTCTCCCCTTCATTTTACAGACAAGGAAACTGAGACCCCAAAACTGAAAGGGATTTAACATCAAACCATAATCTGGGGCAGCTAGGTGGTGTTGTGGTACACAGAGTGCTACATTTGGAGCATGAATATTCATGAATTCAAATCCAGCTTCAAATACTTACTAGCTGTGGAACCCTGGGAAAGTCACTTAATTCTATTTGCTTCAATTTTCTCATCAGTAAAATGATCTGGAGGAAGAAATGGGAAATCACCCCCAGTATCTTCAATAAGAAACCTCCAGATGAGATCATGAATAGTCAGATACACAAATGAACAACAACTAAAACAGTTACAAGCTGAATATGGATTTTAAAAGAATAAATTTCTTAATTATTAAAAGCCAAATAAAAGTTTTTAAAATTTTTGCAATTAGACACTGATGTTATATCTACATCATATTTTTCTTGCTTTAATTTGGGTAGAAACCTGGTACTAAAATAATAACAATATATATTCATATAGCACTTTAAGGTTTGCAAAGTGCCTTATGAATTGATCTCATTTGAGCCTCACAAAAACCCTAGAGGATGGGGCTTCTATCATTCCTGTTGTGCAGATGAGGAAGCTGAGAGTCAATTAATGACTGGCCCAGACTCAACCTGTGACTGAGGTGATATTTGAAATTGGGTCTTCACATCCACCATTTTATCCATTGGCTGACCTACCTGTCTATAATAGAAAGAGGGTTATTCTGGGAGTCAGACAAATAGCAACCACTCTAAGTATCAATTTTTTTTTTCTCATTTGCCAAATGATTGGCAGTTCTCAACATGATCCCGGGACCCCTATGGAGATTCCTATGACCTTCCCAGGGTTCCTCAAGATCAAAATTATTTTCATAATAACGTTAAGATGTTTTCAATTCCAATACAGTACATGACATCATATATAACACAAAGAAACAAAAACTCTGGGAAATCTTCAATATTTTGAGAATGTAAAAGGGTCCTGAGAACAAAAGGTATGAGAACCACTGGATTGGATGACCCCTTCTGGCTGTAAAATGCTTTGCTCTTGATTTTTTTTTTCATTTAAATACTAGATATTTAAGGGCAGATGTAGTGGATAGAGCACCTGGCTCTGGAGTCAAGACTCAAGTTCAAATCTGCCCTCCAACACTTGACACTTAGTAGCTGTGTGACCCCAGACAAGTCACTTAACCTTGATTGCCTCATCCCCCCAAAAAATTAAATAAAAACTTTCGCATCACAAAACACTAGACTTTATCAAAAAGATAAAACCTACCAAAATATGCAGCTATTTATATCATGTTACATTATGTCACACCATCTCATTCTTCTTTAGCGAAAAAAAATTAAATGAGCTTCCTTAATTTTATGCCTTTGTCTTTTCAGACTTTCCCACCTGTCTCCTGTGCACGTGTATGAGCACCACAGTCTACTGTGATGACCATGAACTTGATGCTGTCCCTCCTCTGCCCAAGAACACAGCCTATTTCTATTCCCGATTTAATAGAATAAAGAAGATCAACAGAAATGACTTTGCCCATCTAAGTATGTATGAATGATGGCTTTAAGTCCCTTTTGTCCCCTTCACGTGCTGCTTTTGGTGTTGACTGCTTTTAGTTTCTTTGTTTTGTACTACTTGTGAGGTAGGGGGTGGGAATCCACATTTTCATCATGCTTACCATGTGACAGGAACTGTTCTGAGTGCTTTATCTCATTTGATCCTCATAACAACCCTAGGAGGTAGCTACTTTTTGTTATCTCCATTTTATAGATGGAGAAACTGGGGCAGACAGGGGCTAAAGGATTTGAGCTCTGGTCTTCCTGACTCCAGGCTAAGCCTGTGACAATGAGGATGAGTTCTTATTCTGTGATTTTTACTCTTAGAGAACTATATGACATGTGCATGGTGTAACGTATACATACATAATGTGTATGTATGTTGTTGTTCAGTCATTTCCAACTCTTTTTGACTCCATTTGAGATTTTCTTGGCAGAGACATTGGAGTGGTTTTCCATTTCCTTCTCCAGCTCATTTTACAGATGAGGAAACTGAGGCAAACAGGGTTAAGTGACTTGTCCCACTATTAAGTGTCTAAGGCCAAATTTGAAGTAAGGTCCTCCAGATTATTCACTGGGCTACCTAGCTACCCCTTGACATTAGACAGACAGACAGACAGATAGATAGATAGATAGATAGATAGATAGATAGATTGATAGATAGATAGATAGACAGACAGATGATAGATGTAATATATACTCTAATAGAATATATATGTATGCATGTGTGTATAAATATAAAATGTACACACAAAAATTATATATACATACATACATATATACATATATATGTGCATATATGTATGTATGTATGTGTATATATATATGTATATGTAGACAACCTGTAGATACCATAGGTGCCAAGGTCAAACCTGAATTGGTGATCTTTCTTCAAATAACTTTATTCTTGGATGCATCTGTCATCTCTTTTATATCTCTCTGGGGATACAGATTGTAACTCATCTGCATCTACTCACCTGTGAAACTTTTGGCAATACCCTCCTGTAAATCTTGTACCTAACACACTGAGGGCTTCCCCATAATTTTTTTTTTTTGGTATTGTTGTTTAGTTCTTCAACTAAAAAGATGAATTTTTGTCATCATGAAACATTTTTGTTGCAAGATTTGGTTTACTGCAAATTTGACTATCAGAAAGCATATCCAGGGATACACCTACTGAGAAAAGTCTCCTTTAAAGAGCAGTGATCATAGGTATTCATTGGATAGATGAAATAATGAATGGGTTGTGTTTTTTAAAGATAGCAGGCCCATTTCTTCACTGAAATTAAATGTTCCTATAATTGAATAAATATGCATAATACCTGAGGGAAACCTGAATATTGCAGGAAAAAGTAAAGCATTTGAATGATAGCTCACTAGACACAGAAGGCTAAATTCACTAACTGTCCATCTCTAAGAACAATCATCATCTCTTGATTTCTTCTTTGCTTTTATAGAGGCAAAAAAAGAGAATATACATGGATTTTTTTCTGTTTACTTTTTCTTCTAGGTGATTTAAAAAGGATTGATTTGACATCGAATTTAATATCTGAGATTGATGAAGATGCTTTCAGAGAATTACCCCAGCTTCGGGAACTTGTCCTTCGTGACAACAGAATCAGGCAGCTTCCAGAGTTACCGTCCACACTGACCTTCATTGACATTAGCAGCAACAGGCTGGGCCGAAAAGGGATAAGACAAGAAGCATTTAAAGTAAGTTTAGGCTCTCTCTCATTCTCTCTCTCTCTCTCTCTCTCTCTCTCTCTCTCTCTCTCTCTCTCTCTCTCTCTCTCTCTCTCTCTCTCTCTCTGTCTCTCTCTCTCTGTCTCTCTCTCTCTCTCTCTCTCTCTCTCTCTCTCTCTCTCTCTCTCTCTCTCTCTCTCTCTCGCTCTCGCTCTCGCTCTCGCTCTCGCTCTCGCTCTCGCTCTCTCTCTTGCTCTCTCTCTTTGTCTCTCTCCTTCCCATCTTCTCTCTCTACATTCTCACCCCTGCCCCTTCTTCCTCCTCTCCTCTCCCCTTTCTCATATGTCATCTACCTTTAAAAATTATACATATCTAAGAGAAACAAAATGACTTACAGATATTTTGTTTTATTCTTTTATTAAAAAAAGGAGAATTACCTATTTCACTCAATTTAAGAAAAGTAAACAAAGAAGGGGTCTTCATGAAGGTCCTGAGAAACAATTGTCATCATCAAGAAGCATTAATCAAAGTGTCCAACACCTAGCCAGTGCTGGGCTCATTTGAAATTGCACTGACTATAAAAAACTATCTTATCTTTGCTGTAGCTATTAGTCATCAATCCCAGTCTAAGACATCCTTGTATTCCCACTGTATGTTATTTTGTTTTTACACTTCTTTAATGAGTTTCATGTGCTATTCTCAATATTTTGTTCTTTCAGATGAATTGATATTATTTTTCTTGTTCCATAAAATAAATCTTTGGTGGTTGACTGGTAAAAAAAAAATGTTTCATGAGAGCAAAAGTCAAATTGCAATAGCTTTCTTTCACTCTTCACCAAATTCCTGTCTTTGGCTTTCTAATAGGATATGTATGATCTCCATCATCTTTACATTACGGATAATAACTTGGACCACATCCCACTACCATTGCCTGCAAACCTCCGAGCTCTCCATCTTCAGGTAGGCTTTTAGCAGGGGAAAGGTTGAACAAAGAATGATGTCCCATTTCAGAGAGAAAACTGATGGCAAAGGACTTATTCACCAGAAAATGCATTCATCTTCTGATGATGATTTGGAAGAATGAAATGCCATATCCTTTCTTTGCTCTTGACGTCTGAATCAGAAGATGTGTGTTTATATCTTGTCTCTATAATTCCTTGCTTGTGTTACATTGGACCAAAGTGAGGTGTTTGAACTAAAGCTTTCTTCAGCTCAAAATCTATGATCCTATGTCCTCTTTTCATTCTGAAAATTAGAAACTAGCATAACACTTATTTTGTACATCTAATAATTTCTAGTTAGCACTTTTAAAACTTTAGAAATGTGTCCCTCTTTATCTGCCACTGTTTATTTGACATGTTTCTCTGAAAGAAAAAATACAAGATAACTACACTGGCATTAAGTAGAATAGTAGAGTGGGGAAGTATATTCACTTGTAGGGGCAGGGGAAAAGATCATAGGATCATGGGACTTTAAATTCAAAGCTAAAAGGGATCTCAGAGGCTATCTAGTCCAATCCCCTTATTTTACATATGAGGAAACTGAGTCCCAGAAGATGAAATGACTTGACCAAGACCACATAGTAAAATTATTCTAACTTACAATTCCATTTTATTAGTTAGCTCCTGGCAAAGAGGTTCTATTCTCAGGATTTCATCTCATACTTCATACAGGAATTCACACTCCCTCTTCATCTGTTTTATTTTTGTGTGGGGAAGGACAGAAAGCAATCCCGTAACTGTTTGCATAAGGAAATTCCCACCTCCTTTCTCACAAACTGACATGATGGTAAGATTTAGTATTAGTTGTTTTTTTTTTTTTTTAATTAGGCATCACTTCTCCTTTTTAAGAATCATTGGGATATCAAACATGTTAATATAAAATAAATAGCTTGGCTTAATCCATGGTCAAATAAATTAATCTTCCATTTCAAATGTGGAAAATATCTAACCCACAGGTTGCATCACACTCCTTTCATAATTACTTCCTAGAATATGCATTAGATACCTGGAGGTGAGATGTCATTTATGCCCAGAGTAGCAAAGAATGGACATGTTTAAAACTGTATAGTAGTCACATCAGACAGAACCACAAGATGGCACTGACATGGCAGAAGAACTCGTCTGTATGCCATAAGACCAAGTTTTATTATTTAGCCAAGCTCCCTTATTTTTACAGTTGAGGAAACCGAGGTCCAAAGAGTCTATCACTTGCCCAAGGTAACAGATAGAAGAGAGTTACAGGGCTAGAATTTGAACACAGGTCTGCTGACCCCAATTCCAGCATTCTTTTGCCCCACATGGTCTTACTGTTTCACAGAATGATAGAATGCTAGTATCTGGAGAGATTGTCTACCTTCTAGATGATATGTTTTCTATCTAGTAGAGGAAAGAGCTGAAGTTCAAGGAGCTTAAGTGATTGGTTCAAAGTCATATAGTAAAAGGGAACAATACCAGCACCTACCTCCCAGGGTTATTGTGAAGATCAAAGGAGATAACTGATTAAATGACTTGCCCAGGGTCCCACAGCTATTAAATATTCTACCACAGGATTTGGACTGAGTTTTTCCTAACTTCAGATCCAGCTTTACCTACTCTGTACACTACACCAGACTGCCTCCCCAATTCTGTATCATGTATTGAAAATACTCTTTTCTATGTTAACTAATTTTATCCTCATAAAAAGCATCAGAATGTGAAGCTAAGGATGAGATAAGTTAATCCCTTGATGAACCCATACCATTGATCTTTAATTCCAATATAGTAAGATCTGAGAAATAGAAACAAAAATAAGTTCTTGTATACAAAGTTCACGTAAAACATAGCAAGAAAGAGGAGAAAGAAACTGCTTCTAATTTTTTTCAGAGTGCTTTAAAAAGTGGAAAGAATTTTCTTTCTCTGGGTTTCAGGGTTCACTGAGGCTGGACTTTTGCCAGATTTACATATGATGTTTGGAATATTTTCAGTTGAAATACTCTGGATTTAATTAATATGAGATTTAATGTGGAGTAGCAGACAGAGAGCCAGTAAGAACTGGGTTCTATTCTCACCTCTGAAACAGACTAGCTATGTAACCTCAACAAATCGTTGCTCAGTGTCGAAGGCAACTCTCTAGAACTAGTAACATTTGCATAGCACTTGCTGATCTGCAGTCGCAGGAGTTCCTAAGTATAGTAGCTAGTGTTTATATGGCACTTTGATACTTATAAACAATTATATATGCATACACATGCACACATATATAGATAGTAGATATACACATATAACACATTTTATCCTTACTGCTACCCTGGGAGGTAAGAGTTGTTATTGTCCTTATTTTACAGAGGCTGAAAATTTTAATGGTTTCCCCAGAATCACACAGCTAGCATGCGTCTAAAGCAAGATTAAAAGATTTAGGTCTTCCTAACTCCAGCTCTGGCATTCTATCCTCTGTACCACCAAGCTACTTGTTCTTCCCTATCCTGATGAAATCACAGATTTAGTTTAAAAACAAACAAAATAAAAAAACAAGAATATTTTAAGTGATTGTCTCCTATTTCCCTATTTTCAAGCCACCTTTATGATTTATGACTTCATAAACAACAATGGTTCATTGTCACAAAGCACTTTCCACTGTACAAACTGATTATCAACAAAATGGTGGTGGTGAGGTAGGGTTATATTTAGTTAATTTCAAGTAAGCCACAAAGATTCCATATAATTTATGGTGAGTATGTGTGGACTAAAGTCAGCATGGTGCTGTGGGTAGAGAGCTGGCCATTGAACCCGGGAGACCCAGGTTCATACCCTTTCTCTAACATATAACTGGCTATGTGACCCTGGACATTTAAATCCTTTAATCTCTCAGTATCTCTAGGGAGATTTCTAAGGATCTAAATAACACAGTGGGGTAAGGGTTAAAAATTACATTAATAGAAGAAATTCCTCACTTGGGAGTTCCAGATGCCAATGAAATCACAGGTTTGGTCCCTATCCCTATAGAATGTTAGAAGGGGAAGAAAAGGATTAAGTACAAGAAACTGGGATGCTCATTTGATGGACTAACTAATCTCTCAGACTGTAAACTCCTTAAAATTCAGTACTGAAAAAGGAAAAGTTGGAATTTGTAGAGATCAGTCTTATGCCAATAAGATGACAACATTTTGAATATTGTGGGAACCATAAATTGTCAACAATAGCCATCGTCATCATTCATTGTTGCATCTTAATTTCACCTTGATATCCCTCAAGATTTATTATAAATAATACTCCCAAAATTCCTTTAAACATGACAAGGTATATGGTCTGCTCCTGTGACAAATAGTATTAAATAATCATGTAAACTGGTCTCATGGCTTCTTCCTAAACTGATGTCCTATTCTATGGCCAATTAAAAATAAGTAAGTGTTAATTAGGTTCCTGCTTTGTGCCCAGCACAAGTAGTTGGTACCAAAGAAATTGATGATATAACATTTTCTGACTCTTGAGGATCTGGGAGACGTAACACTTAAACATATAAAACCACCAACATGATGAAGTCCTTAATGATGGGATACTTACTACCCATTAATAAAATCAATAGTCTAGAAAAAAAGAGAAATTACTTGAGCCTAATTAGAGATCCAGGCTTCTTCCTTATTCACACATATTTTGGACCATACCCCACTTCAGCTGTTTTTCATTTATATCTGACTCTTCATGACTTCATCTGGGTTTTTCTTGGCAAAGATACTGGAGTGGTTTGTCATTTCCCTCTCCATCTCATTTTATAAATGAAGAAACTGAAGCCAAATAAGGTTACTTGCCCAGGGTCATACAACCAGTTAGTATCTGAGGCCAGATTTGAACTCATGAAGAGGAGTCTTCTTGATTCCAGGCCTAGGGCGCTATGTTCTACCCCACCTAGTTCACTAGTATAGGGAACAACTTGGTTGGGAGGTTCCCTCTCCTGATGAAGGTGGGAACCTTTTTCTGAAATTCCAAGTCTTTGAGTGCTACCTATGAGGTGAGATGACTTGCCTGGGGTAACACAGCTGGTATGGGTCACAAGAGGGACTTGAATTCAAGTGTATTTGCCTCCTACACTAGCCAGTATATTGCTTCTCACATCCTATTCTGAAACCTCATGTTGTAGAATGATCTATTCTCTTGAAGACCAGGATCATGTTAAATAAAAGCTAGCGGATGCCACCGAACTAGGAAAGCCTTAAGTTCTAAGCCCAGTAGCAGGAGAATGGATAGGAGAAAGGAAGGAAGGAGGAAGATGAGAGTATATAAGTTATTTAATTTTTCCATGCCTCAGTTTATTTGTAAAGTTTATTTGTAAAGTGAGGGGATTAGATGAATCTTTAAGATATCTTTCACTTCTAAACCCAATGACAATATTCTCCAATTTCTTTGTGGAAAATGAGGGTTATGGAAAAGACCTAGGGACTGATGTTGTCACTTTACCACTATGGAGATTATGGAGAGAATATTAAAACTATCTAGGATAAGGACAAGAGGAGGAATATAATTTAGGTGCTAAAGTTACCTACTATGTTGGAACTGACTCACAAAAAAGTTTAAAATAAATTATTTTAAGACAATGACCCATGCCTTGTAATCCCTTCTTCAAGGAGGCCTTAGATGACTTGAGATGAGGGGTACTGGGCTGCCCAATCACTGGGTATCTGCACTGAGACAAAGACGGAATTGGGGGGTCACCATGCTACCTAAGAAGGGGTGAACTTGCCCAGATCAGAAACAAAGCAGATCAAAGTTCTTTTACTGACCAATAGTGGGATCAATCCAGTGAATAGCCATTGTACTTCCAACCTTACCAACATAGACCAGACCTTCAAAGGAGGGGCTGGGGCAAATGTGATGTCCTTCTCATGCAGTCCAGATTTCAGATGGAGTCATGGGATCATACCTTTCTAGGGAGGAAGAACTTCCAAGGGCATCCACTGAAAGATGAGGCAATTTAAGTCTAGAAAGGGGAGCTCCTAAAGCTATACTGAGACATAGACTTTCTCAATGCTTAGATTCTTTTTTTTTTTAGAATTTTCATTAGATTCTTTTGGCACTTCACTCTCAAATATCTGTTTTTCTGATCCCACAAAAACTTTTCCCTTGGCCCTGCCCCCTTTTCCTTCTTGGATCAATCAAACCCTTTGACTACTCTCTCTGTCATCATATATTCAGGGACTCAGAGACTTTTTGATCCAACTCTCTCAATTTGCAGATGAGGAAATTCAGGTCAGGATTGTCTGGAGATCAAAAATAAGCAACCCAGAAATCAAGGGAAACATTCAAATATGAAAATTAAACAGGTATATGAAGAAGTGATTTGCCCATTTGTATACAAATAGTAAGTGATAGAAAGAAGAGTCATGAAATAAGTTTATGGCTATTTGTTAATAATGATAAGAGGGACAAAGTAAGGGGGTTTGGGGCAGGACTAGTAGGGGAAGGTGAGCCAAAGATGAGATAAGTATAGGATCCATAGAGATATCAGGTAGTATGGTTCAAAGTTGTGTGCCTAGTAGAGCAAGTATAGAACAAAGACACCTTTTGAGCTTTGAGGGTAAGGGTAAAAGAAAAACAGCTTATGTTAGATTGGGGAAGATGGGAGAAAACATAAGACTGTAGAGGTTAGAGCACTGACCTTGGAATCAGTACACATGGACTCAAATCCTGCCTCTGATACTTCTTAGCTTGTGTGATCTTGGGAATGAGTGCTAATATCAGTTGTACTATCTTTCTTGCAGAGCTTTTGGAGGAAAGTGTTTTTCAAACCTTAAAGGGCTACATAAAAGTCATCACTGGTTTCTTGCATAGGAAGGGAAATTAAGTCAAGGACTAGGTTATCAAAAAAAAAGATGAGAATTGAGTTTATAAAGCCGCTGTTTATCTTTCTCTTGCAGAACAACAACATTCTAGAGATGCACGAAGATACTTTCTGCAATGTTAAAAACTTGACCTATGTACGCAAGGCTTTGGAGGACATTCGACTGGACGGGAACCCCATCAATTTGAGTAAAACTCCTCAGGCATACATGTGCCTACCTCGTCTGCCAATTGGTAGTCTTGTCTGAGCCAAATTCAGGGCTCAGGCAATGCCTTATGCTCACAGCAATAGAATCTTGATTGCTGTGCAAGCACAGAAAAAAGCCTGTATTGTTTGCAAATTTGCATTTCTAAATTTGTTATAAATGAAAATAAACCACAAACAGATGAAGTGAAAAAAATTCAAAATAGATGATGTCAACATAGAAATACCTAAAGCGGTGCCAAACAACTTACAGGTTGAGCAAATTGAAACAGAAAACATGTAAAAATTGCATACTTAGGTACTCATTTAATTTACAATACGTATGATTTAAAGCTAATTATCCAACAAATGAAAATTTATTAAAAAGTAACCATGTACACTTTCAGTATTTATCCAAAGTTTGTTGTTATAATCAGATTTTTCTGTTCTTTTCATTAAACAATGAAATTGTTTTCCCCTAAATCATTAGATTCTGGATTGCTATTGAACAAATAAAAGTACTGGAAAATTATCCTACCTTTTTTGGAAAATATTCATTATTACGTTGACTCACTACAATCACTGACTCTTTTGCCATGTACTAAGATCCCCCAGACAAGGATATTAGGCATTTTCTCTGGACTTCCTCTATACCTCTTTGCCTGCTGACCTCCCTAATTTCCTTTAAATCTCAGCTAAAATCTTCTCTTTTACTGGGCCCCTCATTTCTATTACCTTCCCTCTGTAACTCCTTCTTAGTTATCTTATACATCGCTTGCTCTTTATATGTGTGTTTGAACGTTGCATTTCCCATTAGATTGTAAACAAGGGCAGGAACTGTATTTTGCCTCTTTTTGTATCCTTACCACTTAGCACAGTGCCTAACACATAGCAAACATTCAATAAAGGTTTATCGATTGATTGATTGATTGAGTGAGTGAGTTGAGTGTCAGAGTGGATACCAAATCCTGGACTTGGGAGTCAGGATGACCACATTTTTGTATTCTTACTCAAGAGCTGAATAGGTAGAAAACCAAGGTAGTTCCATTTATAAAGGGATATTTGTTGAATGTCCCAGTGATGCATTGGACAAATCTCTTGATTTCTCTGAGCCATTTCTTTAACTAGAAAATAAGGAGATTGGAGTAGATGGATTCTGAAATCCTGTCCAGCTCTAGAACTAGAATTAGGGGGTCTGTGTGGTACAACGGAAAGAATACTGGCTCTGGAGTGAAGACTAAGGTTAAAATACCAGCTCTGATGTGTAACATTGCACAAGTCACTTGACTAACCTGGGCATCAGTTTCTTCATCTGTAAAATGAGAGATCTAGACTAGATTATGGGTGTTTCTTAAGCACAGGTTCTTGAATATATTACAAGTGTTCCCTGATCTAGAATAGGGAAAAACACAAAGAAATACATCTTGATTTTTTTTGTAGTCATGTGTATTTTATGTTTGTATTTAACCTGATTCTGAAAAGAGATGTTTAGGTTTTGAGAGACTGCCAAGGGGTCCAAAAGCTTTTCTACTCTGACAAGGACTATATGGCATTCAAAGTGTTTTTGATGCCTACCATAAAGTTCTGTCTGTCTGTCTCTCTCTGTTTCGATCTCTCTCTGTCTCTCTCTCTCTGCCACTCTGTCTCTCTCTGTCTCTATCACCTGCTTTATTATCATTATTATTATATCGAGAGCCTGCAAAAAAGCATATAGTAAGTAAAATACTGACATAATTTGAAGTGGGCTTTAAAAAAGTCATTCTGTAGGAGGTGGGACCTGAGCAGAGTAATTGAAGAAATGGATAATGAATAACATAAGATCCTTGATATAGAGCTAGAAGGGACTTCAAAGGTCATCTGGTCTAACCTCTTCTATATAATATGATATAATACGGTATAATATAATATATAATACATAACATAACATAATATTCTACAGTGTAATATAACAGCATATTTTATAGTGTAATAAAAATATAATACAATAAAATGTAATACAGTACAATATAATATTGTAATTTGACATAATATAATGTTGCACAATATAATATAAATTGTATGGCATAATAATATTATTATTGCTATATTATATGTAGCAATTATATAGTAATGCTATATTGATATTATACATTAATAATGTGTTATTGTATTATATAATATGACATTATATGATACAATACCATACTATGTGATTTGATTTATATCATATCATATTATATGAATATATTATAAGCACTTATTTCTCCCTTCTATTGACATTTTTTTCTCCACTTAGTAGTTTAAAACAAAACCGAAAAAATCACAAACACAAAACTTTCACAACAAATACGCAAAGTCTAACAAAACTGATTTCCACACTGTCCAAGTTCAAAGCTCTATGTCTTCTTTCTCATTTTCAATCAATTGCTTTTCTGGTATGTTTCATCTTCTGTCTTCTGGGCTCTTCTGACCTCCTCATTTTTACAGATAAGCAAAATGAAGCTACTCTCTCAAGTCACGTAGGTAGAAAGGGTCAGAGGCCAATCTGAACCCAGGTCCTCTGACTTCAGAGATGGTGTCCCTTCCACTGTACTCCCAAAGGGCTGGGATGGCAAAGAAGGTCAGAAAGTTCCTTTCCTATATGTGGACATTGAACTTCCAAGCTGGTTTTTTCAGGGAGGTTCTTCTTTTAACTGTTGAGATCACCATCCTTACCAAGAACTTTGATTGCTCTTGCCAGTCCCTGGTTGAGGTCATGTCCCAACCCTCCTCTTATTTCAACCAAGTGGTTAGGGGTTGCAATATTTTGTTAAAGAACAAAGAAATACAACAATGTAAACCATAAGGCTTAAAACTATGTCTATATGAAAGTATTGAGTATATATATATATATATATGTATACAAATGTATGTATATGTATACATATACATATACATGTGTGTGTGTGTGTGTGTATTTAAGTTGTTTGGCAAGGTCTGAGACCTTTCTTCCTTCACTATTTCCTTTCTCTTTCTGACCATTGCCACCTGGTAAGTGCATCCAAGTCATCCTCCAATACAGCCCTCTTCTGGTATGTTACCTTGTCCCAGTGTTGACTGAGTTGTTTAATCAATCAATCAATCAATATTTAGTAAGGGAATGATCGGCAGCTAGGTGGTACAGTGGTCTGGACAGAGTGAAGGGCCTAGAGGCAGGAAGACTCCTCTTCCCAAGTTCAAATCTGGCCTTAGAGGCTTATTAGTTGTGTGACTCCAGGAAACTTAACCCTGTGTATCTCAGTGTCCTCATCTGTAAAATTAGCTGGAGAAGGAAATGGCAAATCACTCTAGTACCTTTGCCAGAAAACCCTAAATGGCACGAAGAATCAGACACAATGGAAATAACTGAACAACAAAAGGGAATGATACTGTAGAAAGAACCCTGGCTGTAGAGCCAAAAGATCTGGGTTCAAATCCTGTCTCTCAGCTGCGTGTTTGACTTTAAGCACTTAAACTCGATTATCAGCTACCTCATCTCTAAAATGTGGAGGTTTGATTAGTTTTTGAGGTTCTTTCTAATTCTAAATTGAAGTACTGCTTCCCCAGTGCTTAGTACAATGCTTAGTATATAATAGGCACCTAATAAATGACTATTCATTGCTTGGATTTTTTATTGACTGGTTATTTATGATTCATTGCTGAGAATCACTTAATTGATGGTTTAGCCTTAACAGCTGAGGTTTAGCCTTAACAGGGAATCTTTTTAATAAGCAGGCAGGGGGCAACTAGGTGGTACAATGAACAGAGCACTGACTCTGGAGTCAGGACGACCTAAGTTCAAATTCAGCCTTAGACATTTGACACTTACTAATTGTGTGACCTTGGGCAAGTCACATAACCCCAATTTTCTTGCCAATTTCTTTCCACCCTCAAAGAAAAAGAAAAGAGTGGACAGTATCTGCCTAGTTGTCTTCTGGTCAGCTAAGAAGTATTTAATGAGCACCTACCGTGTGCTAAGCAACGGATGTACAAAAAGAGGCAAAAGACAGTCTGAGGGCAGCTCAAAGAGTTCCAATCTAACATATGAGACAAACAAATAAATAAGTAGAAATGTTATATTTAAGACAAATAAAAACAATTTTTTTTTAGAATTAAAAGGAGTTGGAAAATATTTCTTGGGATTTTAGTTGGGACGTAAAGGAAAACCAGCAGACAGAGATGAGGAGGGAGAATGTTCCAAGCATGAGGCACAGACAGAAAAAAATGATCATCGCTGAGAGCTGGAATGTCTTGTTTGTGGAGTAACAGTCAGGAGGTCAGAGTCACTGGACTGGGGAGTACATTTCAGAGAGTCAGGTACAAAAAGACTGGAAATACACGAAAGGGCTACGTTAGGACTCCTTCCTCTGTGATCTGCCAGGAACATGAGGAGATTATCTGTGCAAATGGAATGGATATTTGGTATGCATTCTTCTATTCGCCTATTGCTGATGAGAAAGTAAAAAGTAGCTATGGAGGGTTAAAATATGCGAATTGCAACAAAATAACTTCTTAATAAATTGATTAGTTTATCTACAGAAATGAATCAGATCCTTAGACCTCTTGGAAAGATTTTACATAAGATGCTGACAATTAAAAAAAAGTAGCTTGTTCACATAAAAAATATATCATATATGTACATATACACATATACATATATGCATATGCATATATGTATCTATACATATATGCCCATATGTGTGTGTGTGTGTATATATATATACATAATTTTAGGTGATTGTTTTGTGGAAAACGACAGACAAAATCACTGTGTCCAAGAATATTATGTGCAATATTTAAAATATTACGCTGACTTCTATTACTCAATACATGAACCACTCTTTCCCAGATAATTATGGCTGCTTGAATGTTGAATGAACTGCTGCTGCCATCATGTGTTAGAACTATATTATTTTTCATAAAGTATTTTTTTCTTTCTAGAACATTGAATACCAAGTTTAGACCATATTAGCAGCAGAATGGGGAAATACTATAGAGTTAACAAACTAGGAGTCCGGCAAACCCAGGTTCAAATCTTGCCTGTGAATGTCCCCAGGAAAATTATTTAAATTCTTGGAAACTCAGTATCCTCATCTCTCCATGGGAATGATAGTAAGCTGTAAAACCCACCTTACTACATTGTTGTAAAGCTCAAAAGAGCTAACCTACAGAATGGATTTCGTAAACCTTAAAGCCTTATATAAGGGGCTTCTGGGTTTTTTACTTTTGATTTGACTTGACAACACAATCCTGTATGAAACATGATAGAATGTGGAGACATTGAGGCAGCTAGATGGAGAGATCACTGGGCTTGGACTCAGGAAGATCTGAGTTCATATCCAATACCAGATGCTTATTGGCTGTATGACCCTTAGGAATTCACTTAACCCCTGTCTTCCTTAGCTTCCTTAACAGTAAAATTGGGATAGTAATAGCATTTGCCTTCCAGTTGTTGTCAAAAGATACACCATTTGTAAAGCCCTTAGCAAAGTGTGTGGCATCCAGTAGGCACTAAATAAATGTTTGCTTCCACTCCCCTTTCCAGTCTTCTCCTCTTGTCTGTTACCCCTGTGACAATAAACGAGAAAAGTTGTGTCCTATTGGTGTTGAAGTGAATAGAGGGCTGGATCTAGAATCAGAGAGACTTGAATTTAAATCAGTCACAGTAATTCATTAGTTGTATGACCCTGGACAAGTCAACTTAGGCTTTGTCTCCATTTTCCTCATCTGTAAAATGGGGATAATTATAGTACTTGTCTCCCAGGGTGATTGTGTAGATTGAGATAATATTTGTAAAATATGATGTAAATGGCTATTATTTTGAGAAAAGTCCCTGCTCGCAAGGAGTTTACACTTTAATGATTTTAGTGGGGCAAAACAACACATAAAGGAAGGCTATAAAGGGGAGGGAGGGATTGGGTAAAGTGGGGAAAGAAGTCCAGAGAATCAGCTGAGCCCAGGGAGCAATGAAGACATGGCTCACCTGGACACCTTCTTTAAAATGAAGGTTCTGGAGAGAACTGACTAATCAGGGGAAAAAGGCTGCAGGGTTGGGGTAACAACTCCATCTGCATGTCATTCTAGTGTCTGCCCAGTCAATACTGAAGGTAAAAATTATGTCACATCAGTGAGTGGAGAAGTATTTATTAAGCAGCTAAAATGTTTTAGGCATTGTACTATTTCTTTTGCTACTATTATTTAAATTAAAATCTCTTTTAAGATAGAGATGCAGCTGATGGAAAACTAGTCTTTGGGTTCTATAATGTAATATAAAATTGCCAGGCCTAGAGGCCTGTGGGCTACCCGAGTCTTCCCTTACCTCTATCGGAGGTCTTTGGCTGGCCAAACCGGATGCTCGTATGAGAGAAAGGACGTTCCAGAGTCGAACAAGGGTTGAGCTTTATTTCAGGATCTAGTTACAAGTGCAGGGGAATTCTTCCTTAGGAGGGAGAGAGAAAGATCTCCCAAGGAGGCAAAGATCTTACAATAAGAGATTGGAAGTAGAAGTATAAGTGGGGAGAGAGGGGAGGGGAGAGAAGAAAGAGGAAATGCGGTGCCTTCTGTCCACACCCGTGGCCCCTCCACCCAAGAGCGCTTTCAGGCTTTCCTGATCCTACTGAAGCTCTCCAGCCGTATAGTTTGCATCTGAATACCGTGCTGTTAGATAACAATAGTGTGCCCAGATCCGGGACAATCTCGAGGGCGGGGAGAGCTCTCTCCCATCACGTTTCTCACGGGAAGAGGCGGAAATACACGAGATAGCTCAGTTCACCTCGATTCCCAGTCGTTTTCCTGGGGGGCCTCGTGAGAACTCTAAGATTTAGAAGTTCCCACCTTTACCCGCCCGAGACTGTCCACATGGAATTGAGCTTCCATCCCCAGCATAAAATGTTTTGAAAACCATCAGGTCCAAACAAGGATTGTACTGCTTCTGTCCTGAGGAAAATGCATTTGACCTATCAGGGTGCCACCATGATCCAGACAGGACCAAGGAAGTTAAATTTTAAATGCATGCTGCTGCTTCTTGAAAGAAAGGGAGCCTGTGGAGGTGAAACATTTGGAAGCCTTTAGTGTTATCCTCCAATTCCACAACTGTTGGTGGGAAGTTAATAGCCGAGCCAGGAAACCTAAATGAAGCCTGACAGTATATGAAGATCCCAAGACAATGGCTTAAGTCTTCATGTCAGTGCAAACTGTTAAAACTCAGGGACCCCATACTAGTCTCAATTTTCAACCAAGACTTAAAAGAGTGATCTCAGCAGACTGCACATTTCCTACTCACTATGCTCTTTCTTGATTTAATGAAGGCTTGTAGAAACCAGCGTTCTCAGCAGGTCATGTTCTGTTCTTGCAACGTTCCTCTTATCCCTGCAAATAAGTGATTCTGAGAAATACATCAACCTTTTGGGATTGCAAGCCACAGCTCCGAATTGGCAGAGTAAGGTTTAATTGACTTTTGCTACCATAGGGCAAAAAGAGGCTGCAGATTTGAATCCTAATATCTAAATGGATGAGTGAAATGGCTTTGTGAGTTCAGTTTCTTTAATTAACTCACAGTGACTCAATGAATGAGTGAAAGAAGCATTTATCAAGCACAGTAAAAGGATAGGCAGTGGTCATTTTGATTCATGTGGCTAGACTGCCTGAAAAAACAAAACAAAGCGAAAACCAAAACTAAAACTAAACTAAACTAAACTAAATTAAACTAAACTAAACTAAACAAAAACAAAAACCCACTCAGCTTGTGGTGGTACATAAGGTCTCGGAAGGTACCTTGACCAAAGTAAGTTGAAATACATGTTTTGTCAATTGATACCACTCAGTCTCTCTGAGTTGGTTTCCTAAAATTGATAGATGGGGTTGATTAAATGAAGGAAGTGACCTGGCATATTGGGAAGAATATTGAATTTAGTATTAGACAAACTTCCTATGAATTTCAGCTCTGCTTCTTACTAGCTGTGTGACCCTGGGCAAGTCACTTCCTCCTCACTGGGCCTCAGTTTCTGAATCTGTAAAATGAAAGGGGTGTTGGTGTAGGTACCAGATGATCTCCTAAGCTTCCTTCCATTTCTAAGATTTTTTAAGTTTACTCGAGGTTCTAAATCTGACCATCTCCAGAGCTCTTTAAACTCCTGAGGGCCAATCCTGTCCTTCCCCCCTTTCCAGAGCCCCCAAAAACCTAGTCTAAGGAACTCTGGAATTTGAGCTCCTTCTGAGTAGCCAACCCAGCCCTCATTACCTGCCCCTCTCCTTAGACCCCCTTGCCCCCAGCTGCGTCACAAGCCCCTAGAGAATACTCATACAACCCCTAGTTCTGCGGCCGAACCTCGGCTTCACACACTGGGAGCACAATCCAGCCCTCTGATTGGCTGTTGCCAGGAGTAACCAGGGACGCTGTGGGCACGCGGGGCCCCCGGCCGGTATTTGAAGCAGCTCCGGCCCCGCGCCCCCCTCAGTCCGGCCTGGACCGGCGACCACACTGGCACCTGAGCTGAGAGAGGGTGCAGCAAGGTAACGCGCTCCCCCGGCCCACCCCCAACCCCCACCCCCGCATTACTGCGGAGACGGGTTTGTGAGGGAACGGGAAGCGGGGCTCACAGCGCGTAGCTCACCAATAAACTCCCCTCCCCCCGACCATCCTTACTCAGCCCCCCTTGCCCCACCCACCCATCCATTCATTCATCCATACACCCACCCTTCCATCCATCCATCTATACACCCATTCATCCATCCATCCATCATCTAGCCTGGGAGAGGTAACTTCTCAGGTGCGAAGGCAAAGAGGAGGGAAAATAAAGAAGTCAGGGAGAAAGAAGGCTAGAAGGACGAGCGCAAGGCAAAAGGGCCTTTTGGAGAGAAGACCAGATCGCAGAGGGCAGGCCCACGTGGGGCGAAAGCGGCGTCTCCAGGTGCAAGGTGCAGGTGCCACCCAAGATCTTCGGGGGTCAACCCCTCTTCGCCCTGTGGCCCCGCTCTCGCAGGGTTGGGGTCCACCAGCATCATCTACAGCCCTCAACGAGACAGCTGTGGGAAGAAGGCATGGCCCTGGCCCTTGACCGACGGGCAGACCCGCTGAACCTGGGCGGCGGCTGGTCCTCTCCGTCTCCTCTCCCTCCTTGGTCCCCGTGCCACCGCCGGCGGAGGAGCACCTCGATGTTCCGAAGGCGCCACCGCTCTGGCCCCAAGCTGGAGTACCAGGAGCTGCGAAAGCAGGCGAAGCACCAGCATGAGTCGGGCCCACGGTGGCCCCATGCGCAGCGGCGCCCAGAGCGCCTGGCCAGCCCCAGCTGCTGGGGCCCCAGGGGCTGCTGGACCCCCTCTCCGTGGCGCTGCCCACCAGTGGAAGTTTGGAGGCCGCCGAGCGGTGTGCAGGTGGTGCGGGTGTACGGACTGAGGCCTCCCTGTCCATGCTGCTGCTCCTGCTGGAACGCGCCCGACCAGCCCGGCCCGGGGCGCATCTACCCCAAGAAGAAGAAGAAGCGCTGGGGAAGGAAGGGCAGGGGCGTGCGGCGTGGCCATCCCCGGCGCCCACTGCACAGCGGCCCGCCCGTGGACCTGAGCGCCCTGCTGCGCCCGGTCAACCTGTACGGCCGCCGGGCGCCCGGCATGCGAGCCCCGCGCAACACCACGCAGTTCATCATGAACCAGGTCTACGAGGACATGCGCAAGCAGGAGAAGCAGGAGCGCCAGCAGGAGGCCCTGCGGGCCAGGCAGGCCGCAGCCGCAGCCTCAGCGGCGGCAGCAGCAGCAGACGCAGCATCGGTCCCTCCAGAGTGCAGTGCAGCGCTCCAGCCCGTTCACAGCAGGGCCGAAGAGGACGAGGAGATGAGGCTGCTGCAGGAGACCTTCTACAGCTTTGTGCAGAAGCGGCTCTGCTGCCTCGTGCCCGGCCCCGCGACCGCCGGGGAGCAGGACGAGGACGAGGACCGGGAAGACCAGGAGGACGAGGAGGACGAGGACCAGGAGGACGAGGAGGACGAGGACCAGGAGGACGAGGACGAGGACCAGGAGGACGAGGACCAGGAGGACCAGGAGGATGATGGCCAGGAGGACCAGCACCGGAGGCACGCGCTCTGCCTTCCTCTGCAGAGGGAGGGAATAGAGGAGGAGGATGGGGAAGACGACGAAGAGGAGGAGGAGAAGGACGAGGAGGAGGAGGAGGAAGAAGAAGAGGAGGAAGAGGAAGAGAAAGAAGAAGAAGAGGAGGAGGAGGAGGAGGAAGAAGAGGAGGAGGAGAATGAGGAGGAGGAGGAGGAGCAGTACGGAGAGGAAGAGGATGAATCAGAGGAGGAAGAGCTGAGAGAGGAAGAAGAGGAAGAGGAGGAGGAGGACTCCGAGGAGGAGGATCAGAACCCCCCGCCCAGCCCTCCCGCCGGCCCTGGAGCCCCGGGAGCAGAGGAGCCGGAGCACCTTCTGAACTATGAGTTTCTGACCCGGGAGGGGAGAATCTTCCAGAAGCTTCAAGAGAGATTCCCCATGATTGTGAAGAAGGTGCTGTGTTAGACTGAGAGGGCAGGAGCAACGGGATGGAACTGACTGTTGGGTTAAAATGAAATTAGCATCTAAAAAATCTAATATAAAAGTGAGTTCCATGAATAAATATTATCTATGCGCACCCCTCCTTGATAAAATTGTAAGGTGATTAAAAGCATTAGTGGTGTTTGTGTGCAAGGAACAGTAGGGACAAGGAGGGAGGGAGGCCCCAAACCGGGAGTGTGGTGGTAATTGCTTTATAGGACACTTTTGTTTTAACTAAAGTATTTTATACATCTATTATATTATTATAGTTGTATACCATATTATTGTAATTATAATATAATATGTATGTAATTTAAATATATATTATATATCTTATATTATGATTATAATTTGTTATAACATGTTATATGTACTATATGTAATACATATATAATTATATTTATATGATATGTAATATATGTATGTGTATATGCATATAACATTATATAATATATGCATATGCAAACACACATACATATGTGTATATAGACACATATACATATACACATATAAACACACATATGCACACAAATATACATACATATGTATATATGTATATTATGTATGTATATATATATATACATATATATATTTTTTTTCTCCCACTTCCACCAGTACCTGCCACCCTGTCCCTATGCAGGGAATTCTAGCACTTTTTTGGTGTCTTTTTTCTTTTTTAATTTTTCTTTTTCTTTTTTTTTCACTTATGTGAATGCTAGAGGGGAAGAAAGAAGTATCGCACAATGAGACATCAGGCAATATTATATCATCTAGCATTCTTGTGAACTTTTAAGTGTTTATTTTTGCTTCAAAATTAAGCAACGCTGGAATGTTAAATATTTTAAAAGTAGGTTCCAGTGGCACTGAACATTGAATGCATGAAATATCCCCCCCACCGGTCTCTGAAAGTAGTTCAGTGGGGCCCTCTGTGTTACTACCTATCTACCTTTTGCCCCCCAATAGACTTTGCAGTTGGAGAGCTCATTTTTGGTGGGTTTTATGGTGGTAACCCCATCAACCTTGTCTTGTGGTATTGCTTATTTTTATTCCTTGTTCCACAGTGCCGTGGATCTTCCTCAGAAGAACCTGAAGTTGCTTCTGTGTACATGGGTTCTCTGCCATGGCCTCAGCAATCCATATTCCATGAATGGAGAGGATTCCCCATGGTCAGATATCAAGTACTGCAACTTGCACATCTGGTTAAATTCCCAGGTAACTGCTAAAACCAATGGAACATAGAGATGTTGAAGCGGTGCTTCCTGGATGGATACTTTTCTGTGAATAAGTTCAGAGGATCCATGGTGAATGTTTTTTTGAAGAATGGATGTTTTGTTTTTTTTTTCTTTTTGAGAGATCACTTTTGGCCTTTTATACAGGGGAGGAACATCTGATTTTATTTTTATTTTCCAAATAGGTTTTTAAAAATAGGTTTTTTTAAATTTATTTTTGTCTGGGGGTGGCTTTTTTTTCCCCTGACAAAGAGAGACTATAAAGGCCAGTTGAGGTGTATGTGAGAATGCATGTTTTATTAAGTTAGTACATTCTGGAAAATAATGTTTTTTTCCCCAGGCATTCATTCCAATTTTTAGAAATTAATATATTTTTTCCCCAAAGAGCTTTGATTTCCATAATTTACTTAGCAGGTTTCTACAATGTCTTTCCGATGTAACCCACAGATGAAGAATAAGGATGTGTATTCTTATACACTCAAAAACTCTCACCTCTCCAGATGAAGTATTTAGGTAAAAAAGAAAAAACTCTAATATGCTGGATAAAACAAATGTTGTTTAAGAGACAATTTATAGCTGCATGATGGCACATGCCCTGTTTTCCCTGCTTACTGGGGTGACTGAGGCTGGTGGATCCATTGAATTCCAGAGTTTTGAGCTGTAGTATGTGATCTTAGCCCAGGGGTGGGGAACCTAACTCCCAAGCCCACCTGTAGCCCTCTAGGTCCTCAAGTGCTGCCCTTTGACTGAATCCAAACTTCACAGAACAACTCCCTTTAATAAAAATATTTGTGCTCAGACTCAGTCAAAAGGCAGCACCTAGGGACCTAGAAAGCCACATATGACCTTGAGGTTCCCCACCCCTGCTTTAGCCTGTCAGGTTCACTAAATTTGACATTCCTATTCATATGATGAAGTCCAGGGAACTGCTAGGCTACAAGGCTGCCTAAAGCAGGGCAGATAAAAGGAGCAAGTCAAAGCTCCTGTACATTGCAATCAGTATTGGGATTAAAGTCCTTGAGTGGCAGCTGCTACATTGTTTGAGCAAGATTGGAATACCTGATCTCAAAACAAAATAAAAATAACAAAAATAAATAAATTAATAAATAAATGAAGATAAGCTTTGGAAACATGATAACTTTAACATGTAGAGTTGGAAAAATACCTTAGAAAGCCATCCAACTTCTCATTTTACAGATGAGAAAACTGAGGCCTAGGGGAGTGAAATGTACTCACCCAAGGGTCACACAGGCAAGTATGGAAGAAGCAAAATTTGAACCCCAGTTTCTGACTTGAGCTAATTTTTTCCCACTGTATCATCTGACATGATGATATATATATGTATATATGGATATATACATATATATAGTATATGTATATATTTTTTTATCTATTTGTGAATTTTTTATCAAAATGACAATAGCTTGATATATATAGATATAGATATCTATCAATATCTATATATCTATATCTACATATATATATATGTATATATATATTACTTGTAGAACTCTGTATTTTAGAACTGGTCATGGATATTATTTGAGTCCCTTTGCCAGTTATAACATTTTGTGAGAGATTAAAATCTGTACCTGGCTCTTGAAGCATGATTCTCAGAAGTCTTGTATTTAGAATTTTGAGAACATTAGATGGTGCCTGTAAAGGGCAGCACAGTGAACAAATTAGGTTGAGCAGTAGAGTCCCACAATCCTACAATAACTCCACAGCAACACACATCTTAATCATTTAAGATTTGCAAAGTGTTTTCCCCATAACGACCTTCTCAGGTGCATAAACGTAAGTATTGTTAATCCTTTTTTTCTTTACAGATAAGTAAACAGTTTCCAAAAGGTAAAGTTATGTCACATGGTGTCAGAGGCAGGGACAAGCATTTCAGATAATCTAATTTCCAGATTTGCTGTTCTGTACTATATGTCATCCTGATGAAAATCATGAGATGTAGAGATGAAATTATACAGACTAGGAGTTCTCTAAGTGTGATCCAGGGATGACACCCCACTTCATGGAGGTCCCAGAGACCTTTCAAGGAATCTGTGAAGTCAAAACTATTTTCTTAATAAACACTTAAGACATTTTCATTTCTCCTATGGTAAAAAGTAATATATGATTCACATAAAGAGAAACTCTTTTGGAAGCAGGGCTCATTAATAATTTTTAAGAGTTAGACCAAAAAATTTAGGAACGCCTGATGTAGTTCACCACTACCATTTTGGACATTGTTCAAGTGATACTAATTGAATATGATAATAGATCACAAAGTGGGAAGGTCCTCTTATTTTATATATGAGGAAATCAGGGCTCCAGGGAAATTAAGTGACTTGATTTGCTTAAAGTGAGACATTTATTGTGTCAAAGGTGGAATTTGAACCCCCCAGGTCCACTGAATTCATAACCAGTGCTCTTACAAATAGTATTTTAAGGAAGGCCTTTGCAGGGAAAGACTGTTAAATTTGTCTTTGTATCTCCCCTGCTTAGCACAGTGCCTAACTCATTAAGTAAGTGCTTTGTAAATGTTTGATGTATTATGTATGCATACACAAGCAGAGACAGACTGGAATAAAGAAAGATAGAATGGAATAGATAAAAAAGATGGAATAGATTGGGAGAGATAGAAAGATAGATACACTAAAAATCTGGGTGGTAATTTTCGAAGAAAAAAATCAACCTGTTATCTTGGATGCAAACCTGAAAAAAAATCAGGATTCTCAATTTAAATTTGTTTAAAGAAGCCGAATTACCTATTTAACTACAAAAATTCACAATTATATCACAGAGTTTAGAGTTGGAAGAGTTCTAAGTCCCATATAATGAAATGATTTACCTCGCTTCATATTACTCCCCATGGAAGGGAGTGGTAGTGGTGGAGCTAGGTGTCACAGTAGATAGATTGCTGGGCCTAGAGTCAGGAAGACTCATCTTTCCAGGTTCAAATCCAGCCTCAGATGCTACTAGCTGTGTAATCCTAGGCAAGTCACTTAAATTAACCCTAACCTTCTTTCAGTTTCCTCATCTGTAAAATGATCTGTAGAAGACATAGCAAACTACTCCAGTATCTTTGCCAAGAAAGTGGGGTGACAGCAATTGTAAACAGCTGAAAAGCAACATGTTGCTCCTGCCACCTTATTC